>NC_088792.1:31902098-32240859 GCF_011386835.1 Chrysemys picta bellii
TAATCTCCTGTGGGCTGTAATACTTTGGTCTAATTTCGATTGTTGGGATTAGTGTGATGGCCTGTAAGATACAGGAGGTCAGACCCGATGATATAGTGTCCTGTCTGGTCTTAAACTCTGTGACACAGTTTGTTAAAGTTTGGGAACCACCGCTCTAATTTAAATACAAGTATATATCTTGTCCACGATATGGTAAAAGATTTTCTATTTAGTACCTTAAGGAATGCAGAGTTGGAAATGAGAAAAATATTTACAGTGTGATCAGTGTAAACTAGCCTTTAAATTATCAAGGGGGAGTGTCTGTTTTCAAAGACTGTATATCTCTGTTATACATCTTATGCACTTTTCTGCTCTCCCTGTACAATGAAAAAATGAATACAATATTTTAAAAACTACTCATCAGTCATTTGTAAACTCTTACCCTTCAGAAATAACCCATAAGAATATTTAAACGCATGTTGTACAATCATGTTTAAGATTCACTTGAATCCTATTTAAGACCCAAGATTAGTGTCCCCATCATCTGGTTGAAAAGATTTGTTTAGTGGTTGATGTTTGCTTTTTCTCTTGTGCATTGCTTTATGACTTCATCATTTTTCTTCCTTTTTCTCACCAAGTCATTTTGCCAGTGGGGCTTAATTCCTGAGCTCCTGCTCTCGCTGTTTTCTTCTTGGAAAAATGCTCTCAGTGGTCGGCCTGCTGTCACCTATGTAAACTGTGATCCTGTTTCAGCTATCACTGTATGTGTTCCTGTTACATGCCTCTTGCCACCATACTACTTTATTCACTATCAGTATCTTAAAATAAATTTGAAAGACACATCATTTTACCAAGAATTGCTAACTGAGTTGAAGTAATTTTCATGCCATTTTATGTAACGCTTCATGTTTTCTTTGTATCATCTGTGGGGGTTTTTTGTGGTGTGTGTGTGTGTGTGTGTGTTTTGGAAATGCGTTAATTTTTACCTTATACAACCTTAACAGGTATATTCCAATAATCCTGTAATCACCCTAATGGAACTAAATACAAAAATAATCCACTTCATTGGTATTGGAGTTCTAATCCACATTGTACCAGTCACTGGAACCACTAGTATCTTGACTAATGGAGAGCATGATATAGTATATTAATAGCTTTTAGGGCCTGTCTCTAATTCTTTCTAACAATGCAACTAATTTAGGATGTTTGGAAGATATTTATATGCATTTGATTGAATGGTCTGTTTGAAATCTGTCAATTTTAGCTATAAATGAAATACATAATGATCTCATGACTGCATACTTGTCACGTTATGTGTCATGGGACATATAATGCAGCTGAAATAAGAGGAAAATGTCAAGGATGTCTTACTGCACAGCATGCAGAAAACGGATGCAAAACACCATACCAGTTTACATACAATAAGACAGCCTTCTTTGGTATACTGTGGATACAATATAGAAATGCTGTATTCTCAGAAAAGAATCAAATATTTGTAGGTTAAAATGTTACTGTTGAGCTAGCAAGTTTGTAAGGGATGGTAATTGGCTCATTTGAGCTATCTTCAGTTCTGCAAAATTCAGTTAAAAAAAAAAGGTTAAAGCTTTTAAATCTTTAAAATGCAAAACTTCAAAATCTACTTTCAGTATAAACAACGAGGAGTCCTTGTGGCACTTTAGAGACTAACAAATTTATTTGGGCATAAGCTTTGGTGGGCATACTTTCATTATGTTTTGATGATGATGGACAGAAATGTTGCCCCCTCCCCCCCCCCCCAAAAAAGTGATGCCATAGTTGTGCAATAACCTTTTAGTGCCTTTAAAGGAAAGGGAAAGAGGCTGTTAACTTTAAATGTTGTCAGGCTACTTGAGATTTGGTATGGTTGACAACATCTCACTTGTGGCAATCACTTTTGATTGATCTCTTTGGTGGGGTTTGCAATAGGACAATATAAATGCATCTGTGCATGTTTAATTAGCAAAATAATAAGAGAAATTAAACTAATGTAAACTCCTTTCCATTGTCAATCAAAATGTGCTGCTGAATGCATGAAATGTTAGGTCCAGATTGCTCATAAGTATTTACCATCTGTTGTTCCTGAATACATGAGTGACTATGTGGTTTGGATTTTTGTACATTCTTTCAGAATCTGAACTGATTCTTGAAGAAATTTAGACTTTTAGTTGCAGAATGAGAGCCTGATTCTTAACTGCTTGGTACCAAAAGTTTTGCACTATCCACTGCCAACTAATGTAAGCTCAGTGCAGGCAGGAACCAGCTTTTTGTTCTGTTTGTAACACTTAGCACAATGGAGCCCTAGTCCATGATAGGGGCTCTTAGGCACTATGGTAATACAAATAAGACAAAATTAATAAATATTCTGGGAAAATCTGAGTTGTGTGATTTACTAAAATACAACAAACTGCTTTGAAATGTTCAGCTGTCAACCTATACTAAAAGTCTACATTATCTGAGATCTCTTAAATATGTTTATATTATTAAAACTATCTACTATACCATAATTTACCAGTATTGTGCAACTGTGTATGTAAAAGAATTAAAGAATAAAATTACAAGGCACTATCTCTAATTGGAACATAAAATCTTTCTGGAGGATTGGGTCTGTCTAATTTAAAGACAAATTCTTACTGAAAAACTTTTCTTCTATCCTTTTGTTGGGAAAATAAAGAAAACAGTAAAATCCCTCCTCCTTTCATTTAAATGATTAAAAAAAAATAATAGTCAAAAAAGTTCAGCGTGTGTTAGGAAATGAATGATTCAGAGAGAGAATTTTCATTTCATATATTACCAGACTAAGTTGATAGTTTGAATTGGCCTAGGTGGTTGTCAGGTATCCTGTATTTGTGTGTGCTTGTACAGCAGCTATCTCAATGAGCCTGATCCTGAGCAAGGCCTCTGGCTACTGCTGCAAAACTATTTTTAAATGTTTTTTCTTATCATTGGATGGCTGCTTAGAGGCGCATATGAAATGAGGTAGTGTTTTTATTTTAAGTGGTCATTCTGTTTGGCATATAGCTGTTGTCCCCACAGTGTTTGAATAATTTCCCATAAACTAAGATTGTAAAGCCACAAATAATAATTAGTTACCCAACTGCTATTTGCCTTTGAAAAGCTCCTGCTCTGTTCATGGTGAACAGTATCCATGGTACAGAACCATTGGCACTAACAAACATCATTGCTGACAGTCTCAGCAGAGAGGACACAAATTAAATGGGAATGGAAACTGAACCATTGTCATCCTAAAGGTGGTTCCTCCTGAATAGAGCTGAGGCATATTAGTAGATTCACTGTGGAGAAGCTTGCATTGAACTCTCCATGGGTTCCTGGTCTGTGGCTAATGTGAGGATTTTTTTCTCCAGAGCAGTCAATCAGCACTCCACACAAACATTCAAATCACCTTTTTAGAAAGACAAAACGTTTAGGTCATTAGTCTGGAGCCAGGAGTCTCTCAGTGATGGTATGGCACTGAGTTTCTATGCCATCTGCACTTCACTTCTAATTTTCCCTTTTTTGGCTAATTAAAATTTTGATTATTAATTTTTTGGCCCAAAATTACCTTTTGTGTTTTGTGAAGACCACAGGTTCAGACCCTTTAAAAGGGAAATAAAAGCTGAGTGATAAGGGGTGAAACTCTAGTGAAAGTTCAGCTTTCCATTTAAGACTTATTACATTACACATGTACCACAGTAAAACCTAATCAGTGTGTTTTTAATTTTTATTTTATTGTTTCATAAAACCCAATGCAACACTCCTTGTTTAACAAGGAAACTAGTGGTTGTGCTGATATCAGGAAAAGAGTGAAAAAAGAAAAAGTTTGAATGGTTTTTCCCATTTGCGTGAAGGACACTTGTGGGTTGTACTTCTCAATCTTTCACAATTTATGTTGGTTATTCAGTGTTTGATTATTAGATTAGACAGTGAAATTGCTTTCTGTTTCTGTGAACTTGCACAGTGCAGCAGTGTTTGTGTTGCAAATACTACAGGGAAATGTTTTAAGTAAAATTTTAATTGTAAAATCAATTGGGTTTTATGAAACATTCCTTAAAAACCAACATTCCGTCAGTACACCAGAGAGAGGTTTTACTATATTCTACAAGGGTGTATTTTTGCCTGTCTAGTAACGCCATTAGTATTTTTTAAGTCCAAGTGTCCAGGTGTTGGTTAAATGCTAGAATGACTTCACCAAATGCCAACCTGTTTACAACTTTGGACAATCTATGCCCCAAACCATACTATAATCAAATTATAGTTGTACAATTGTTACATTAAAAAATTCTGTGTTGGAGTTGGTTCTTTCATTTAAAGCATTTATTGGTATCTGTACATTTACCTAGCCTCAAAAACAGACCATTCTTTGGAAACATTTAGTTTTTCATGGTACCGCTTCTGTTGGGTAGTTGGGCAGAACACTGTACTTGAGTTAACTGTGTGTAGACTGTAAAATACTAAGCTCTATTATATATGCGGGGCACAAGTCTGTGTACACTTTTTAGGGGTAGCTAATCACAGAAAATCATTATTTATTCTTTCTTTCAGAAGTTTGGGGTCAATCAATCTAAGCCAGAATTCACAGTGGATCTCAGAGGGGCAGTTATTGACTGGGCATCAAAGGACAAATCCAGCAAAAAGAACGTTATTGAGGTGAATTTATTTACTTTTCAGAAGTATGGCTTTGTTTTGGTGGTTTACTGTACTCCAGGGGGAAAAAAAGCTTCTCTAAACTTCAAACAAACAAACAAAAAAATCAGTCAGTTGGATTAAAGGCATACATGCCCCAGGACAATATCAAGATAAAGGTTTTTCTAAAATATGTACAAATTACTGTAAGTGCAAGCTGTTTACCTTTTTAATATAGCCTATAATGTATAATTGCTTTTAAATTTAGGTTAACTTGTTCTTTTTAGTGGCATCAATTTTTGAATCATTATATGGCACCTGAAAGCAGTAGCCAGGAACTTAACGTTAGCTGAAACCAGAATACTATATTGTCATTTTAACACATCTCTTAGAAATAAACTGTTGTCATTTGCTGCTAAATAGAATTCAATTTTGTGTGTATTTTGAATAACTTTAAGCACTGATCAACATGTTATACCCTTGTCTTATTTCTTAATTCTGTTGTGAGAACTGGATCATCTGATAATACCCCTTGGCTGTATACCTTGTATACCGGACCCCCGCTAGAACGCGGGGTTTTGGATCCATGCATGGTCCCGCATTAACGCGGGGACCGCGTTACCATGGATTCCAATGAAGGTAATTCAGTTTGGGATCCATGCGCAGTCCCGCGCTATAACTAAATTTGCGCTATAAAGACGCACGTTCTAGCGAGGGTCTGCTGTATTTATATTATCAGCATAGCTAACTATGGCATGCTGCAATTGTTCTCCTGTCTGAAAATGAGAAGACAAAGGTCACAGATAAATATAATTAATAGTTACAGCATTTAAAATTTCTATATTAATCAAACAATAGTTGTACAGCATGTATGCATGTATACACAATAAAGGATAGTTAAGATTCACTTTAGGGTTTGATATCTTGTCTGACACACACCGGCTTGCATTGTCCTATGAGTTGCAGGTACTGCACATTTGTGGTCATGTACAACTGTTGATTTTAACTTAACATGGTATTAAAACACTGAATTATTCTGAATATTTGTATTTTGTTTTAATTCTAATAGAATATTTCTTTTCTTTAAAGCTGAAAACCCGGCAAGGAACTGAACTCTTAATTCAATCTGATAATGACGTTCTTATTAATGAGTGGTTTAAAGTTCTTAGTTATACTATCAGTAATCAGGTATGTACTTAAATCTTGAAGATATTTTTTTCAGTGCTGTCTAGTTGGAAACTATTTTGTGACCTACTCCATGATTCCAGCCCTTCAAGCATTAAGTGTATCACTCATGCTTTCATTTCTTGACTTCTTGGAAAGTGAGTATATTGGAGGTGGGAAGAGGAAAGGGCATTTAGTAGCTAGTTGAGTGATCCCTGTTGACTGGCTAATGTAATAGCACTAAGCATTGATAAGGGGAAAAGGGATTGTCTAATGGATAGGATGCTCAACTGGGACTCAGAAGACCTGGATTCAGTTTCCAGCTCAACTACAAGCTTCCTGTGCAAGTTGCTTTCTTGAGCAAGTCACTCGATCTGCCTGTGTCTGTTCCCCATCTGTTAAATGGGGATAATACTTTTGTGGTGAAAAGGCATTATGAGAATAAAATCTGTGTATGTCTGATGTACTTGAATGCTGCAGTGATGAGGTCCATATAAGTACTTGGATATTAAGTGTAGACTTTTTTGCTTGAGTATGTCAGTCATTCGCTTAAGTTACATATGTTTAATTGCATGTAAATTAGAGTAATACCCTTCCTGGCTGGTGAAGACTAGTGTGATATTACTACAGTTGATTGTCAGTGCCTCCCTAGAGAAAGCATTATGCCAAGTGCTTTTTATTTTTTAAAAGAAGTGAATTAGACCTTTTCTCAAAGAACAATCTCTTGATACTGACAAACTGTAGTTACCATTTTGTAGGGAAGCTTTATATTTGGGAAAGGTTATTGAGAAGGTGGCGGTGAGGCAGCTCCATCACTATCTAGATTCTTAAGATCTGTTACCTCAGTCAGTTTAATTTTAGAGCTGGGTATTGCACAAAGACTGCAGTAGTCTTGATTGTTATCTTTCTGGCAATGAATACAAACTATTTATTGCTGATTGAAGGCAGATGACCGTCTAAAACAGTGTTCTTGACCACGAGATGGTGTTGGCACATGTGTGATCCCCAGGCACAAGTAGAAAAATCTATTGAGTGGCTTAACTCCTTTCTTCATACACCCACAGGATAATTTTGAGCAACTGCTCATCTACCCTGAGGGCTTTCTCCTGGTTAACATGTATATGGTATGAATGTTAATTAAGAGTTAGGGCTGCACTGTCTCCAGTATGCAGATGGTCTCAACTTTGTCTTTCTCCTATCTGACCCATGGGCCACAAGTGAGTGGATTACCCATTGTTAACAGTTTTCAATTTAGTTTAGGGCTAGCTTGGTTGAGATTTAGTCCAGACAAGAATGAGGTAGAGCTTGTTTGGCTTGGGGAGGCAACTGATAAAATTAGCTGAGTTTATTTCAGCTCCCTTGATTATGGGAATATGTTTAGAGCACTCATGCATGTTCCCAGACAGGAGTCTCTTCCATACAGTGGTGTGCGTCTCCTGTCCAGGAGCATGCGAGCCACTTGCCCACACTAGTGTGACCAGGGACAGCTGCCAGTAAGCCTGGTGTCCACCCCAGTGAGAGAGGCTAGGGGCAGTACAGCCACACCAGAGGAGCTGCCTGGGCTGGGTGCCGGCTCCTGCGAGCGGCAGCCTGACATGCTGCTGCTTTTGCCGCTCCATTTCCTGGTAAAGCCCTACAGCTCCACAGATATCTGCTTTATATCCGTGGATATCTGCATTGTCAGGTATAAATTTTGTATCCGCTCAGAGCTCTAAATGTGTTCCCATTATTGGTAACAGTTGTGAAACCTGGAAACAACACTGGATTCACAGCTGGTTCTGGATATCCAGATAGCAGCAGTGGCCAAGAGCACTTTTCCCCCTGTGGCTAGCTAAAGGGTTCCAACCTCGTTACATATATCCTAATCTTTGTCACTTCAGGATTCAATTTCTGCAATATACTGTACAAGGGACTATACCCAAACACCATTCAAAAACTTCAGCTAGTACAGAATGTGGTTACCCATTTGGTTAGTGAGGTGTCTAGGAATGAGCATGTTACACTTGTTCCATGATGTCAGTTGAATTCCAATTAATTTCTCGGTGAAGGTTTTGGCTTTAATTGGTTTAGTCATAAATGGTTTGAGATCAGCCAAGGATCTGAATGGAAGAGGATACTGGCCAAGTGTTCTCAGTGAGAGATCCTTATCTCTGGTAGCCTTCCACTGTTCTAATGAGAACTTGAGTGTATTGATCTTCAGGGCATCCTGGACTTTATCTGTTCTCCTAGGCTTTTGAGAAGGCAGCAGGGAATGAGGAAGGATTAGGGTTAACTTCTAGCCTTTTTGAATGGATAATTGATTTAATTGCTGGATTTATAAATATTTGTATTGGTTGTGTTTTTTTGTTTTGTTTTAAATAAAAATGTCTCACTCTTTCCTCAAAAATAAGGTGATGCACATAGAGGCCTTGAAATAGTGTGGAAGTCAAGTCTAAAACAGTCTTGTTAGTATGATAGTTATGAAGTAGAAGTACATCATTCCTGTAATCATGGAGTAGAGTACAAGGAACAGAATATGGAGATGTTACACTAAAGCCAATGAGAGCATCCTTACCAAACTGCTAATATTTCTGGAATTGTGTGCTCTGTCCAGGTATCACATTGCAGGTACAGTTTCACTGGGGCTTTGGCAATAGCCCTTGGATTAGTTGGAATTTATGCCTGATTGTAGAAAATAATCCACATTGATTACATCTGACTGAGCTATTCACTTTAACATGCTGAGAGAACGCTGACATTAGCAAACAAGGTTAGGCTTTCAGAGGCTGACAAGATCACGCTATCAAATTATCTTTGGGGTGGTGTTCTGTCACTTTGCTTTGCTTTGCCAACTGGCATTTCCAGTTTCTGCCATAGAAGATTGCTTCTTATTTATAGCCATGGCTGACAAAGATAGGGAAACTGCTTCATGTGCTTTTCGTGTACACCCAGCCCCCACACTAAGCGATTTTGTGGTGGAAAACATAGAATAGCACACAGCCTACCTTCCCATGAAAGAATATTTTATATATGGTTGGCTGGTTGATGTTACAGAATCTCAGCAGGGCAGGTATACTACTGTGTTTTGACCTTAACTGAATTCAGTTAACCTAATGACTGTCCAGTGACGTTTTCTCTGTTGGGCCTTGTGAACAAATCCTGTAACTGTTAAGGGTTAATATTAGTCTTGTTGATACAGGAAAGAATATTGCTTACAAGACTATGGTATCTGATTCCAAGAAGTTACCAGTTTAATATTTTTAAAAAGCATATTTGTATTAAAGACATTCTGTGGATTATGGTTGTTAATAAAATATACTCTTGTCTGTTCTGAAAACTGTCAAGCTATAAGAGAACTAATCAGTGTCTTTTTTTTAATCAATAGGCAGTGGAGTCTGATGAAGCATTCGAAGATGATGTACCGGATTCCCCAGGGGTGGAAAAACAAGACAAAGAGAAGGACCATAAGGACTCCAAGAAACTTCGTTGTAAGTTAAACTAATTCCCAGTAAAACCTTCATTATTAATATCTACCTGGTTAAGATTGGAAATAATATAATTTAAGCAAAAAGTACATTTAGTGCATTGCAGTTTAAAACAGCTTAAAAAGATAAACAAATGAAAGATCATACAAAGTTAAAGTTTTCCAAACAATCCTAACTGCCCTGTACCCTACTACAGTGTACAATCCATATACTAATTATTATAACTACTTTTCAAAAATTTGAAATTTAGCTGTTTGGTTTCATAAAGCTTAAGCTTCATCAGTTGTTTTTTATAAGCTTTGCAAGATGTAAGAGAAATACTTCATAATTTGAGATTCAAATTTTATGTAGTTAACTTGATTTTTGATAAGGTTGGGTGGAAGAAAAATAGTTTGCTGTTCTAGAATCCAGGACTAGTGAATAAAATGAATTTGAAGTTTCTGTACTGAACAATTGGAGAGTTTTTTAAAGTTAGCAGATATATCAATAAGTGACGATCCCTTCATTAAGTTTCATATTTTTGACAAATTAACCTGAAACTTAAAAGGCACTGTCAAATGCACAGAATAAACAAAGTGATCAGGCAAACTTTTCACTTCTTGTTTCTGGCTTCATATGTAATATGAGAAGATAATTATTTTAACTGTGTAAGTAATTTCATATCAAGGAGGTTTGATGCTGGATATGAAGTTTACAAATCTAAGGTAAAAAGCCTGACTTAGAAATAGTACAGTTGTAGTAAATTGTGTATGTGTATATGGCAGTGTTGCAACTAATCCTCTGTCTTGTAAGCCCCTCTGAGAAGGGGCCATTCTTGAGGGTTCGGAAGGTGCCTAGCACATACCAGGTGCTTGCATAAATAAAAATACAGAGCGAGAGAATAGTTTGCACTGTATATTTCAGTGTGTTAGAATATACTGGTTTTTTCCTTGAAGCATTTGCCAGCTTCAAATAAGTTTTTCTTGTATTGTTCTCTGGGCAAACTATTGAGCTACTTAATGCTTGTCAAGTTTGTTTTTACATTTCTATATTAAATTTACTTTTTCTTTTTTAGCGATGAAAATATCTAGCAGTATAGATTCTTCAGAACAGAAGAAGACAAAAACAAAGCTGAAGAAATTTCTTACACGACGCCCTACGTTACAAGCTGTTCGAGAAAAAGGCTACATTAAGGGTAAATTATCCTTATTTCTTCAGGAAACCTTTTGATAAGCTGAATTTTACAATCATGTCTGTAATAGAGCAGGAATTAGTGTTGTTGTAGAGGAAACTAGCCTTATAACGTTAACTACATTTGACTGAAAAGGAACCAGTTATTTTTGTAACAGATGGCAGATGTGATAGTTTTAGTCCCGGGGTAGGTGTGTGTCATTCTTTCAACAGCCCTAGTGGTCACCAAATTCAGCTACAGAGAGGAAGTAATCTTATTATTATAATGGACAGAGGTGAAGCGATTGGGTGGATGAGATCCCAAGAACCCACTGGGCCTTGGGCAATGCTTATGATAAGCAGAATCCTTTTGTTCTGCACTTTCAGCTGGCAAGCTTGGGAAGCCAACACTTGACACAAGCAAACAAAATCATCTTGCAATGCAGAGTTGAACACATGTAGATTCTCATCTTTTTCAGAAAGGGATCTTGCAGTATGCAAGGTACCAGACAGCCATGTGCTATTCAGAAACAAGTGAAATACCTAAGCCAAACAGGATGAGTTTAAAGAAGTCCTAACTTAAAATTTCTTTACTCTTGGTCAATTTGTTTTTCTTTAATATTTCTTAAATTTACTTATTTGATCTTTTCCAAAAAGTAGTTCTTATATGATACGTCTTTGTATCAGACTTAAGGCTACATGTACACTACGAGCTGGGGGTGTGATTCCCAGCTCGTATCCATGTACTCGCACTAGCTCTCATCTGTGCTAGGGTGCTAAAAATAATAGTGTAACTGTGATAGCACAGGCAGCAGTATGTGGCGGTATGGGCTAACTGCTCCAAGTATGTACCCACGGGATTGAAGAAAGTTTGTACTTGGGGCAGCTAACTTGTGCCACCGCTGCCCATGCTACCCTGAGATTTTTAGTGCACTAGCTCAGAAGAGAGCTAGCATGCATATGTATATGCAAGCTGGGAATCTCACCGCTAGCTTGTAGTATAGACATACCTTATGAGTTGCTAATTAGCATGTAATGGTTCCAATATGACATATACTTATATAGAATTTCTAAATTTAAAATTGTGAATGAAGGTTTAAATATTTAAACCATGAGTTCATGTAAGTTATTGATTTGATATTATTCTAGACTTAGTTTCTTACTGTCCAATATACATGGCACTGCTTCATAATTAAAAGTCCACTAGGTACAATAAATATAGTTATAGCTCACATCAGTAGAAATATACCAGGCCAAATTCTTCTCTGACATTTAATCTGTCAAATTTCATGTATTTCTACCAATTTTCTTAAGTAATAGGAGCCCAAATATTTATGAAATGTCATACTTCTAGATCGTAATTACAAAAGTAAATTGTGGGATTTTTAAGTGTTTGGGATGGAGGGAATTCTTCCCGGACTGCAGCTTTGCATTACATTTTATAGCTTGGAACTGACTTTATGCACTGTGTGTAAATTTCTGAGAAATTAGTTAGTATGAACACTGAGCCAAGTTGAACTGTGTGCACAAATGCAATGCTGGTGTTTGGCTCTAATAAAGGTGTTTTTATTTAAGGAGCAAGCATATAAACTTCAAAAGTTGGTGCTATTAGTATATTTTAAAATATAAATCTGCAATCCTGCATTATCCTTGTGTAATGAGTTATACAGAAGCTGTTAGTTAACAGACACAAAAATGCAAAAGCTTTTACAAAAGAAAGTGTAGTAAACTTCAAAAGCAGGTGATTAGAATAAGGAAAATGTTGAAAAAACAATCTTTAGGAAAACACTGGAGAACAGCATGCATTAATTATAGTAACTTTTTAAATGAGCTTTTACTACATGAAAAAAGTACAATTAAGGAAAATACTTTGAAGATACAATGGAAGAAAACATTAAGAGGCACAGTATGATGATTAATACCTATAACCCACTAGGGATTTCCCATTATGCTTGTTGGGTATTGAGCTCTTTTGAAAACCTTGCCCGTTGCTTCTTGTTACCCAATGTGGTATTGCCATATATTCTTGGTATATCACTGTTGTGCATGAACTAGTTTTATCCTTTGAAGCGCATTCAACTATAAATGAGGTTTTTGTTTTGTTTTGTTTTGTTTTTGTTTGTTTTTTTACTTGATTCCAGATCAAGTGTTCGGTTCCAGTCTCACCAGCTTATGTCAGAGAGAAAACAGCTCAGTGCCAAAGTTCGTGAAGCTGTGCATTGAACACGTTGAAGAACATGGTAGGGTGAAAATGTTCATCTATTGGTTTTTATCTCCAAATCTCTGAGAGTCAGTATCTAATTTTGGAAGCTTAATTCTTATCCTATTGGTTTCCAAATGACTGATAACTGAGTATTGTGAAGTCTAAGGCTTATAGCTGGAGTTATAGCAATAGGATGTGAACAGCTGGGAATTAGGGAGGGAAGGGAACCTGAACTAGTATCCAGTGAGATCGTGGCTAGCAAAGAGTAGCAAGAGGGAACTGGGAACAGCTCATCATATTTGGGGACGGGATTGTTGAAAGGGATCTTGTCAGTAGGTAACTAATAAAATTGCTTCTTAAATCCTTACCTATGTTAACAAAACACCACTTGCATTAAAGACTGTTTCTCCTACAAGTTCATTTTAGGGACGCCTTACCTGTGTAAATATGTGGAGAATCAAGGCCTTCAGATAACACTAAGTCATCTGAGATTCCTTTAGCCAGTTACACTGATAAAACTTGGAAAATTTGCTTGAAACTGCTCAGATTACCAGATTTCTACATTTTATCTGATTTATTAAAGTGCCCTGATTTGTTGAACATGTCCTTCTCTTTTCCTGTTGACAATAAGAGAAGGCAAATCTCTCTTACTCAAATATTTAAAGTGAGTCTAGATTGAATGTTAAAATTTTGAAAAGTCTGAGGTATAAGATGACCCAAGACTTCTGCATTTTATGTGTATAAAAACTTTTAGGTAACAGTGGCTGCATATTTATCCCCACCCTGACTTGTCTCCTCACTTGTCTCTTGCCTGCTTGTTGTTGTGGTTGTTACTAGAACTCTTATGAGAGTAGTATTGCAAGTGGGTCACTTACTCCCTTGTAGTGAAACTATTCCCATGTAGTGGCTGATGCTAAAGATCAAAGTTGTGTGTAGGAGAATCTACCCACCCATCTTTTTGGTGCACCCCACTTCCTTCCCACCTTAGATCTGGCACATCACATTCAGGGCCTGAGTGGGAGCTAAGGGTAAATGTTGCAGGGCAAAATAGGTGCCCTCCATGGGGGAAACAGCTACAGTGAAAGAATATGGTGCAACTTGTAGCCCCCCTTACTGCTGCTGTCTGGTGACTCAGTGCAAGAAGGAAGAGCAGGAACTGGTTCTACTGTCCCCCACCCAACTCCAGAAGCTGCAATAGATGTGTGTTTTCTGCATTGAGATAGGACAGCAGTGAAAGAAGCAAGTTCTCTTTTACCTTAAGGTGACCTGCTTTGAGCAGCTTCTTCCCTCCTCTTCCATCTCCATTCCCCTCCCCATTATCCCTTCAAAGAGAGAGAATGACCAATAGATTGTGGCAGTAAAAGGTAGTGGGGAACAGATGGGTGGGACAGATGGTACTGACAATTGTGCGCCATATCTCCTGATGCTTCTGTTGCATCAGGATTCCCTGTGGATGGGATTAAGGGAGTTGTTGAATCCCGTCTTTGCAACACTCATATCAGCCAACAATGCACTGAATTCATGTAAAGGTTATGAGCATCTGTAGACAGAAATTCTTCCTGTCTTCTGCACTTGACCACTTTTGATCTTCTGCAACAGCAGCCACTGAGAAGTATTTTTTCTCCTTTTGCCAAATCCAGTGTTTTCGTCAAAACTGTAAAGATGTTAACATGTGGTAGGGATGGAGGGGACATCTGCTTGCCATGAGAAAGTAAAGGGAACAAGGTGGAATTAAACACACATGAAAACTCATAAACCAGTGGAACGGGTGGTATCGGTTGGACCTGGTCACCCACTATCAACTTTGAGGTGTTTTCCAGAATGACTGACTTAGCTTGGTTTAGTCACCATACATTTTGGTAAATATAGTCTCAATGTGAAAGGAAAACCTAAATCAAAAACCCTACAATCCCACTGCTAGTATTTTAGGATGAGTGGAGGTATATGAGAGAGCGAGAGAGCGAAAGTGTGCATATATGTGTAAGAGATAAAGTGAAATCCTTCATGTACTAAGCATTGGTTGTGCTAACTAAATACTAGGTGTGAGGTTTTTAAAAGCAGCTAATTGGAGGGTGGGCCCCCAGCCCTCATTGGAAATCAGTGGGAGTTGGGCACCTCACTCCTGAAGACTCCTTCACATTTTCTGAGTACACATCACAAGTTTGCAGATGACACTAAACTGGGAGGCGTGGTAGATACACTGGAGAATAGGGATCGCATACAGAGGGACCTAGACAAATTAGAGGATTGGGCCAAAAAAAACCTGATGAGGTTCAACAAGGACAAGTGCAGAGTCCTGCATTTAGGATGGAAGAATCCTATATACTGCTACAGACTAGGGACCGAATGGTTAGGTAGCAGTTCTGCAGAAAAGGACCTAGGGGTCACAGTGGACGAGAAGCTGGATATGAGTCAACAGTGTGCTCTTGTTGCCAAGAAGGCTAGCGGCATTTTGGGCTGTATAAGTAGGGGCATTGCCAGCAGATGGAGGAACGTGATCGTTCCCCTTTATTCGACATTGGTGAGGCCTCATCTGGAGTACTGTCTCCAGTTTTGGGCCCCACACTACAAGAAGGATGTGGAAAAATTGGAAAGAGTCCAGCGGAGGGCAACAAAAATGATTAGGGATCTGGAGCACATGACTTATGAGGAGAGGCTGAGGGAACTGGGATTGTTTAGTCTGCAGAAGAGAAGAATGAGGGGGGATTTGATAGCAGCCTTCAACTACCTGAAGGGGGGTTCCAAAGAGGATGGAGCTCGGCTGTTCTCAGTGGTGGCAGATGACAGAACAAGGAGCAATGGTCTCAAGTTGCAGTGGGGGAGGTCTAGGTTGGATATTAGGAAACACTATTTCACTAGGAGGGTGGTGAAGCACTGGAATGCGTTACCTAGGGAGGTGGTGGAGTCTCCTTCCTTGGGGGTTTTTAAGGCCCGGCTTGACAGAGCCCTGGCTGGGATGATTTAGTTGGGAATTGGTCCTGCTTTGAGCAGGGGGTTGGACTAGATGACCTCTTGAGGTCCCTTCCAACCCTGATATTCTATGAGTCTATGATCACATTTTAGACATTATTTCAAGCATAAGGTTTGCAGTGGCAAGTTATTAGTCAGCAACTATCTCTGCAGATAAGTAAATAGTTTTCATTGTGACAAGAGATTTTGCAGTTCTCCATATGGTGGATTTTCTTTTTGCTAATGCGAATCTCTAAAATGAGCAGACTGACACATTTAAGTATCTAAAAAAAATCTACATTTTAACATTTGTTTTAGGATTGGATGTTGACGGGTTATACCGAGTCAGTGGCAATCTTGCAGTGATACAAAAGCTAAGATTTGCAGTTAATCATGGTAAGTTCCATTCTCCAACTGTATTATCAATTTGAAAATATATGTAAGAGTATTTGTCAAAATTGCTAGAAAGTTCTTCAGATTGTGCATTGATTGTTGGTCCATCTGTTTTAAAATAATATGACAACATTTCATGAGAAATATCTAGCACTTTTCAAAATGAAAATGCTACTAAATAGCAGCTTCTATGCTCTTCAAGGTGGGTACTGTCTACATCTGTTCATACAGTGCCTAGCACACCAGCGCCTTGGTCCTAATTGAAGCCCTCTAGTCACTCCTGTAATAATTCTGAAGCAACGTGTGGCATGGCAGTTTAAAAGGAATGAAACTCAAATAGAATTTCTATATCTTATGGAAAGGAAGAGAAAAAGTATTAAAAAACCCAACAACCTTGTACTAGCATTTAACATTTGTCTATCCTTCTGACCTTGGGTGAGAATCTCTATTGTGCCCTTAGGTGGTCCAGCAAAGGACACTCAGCCTAGAGCAAAGGTGGGCAAACTACCGCCCTGGGGCCGCATCTGGCCCTTCAGACATTTTAATCCTGCTCTCGAGCTCTAGCCAGGGAGCGGGGTCTGGGGCTTGCCTTGCTCCGTGCATGCCGGGGCTCCATTGTGGGGATGTATCATCCCTACACCAACCTAATGGAAAGTTCCATGAGGAGGTAAGGGTCACGATGGGACACTTGCAAGGTAATAAATCATGGCCTTATGTAAGGCCCCCCTGGTGGTCTAGGGATTATATAAGATGAGGTAAACAAATCATGGCCTTATGTAAGGCCCCCTGGTGGTCTAGGATTATATAAGATGATCATGGCCTTATGTAAGGCCCCCTGGTGGTCTAGGATTATATAAGATGAGGTAAACAAATCATGGCCTTATGTAAGGAACGGTTGAACCAATCGGTGTGGGGCTATACATGTGATAAACACATGATTCTCCTTCTTGTCCAATCCGTAGATGTGTTATTATAGCCTAATTGTGTTATGTAATGTTGAGAAAAAACTATAAAAGAAAGCTTGTAATAAACAGGATTCGGATTCAGCTTGCAACCACATTGGTCGTGTGCTTTATCTGCTCCGCATGGAACCCCACACTCCATGAGGCTCCCGGAAGCAGCGGCACATTTCCCCCCCCCCGCCTCCTATGCATAGGGGCAGCCAGGGGGCTCCGCACGCTGCCCTGGAACCAGAGAATTTTTGCCTAGCAGAATCTGTAGAAGGGCAGTACTTGCATCTTGTTGCCATAGCTCCTTCCCTGGCTGAATGAGCTGGTGCCACTCCGACCCCCCTCAGTTCCTTCTCACGCCAGTGGCTGGAGTTGGAGCTCTCTGGTGGTTTTCACCTCATAATCCCTCTATTTTTAGTGATTTTTTTTCTAATGTATATCTTAATTAGATTTAGTGTTAGGCCTGGTCCACACTAATCCCCCAGTTCGAACTAAGATACTCAACTTCAGCTACGTGAATAATGTAGCTGAAGTCAAAGTATCTTAGTTCGAACTTAAAGGTACTTACCGCGGGTCCACACGCGGCAAGCAGGCTCCCCCATCAACTCCGCCTACTCCTCTCTCAGAGCAGGATTACCGGCGTTGACGGCAATCCCAGAAGATCGATTACTGGCTGCCGAACCAGCGGGTAAGTATAGACGTACCCTTAGTTAGCTGTAGTTTAACTATTTCCCTAGTGATGGCATCACAAGGGTTTAAACATTCTGTCATGTGGGGCAGCGATCCCCAACAACGATCCCCACATGCAGTGCTTGCTGTACCTAGGCAAAGCCCATGTTAAGGAGCAGTGTTTGATTTGCAGATCACTCACCAAACAGACTCTCAAGTGGTGAGGGATCTTCATCTGAAGCAGCAACTGTTTGAGTAGGCCATGCAGTCTGCTTCGGTACCAAGGCCCTTGTCAAATCAGAGGTTGCCCTCGGGTTCTGAGAATACCTGAGGCACCTTCGGTTGTCGGGTCTTGCACTTAGTTAATTGAAAGTGCATCGGCAGCAATATTGGCTTTTCATCCCACTCATTCAGGGAAGATCCATCTTCTCCATTGCCATGGTGGCAAGATGCTTAAAAGGGCTTTTACATCTCCATCCTCTGGTCTGAGAGCCATTTCCTCTGTGGTCTCTTAACTTGGTCCTAGCAACTTTAATGGGACCTCCATTTGAGACCCTGGCATTTTGGGGTGTGGTCGTAAAGTTTCTTCTCAGTTTCATTTGAACCAGATGGTATATTTACCTGTGTTTTTTTCCTAAGCTGCATTCATCTCCATACATTAAATGTCAGATGATGTCTAATCTTCTATCTGGACAGGACTGAAGTGTTTTGTGCTTCTTCTCACCTATTTGTGTCATATGTAGATCGTATGACATGTGAAGTAGTCTTTTCACAAATGATCTCTAAATGGATAACATCTTGTATCAAGACTGCATATAAAATAGCTTCAGCTATGCCTCTTCAGTGTGTGCAAGGTCATTCTACACGATCTGTTACTGCACCTTCCAGAGGATGCAAGTTTTGGTCAGGCAATCCTACAAATCTTGTTTAGGTAGACTCCAAGGCCCCGCCTTCCGGGGGATACTGCTTGTGAGTCATGTAAGTGGAATACATGGCTACATCTACTAGAAGATGTAAGCTAGAAGAAGAAACAGTTACTTACTGTAACCGTTGTTCTTCAAGATGTGATGCAGCCATTTATTCCACAACCCACCCTGCATGCCCTCTGCATTGGAGTCTCTGCACTGCACTCTAGGTGCTCAGTGCAAAGCAACTGATGGGAGTTGGGACGCTGCTGCCTCATATAGCCAGGGGAAGGGCTACAGCAAGAAGGCATGAGCGCCATCCCTCTACGGGTACTGCTAGGCAAAATTATCTGGCTCTTGAATGCTGGGTGTGCATTGTAACCTGTGGGTGCCCTTCTCCAGTGCTTGGAGATGCAGAAATCAGTCATGGAGGATTTTCAGGAAGGATTGCAAAGAGTCAATCTCCCCACAATCAAGTCCAAAGGAACTAAATGAATTAATTTAATTCTTAAATACCAACTTTTAAAAATCTTATGATAAAGAAACATAATAAATAATAACTACATTTTTACAACATAACATGGCTACCTTATAAGTCGCATACATTATCTTCACAGTTATACAGAAACATAAAGAAGACAAATTAAATCTAAACAGGTCAGTCCCCACAGAAAAACAGTGAGATGAAACTCAGAGTTCCCAAAAGCTTAGGTTGCGTTTACCTGAGTCTCAGTTAGTCTTTGATCACTACATTTATACAATCTGCTGAGTTAGAAGCAACATCTTTCCTCCACTTCCTTGTAGGAATCTTCAGTTGGAATCCATGCAGACTCTTTCTCTGCTGAAATCAGTGTTAGCCAGTCAGCTAACTGATTAACCAACTGGTCAAACAAGTACATGGGTTTTTAAATAAACCAACCCTGTTACAAGAAAAATACAAAACAGAATAGCAAAATAAATGACTTTCTCCATTATAACATTTAAAGAAAAGTTGGTGAATCATACTAGTTGAGACAATTTAACTAAAATGATTTGGCTAAAATCAAACATTGTTTAAAGTATACGATTAAAATAAAAAAATATTTTTCCCTCCCAATTTTCCCTTTCTGTAATTAACATTGCTAGGACTTCCCTGTTGGAGGGTTAACAATATCACTAACCTGCTGCAAAATGCTTCAGAGTTAGGGACAACAGCGTGCTTTTCTGTTCTTGGGCTCAGCTTCTCCCAGCCCATACAGAGCAACATGGCCTTTTGTAAAGCAGCTGCCCTCACTGCTTGCCCTCATGCAGTCAGACTCTAGCAATAGGGAACCTATTGAGCATACCCAAAACTATGACACGCAATTCCAGAAACTTCTGGATGTGGAGTGCTAAGTGTGCATCTGCCTAGCAACAATGACCGACACAACTCATACCTTCTCACCCCCCAATAGATCTCTTAAAGAGATATCTCCCCACATCTTGAAGAAATACAGTTACACTAAGTAACTGTTTCCTCTGGTCCCTTCACACTGGGTAATAAGAATCTCATTCATTGTTCAACTTGTATAGGAAATAAGTAATTAATGATGAACACCTACTAGATTATAGTAATCATTCATATGCTTTCTTTCAGATGAAAAATTGGACTTGAATGACAGTAAATGGGAAGATATACATGTCATCACAGGAGCTCTAAAAATGTTTTTCAGAGAACTGCCAGAACCACTCTTCACATATAATCATTTCAATGACTTTGTCAATGCAATTAGTAAGTCCATAAAGCATGCACAGAATTTTCATAAATATTTAAGTATGCACGATGCACTTAATTGTAATATGTTCTTCTTTTCACTGTTTAAAAAGGAGAAATTATGAAATTTTGTAAAGGTGTTACCTTATATGCAGTTGTGGTGTAGCTGTGTCAGTCCCAGGATATTAGAGACAAGGTGGGTGAATGATCCTTGAAATATGCTAAACAATCTGTTCCACGTTGTATTTAGTTATGAACTGAGTATGTTTCCCAGACATGAAGAAGAGCTCTGTGTAAGCTCGAAAACTTGTCTGTCTCATCAACATAAGTTAGTCCAATAAAACAGTGGCTCTCAACCAGGGGTTCTGTGAATTCTGGGGGTATGCAGAGGTTTTCCAAGGGGTATATCAACTCATCTAGGTATTTGCCTAGATGTACAACAGATTACATAAAAAACACTAGCAAAATCAGTACAAACTAAAATTTCATCCAGATAATGCCTTGTTTATTCTACTCTATATACTATACATTGAAATGTAAGTACAATATTTATATTCCAGTTGATTTATTTTATAAAAATGAGAAAGTCAGCAATTTTTCAGTAATAGTGTGCTGTGACACTTTTGTATTTTTATAGCTGATTTTGTAAGCAAGTAGTTTTTACGTGAGGTGAAACTTGGGGTACACAAAATAATCAGACTCCTGAAAGAGGTACAGTAATCTGGAAAAGTTGAGAGCCTTTGCAATAAAAGATATCATCTCACCCATCTTGTCTCTAAGGTGTTACCTTCAGATTATCTGTAATATTCAATGTGGCCACCAGGTGGCAATGTATTACTTAATATCAGCACTGTAAAATTGTGTGCTTCATTCAGTTTTTGGTAAATTATATGCTACCAAAATTTTAAATAAAAATATTGAATTTATGGTGCATCTGTCTTTTATCTTTTCCAGAACAAGAACCAAGACAGCGTGTTCATGCTGTCAAAGATTTAATTAAACAGTTGCCAAAGCCAAATCAGGATACCATGCAGATACTTTTTAGACACCTCAGGAGGTGAGTAGTAGAAGGAAGAGAAAGTTTTAATGTACTGGAGAGCTTCCTTAAAGCTAGGGTGACCAGATAGCAAGTGTGAAAAATCGGGACGGGGGTGAGGAGGCACCTATATAAGACGCATCGGGACTCTCCCTATGAAATTGGGACATCTAGTCACCCTTTTTAAAGCTGAGTGATCAAACATTAGAAGTCCTGGGGGAAGGTTCTAATCATGTTTCCTTTGATGTTCGTTGTGCTTCATCAAAGCAAAACACTTGTCTGTGTTTATACAAGCTTATGGAGAAGCAAATCCAATTTTTGGACAATGTTTTTATTAGTTGTGCTTTTAGCAGCGAAAGCTGTAGATTATAGGGACAGAGCTAGTGTCAAATATATTTTAAACAATGAAAGTGATTACAATAGTGGCATGTTTCATGAATAACAGTAAATATGGAATAAGTATTATGAGAAATTACTGATTTGGTTTGTTTCTCTTCTCTGTTAACATATTATTCTCTCACATGGATGAATATATTTTAAACACATATTTTCTTTTTTCCCCCAGAGTTGTAGAAAATGGAGAAAAGAACCGAATGACTTATCAAAGTGTTGCAATAGTTTTTGGACCAACTCTGTTAAAGCCAGAGAAAGAGACTGGTAACATAGCAGTCCACACTGTTTATCAGAATCAGATTGTAGAATTAATTCTGCTGGAACTGAACTCCATCTTTGGATGTTGAAGTTTTCTTAGAGTTAAAACTGAAGATATGAGTTGGCAACAGCTTTCCATCAGAAGTTAAATCTCTCTGTGTACATGATGTATTGTGTTTGTGGACCAAGCGACAGCTCAATTTTGCACTTTTCAGTAGGATGGGAGGGAAGAAATGGGAGGAGTGTTTGACCGATTATAATTCACTTATTACATTGTGAATATTTCAAAGTTTGTACTCTGTCTGTTTTAATAATACAAATTGCAATTCTAGTATGGGCATATACACTGGATTTCTTGGTGAGAAACTAAAATTAATCTCAGACTGGATAATCTGGAATGGATTTTTTTTTAAAGGTTCACCCCTTGGTAGGGTGAGGAAAACCCGATCAACTGGCTTCAAACATGTTTTTTCATACTTTTAGTGACAATAAAATCCTATGCTTATGTACTGAAATCTGTGTGGATCCTGTCAGCAGGGATTCTGCATGTAGTGTGACTGTCTTTAAACTAGTGCTAACAGTGGCCAGTGTGGTTTACAGTAATTCAAATAATCCCTCATTTGAGGCTTTTTTTTTTTTTTAACTGTATTATATAGCATCCTTGCTGGATCTTCTGGTTGCTTGATAGAGCAGGATCCTATTATTTCAAACACTGAACTTTTAAGAATATCCAGCAGAGGATTTGTTCTGTGACATACTCGAGTTTTATTTAATACACACATCCATTTTTCAGGGTATTTCTTGGGCTACATTTTGTGCTATACTGAATTGCAGTTAACAATTCTAATTAAATACCATCATTATCTAATGCTGTACTGAGTTCTTGGTATGATCCTGTGGTAGTGAACATTTTTGGATGTAAATACAAGCTAAAGACTGAATGACCTTTGGCTTATGTACATAATTCAGTTGTTGTATAGTCTCAAAGTACCTTCTAGTTGCACATTTCTAATCATGGGTAGATTAGCTACAGGTAGTGTAACACTTCCAGTGGAGGTCTAGGTTTCCTCAGATAAACAGGTTACTCGAAAAACTAAACATGTGCACTTTTAGATGTTAATTACATTTGCAGGCAAATAATTGTAATGCAAATGGTACTGGAAAAATACTGTGTGCTTGCTAAATTGTTAATGCACTACAAGAGGAGCCTTTTAGGTTATTTAATATGTACAGGATACATTAGAGAAATGTATTACAGATTCTAACATTTGCAAATAATGGAAATGTTCCAATTGATGTTTGTTGGAAATAATGACATAATACTAAATTTGAGAATTTCTTTTTACATTAATAATGTAGATTAATTTTGTAAAATAAATTTGGTTTTGGAAGATTTTTGTTATAGGGAGCATGGTCTACTGAAGATTTTTAAATGTATTTTTTTAGACTAACTGCTGTACCTAATATTTGTTATGTCTAATCTGAATAAAGAAAACTATTAGCTAGTTTGGAGTTTGCCAGTCCAAATTTGGATGACATAGTCCCCTGTTGAATTTGCAAACACTCCCAAATATTCAGTTGTGTCTGACTGTCTGAAATGATATTTCCTGCAGAAGAGATTGTGCTGTGGTTAAAAATGGAGTGTCTAACTGAAACTTTTAAGAATCCCCCTTTTCCCTGAACAGTAGTTGGATTGTATGATGAAGATGGGTAATTTATAGGTTTAAATTTGCAAATATTTATAAGTATTCCACACAAGTATTTTTGTCCTAATGTTTAATATGTTCCACACACAAACCACCTGCCCACAAAAGGAAGACAGACAATTTGACCTTTGATCTCTTATATGTTCAAGGTGAGAATTCCAGCAGCAGAAAGCTTGCTTGAAAAAGTCTTTGTAGATAAAAGAAGGGACGACTAATCTTGTGGTTTTCTCACTTTATTTTTATTGTGGTAGTGGTGAAGTCTTGCGGTTTGTTGCAAAACAACTTGGGTGAGAATCGTGATATCTATAAATCAGTGTTGCATTTTCAACCTCCTGTTGAGATTTAAAAGTATAATTTCTTTTTTGATACTTGTTTTGAGACACATCATTCTAGTAGGAAATATAAATTAAGTTGAAATTTGTTAGTTTATTCAAATCCCAATTTAAAAAAAAAATCAATTTCGTCTGAATAGCATTGTTTAATTACAGATCATGTTGTTGAAGTGTTGCTGTAATCAAAGTAAGAAAATACCTATTTTGAATATCCTCTTTTAACAATGAGGAATGTAACTTTCCATTATATTCCCAGAGAATTAAGTATTGGTTACTACATAATACTATATATAATACAGTATAACTTTTGTGCAGCAAGTGATATGAAAGCTAATTTTTAGTTTGAGGAGATGGAAATACTTCCCAAAAAATCCAGATAATGTGGCAAGAGTTAAACACATACTGCAATCAACAGAAAAATAACTGATCTACTTGAGGATAAAGGACAAGCACACCAGCTAGAAATTTTGTACATTAGAACCATGGCAGTTTTACATATTTAATATCTCTTGCTTCCTTTTCAAATCCTAGTGATAGAAATAAGCTTGTAGCAAATGTTGTCTTCCTTTTCTAGCATTAATCACTTGCCTTGCTGCTTCCTGAAATTGGCATACCTTTAAGTTTAAGGGCTTTATTTTTACATTGACTATTTCAAAGTCAGTATGAAACAGAACACAAACTGAGGAAAGCCGAGCAGCAGAAAAGGTAACGGTAACTATTTACATTTTTTAAAAGTTTTATCTAATGTATAGAGCCCAAAATAGGAATAAAAATGCATAAAGAAAAGTGAATAGTCATAAAAGTGAGAGTATAAACTTGATTTTTTTATTAAAACTGGAGACATTAGTATACCAGACTTACAGCCTGTATCCCCACTGTGGCTATGTATTGGTGTCAACTTGTTTTACAAATTCGAGTTTTGTCCCATGGGCAATAGCTGCATGCCTCATGGAGGTGCTGTGTATAGTATTACTAAAGAGTGACATTTGGAATAGCTCAAGCTTGGTAGTGAGGAAATTTTGCTGTAGTTACTATGGATCAATGAAGAGAGCTGGGCACAGATAAAGACTACTTTAATAAATGTATCCAACCTTGTAAATAAAATAGCTTTCAAATTGACTTGACATGTCCTTCTGTTGATTTTTTTTTTAAAAATCTCTTGAATTTAATGAAGTCTTACAAACTGGCAAGACTGTCCTGAACTTTAGCCACCATCAACTGAAAGCCATGATTAATTCCCCCTTTATTGCATCCTCTGCATTATGACATGCAAATCCTAACAGCCTTTGGTAGCGAAGATGAGTTAGAAAGTATTGTGCAGTCTAATTAAAAGTTCAGTCTAACACAGTTAAATAGCTATACTTTAAGTAGTTAATTGCAGAATGCTACTTTTTGTTTCCTTTAAAGGAAACAACTTTATTCGGACACAGAAAAGAGCAGTGATATTTTGGAATCAATTGGTAATTCATAAGCCATAAACTTAGACCAGGCACAGTCAGACATTCTGCTCTGAAGAAGGGAGGTACAGAATATCTAATAAGGCATTCTGCAAAGAGAAGGAACTTCCTCTGAAGAATCTTAATTAGTCTCCACAATTGCAAAGTTTTGTGGGCAAGCAGCTGCTGAGGCTGTATTCTGCTGGCTTACAAAGTAGCCCTATGTGATTACGGAACTTAAATGAACATTTTCCTTCATGGCATTCTCGTAAACAGAGTACTTGTAAAACAAGATAACACTGTGACAAAGCAACATAAAAGGCATTTCGAGGGGACCTGGCCTCTTTTGGTCCCTTTTTCCCTTGAGAATCAAATGATAGTTCTGATATTAAAGATTTTGCAATTTCCCTAAGTTGGCCAGCTTCACTGTTCAGAGAAAAATATATAAAGACACTTAGAATGATTTTTGTGAAAGAAAATAAGTGCCTAATCTACCTGCAGCAGCCCTGTAAATATGTGTAAATCAGCAATTCTTAAATGGAGGCTTAGTTTATGGATGGGATGAGATCCCTTTTGGGAAAGGTCTTGGTAATGAACAGGTGCTACTTTTAGGATTGTGTCCTACTGCATATTCCATAGAATTGTAGCTTATTAGGAAAACAAAAATAGAGATCACTGGTTTGGGGTAAGTAATATTAGCTGCAGGATTCTGAAGATGACAAAAGGGAGATAATGAGAAAGAGAGGCCGAGACCCGGGGAGACTGGAGAGATCAGACAAATAGTCCAAAGCAATTGAAGTACTGGAGATGGAAGAGCCCAAAACAGACAACTAGAAAGAAACTGGAGAGCAGTAGACTGGCCAGGAAGCAGAGATCTGAGCGAGCCAGATTGCATGGAATTCTGCTCTTTTCTGTCAGCCAGCATATTCTGTGTAAAATCTACACAGCTCATGAAGACACTTCTCTATAAACTGACTGTGGGGGAAATTCTGCTGCCCCTTCTCCTAGGATGGAAGAATTCAGTTCTAAGCAGGCTATCTTCTCTTTCCAGTCCTTGGTTTTGCTTTTTTCAGTATTTATATGCATGTTTTGCTTACTATTAAGAAGCCTAATTCTGAGCCCAGTTTCTGTGACTACAGTGCACATGAAGCTGTGCAAACTGGCTGACCTTGGGAAAGGTCTGATAGTGCACTAAGGCTGGTGGGGAAAAGGAACTTCGGCTAATTGGGAAGAGCAGCTCAATGAGATAAGTTCACTCCACACATCCCCATCATTCCTCTTCCCACCACGTGTTTCTAGAGCCTCAGCATGTGCAGTAGTTTCTGCAGCTGAAGAACTTTAGCAGATATTATTTATCTGCCTTCTAATTTGAGGCCCACTATCTATCCTTAGCAAGAAGCAATCTTGTCTGTGGTTGTTGTAGCTCAGCTCCCTGAAATCAACAGCCTGTGGCCTCTTCCCTCCCTCCCTCCCCCCCCCTCCCCCCCCGCTACCTTCCAGGACTCCGCAGACCTCGCTTTCGCTGTACAGGCTAGCGCTAGGCACACACCAATCCCCGAGTCCGCACTGTTCCCTGCAGCATCCAGCACCTGTCACTGGATACTCAGAAATTACCAAAGGAAGTGCGCAGACCGTCCTTGATCCTCACAACCGATAACCCCCCCCCCCCCCATGTGGTTGGAGAGCACAGCGGAGGACCCACACAGTACAGGGCAGGTCGCTTCCTTCAGAATCGGTGTTGCATATCAACTGGTGAGAATTACATGCAGTCTGCAACATGTGCCAGGACTGTAAGAGTAATGACAGACAATGTTGCCTGCATGTTATAGTAACAGACAAGGGGGAGCAAGGTCCCAAAACTTGTGCTCAGAAGCACTAAAATTGTGGAATTGGTGTATCCAGCATGACACCAACAGCTTGACCTCTTACCTATCTGGACACCAGAACACCATGGCGGACTCACTGAGCAGGTGATTTGCACTTGGGATTCCTGACCATAGACTTCTTTGTCACACCCAAAAACTCCAAACATCCACAGTTCTGCTCAAGAGCAGCTCTGGATCATCTGTCTTTGAGGGACGCCTTCCTCATTAGATGGGATGTACCCATTACATGCCTTTGTTGCTCAAAGTGCTTCACAAAATCAGGTGGAACAAGCCACAGTCATTCTCATAGCCTCAACGTGGCCATGACAAACTTGGTACCCATACCTCATGTACATGGCAGTCTGTCCACCAATCACCCTACAGTTGACTCTATACCTCCTCTCGCAGGACGCAGGCCAAATCTTCCATCCCAATCTAGAACTCTGAAGGGGTCACTCACAATAAAGGATTTTCACTTGAAGTTTAGACACCTACAGTATGCATGCAAGTCTCCACTACTGTGATGAGATTATACCCCTACCTGAATCTAATGTGGGGGTCCATCTCAATACACCCCCTTCCCATTTTGCTATACCATTTCTATGTAAACCATCTACTGTAATCTTGATTCCTTTTATAAAGTTTTGTCCAGCTCATTAACACATATTATAGTAGCACCCATAGGCTGCAGTCTAGGTCACATTGTGCTATGTGCTGTACACATAAAACATGGTTAATGCCATGAAGAGCTAGGACAGTAGCACCCACAGGCTCCAACCAAGATCAGGACCCTACCATGCTGGGCACAGTACATACACCGGGACACAATACATGGCCTGAAGATCTTATCTAAATAAGACCGAATGGAAGTTGTTTAGTACATAACTCCAGTTTGAAAAAAGTAAGTGGGAGTTCTCGTCTATATAAAACAGCACTACTGGTCGGTGTGATACACTGTACCTTGAGCGAGTGCCCTGTAACCCCCATATTCCTCATTTATATATAATTGTGATATTGCATATAAAGCATGCCATGTGAGGTATCAGGAAAGGTTATGAGCTGCTGAAAGTCTTTGTTCTATCTAAATATGTAAATCATTAATGCATATGAGACTGTGTTATACGGCTGTCACTAAAACATGCTGTAAATAGGGGAATGGGCAGCTCCCCAGAGACAACAGCAAGGAAAAGTAACCAACACCCAGGCCGGTGTCGAACAACCATCAACAGCCATTGTCCAGCAAGGGAGCTACAATGCAATGACACTCGCACAGGGCCACACCAAGGGAATTGCTCAACCTTGCCTGGTGCCTCAGCAATGCCCACCAGACATGCCTGGACTTGTGCTCTCCAAGCACATAAACTAAGGATATAAAACAGAACACCGTGGTCCCGTGCTTCACCTTTTTCTCCTCTCCTCCACCTGTGCTGCAAGCAACAAGGACACTGAGAAGACTGAAGACTCCATTTTGGAGACTGGCCCAGGTTTCAAGGATGAAACCTGTGTACTATGAACTGCAATATCCAGTGGGGGTGAGAAAAACTCCTTAATCTCGATGTTACCCAGTCTAATCAAGTTGAAAGTTTAGACTGCGTGCTTATATTTTATTTTGGTAACTCTGATTTTTTGCCTATAACTTATAATCACTTAAAATCTACCTTTTTTGTAGTCAAACTTGTTTCACTGTTTATCTTTACCAGTGAGTTTGCCTAGGGTTGCCAACTTTCTACCTGCACAAAACTGAATATCCTTGCCCCATTCCCTTCTCCGAGGACCTGCCCCATCTGACTCCATCCCCCCCTCCTTCTGTTGCTTGCTCTCCCCGCACTAACTCATTTTCACCGGGCTGGCTCAGTGGTTGGGGTGTTGGAGGGGGTGAGGGCTCTGGCTGGGGATTTGGGCTCTGGGGTGGGGCCAGAAATGAGTTCAGGATGGGGGAGGGGGCTCCAGGCTGAGGCAGTGGGTTGGGATGTGAGAGGGGGTGAGGGCTCTGGGGTGGAGCCAGGCATGAGGGTGAAGCCAAGGGGTTTGAAGTATGGGAGGGGGCTCTGGGCTGAGGCAGGGGATGGGGTGTTTGGGGGGGGTATGGGCTTGGCTGGGGGTACAGGTTCCACAGTGGGGCCAGAAATGAGAGGTTCAGGATGTGGGAGGGGGCTCTGAGCTGGGGCAAGGGGTTGGGGTGTGGGAGGGCTCTGGCTGGGGGGTGTGGGGTACAAAGGGTGCTCTGTGCTGGGATCGAGGGGTTTGGAGGGCAGGAGGGGGTTTGGGGCATGTGAGGGGGGCAGGGCTGCAGGCTCTGGGAGGAGCATCCCTCAAGCAGCTCCCAGAAGCAGCGGCATGTCCCTTCTCTGGCTCCTACACAGCATGCAGAACTGCCTGGCTGTGCCTCTGCCCCGTCCCCAAGCGCTGCCGGCCGCAGTTCCCGGCCAATGGGAGCTGCAGAGCCAGCGCTTGGGGTGGTGGCAGCATGCTGAGCCCCCTGGCTGCCCTTAAGTGTAGGAACCAGAGGGGGGGGACATGCCACTGCTTCCGGGGAGCTTCACGGAGCTGGTCACACAGCGAGCCTGCCTTTGCCCCGCTGCGCCGCCGACTGGCCTTTTAACGGCTCGATCAGCCGTGCTGACCGAATCCGCCAGGGGCCCTTTTCGACCAGGCGTTCCGGTCAAAAACCAGACATCTGGCAACCCTAAGTTTACCTGAAGTGTTTGGTAAATCGGCTCAGGTTTAAAAAGGCTAGTGTATATCCACTTCTTTGAGTGTTTGCTCATGTGTATTCCACAGTAGGTGTACGTGCACTGGTGCCGGAAGTTTTTCCCTTAGCAGTACCCGTAGGGGGAGCGCTGCTGCGACCCCTGGAGTGGTGCCTCCATAGTGCGGTATAAGGGGAGCCGTGTGCTCCCCCGACCCTCAGTTCCTTCTTGCTGCCAATGAGGGTGCGTCAGAACTACTTGCTCCAGCTTCACTTCACTGCAGCTCGTCCCAGAACTCGTCGTTCGTTGTACTTGTGTTCGTTAGTTCAACAAGTTTCAGTTCAGACAGTTAGCGTTTGGGCTGGGGCATGCCCCATGCCCCAGGATTTAAATTGTGTGACTCTTGCAGGCGTTCAATGCCCAGAAGTGACCCACAAGCCAGCTGTCTCCGCTGCTTGGCTGAATCCCACATTAGTGACCACTGTAAGATCTGCGGGTCCTTTAAACCTAGAACTAAAAAAGAAAAAGCTATTAGACTTCGGGCCCTTCTCCTGGAGTCAGCACTGGCCCGAACCCTGGTGCGCCAAGCAGATTTGGCACTGGGCACCTAGTCTTCGATGCGCAGTGATCCCCCCGCCACCTTCCGCTGGCTGGCACCGCTCCCCATCTAAGAAACAGAGAAAGGCCCCGTCTTCTCAGCGGCATCGAGAGAAAGCAGGGGGAGGGGCTAGACCTGCGTTGGGCAGCCCCAGTTCCCCCCCCGGGCCCCAGAGCTCTGACTTATGTCGAGCGGAGCAGCCCGGTTGCGTCGACTCAGGCCTCTCTGGATGTCCGGGTGCCTTCGATGCCGGAGGCCCTGCAGGCGTCTTGAGACATTATGACTCTGCAGGGACCTGGGGCACCACTGGCACCCAGGCCCTGCTCTAGAGGCAATCCGCTGCTGGGCTGTAGACAGTCGACCCCGACCCGATGCAGATCCCGGTCAGGGGACTGCTCTCGGGCCCGCTTGCCGCTCAGCATCCTGTCAGGACACAGTCTCCGGCCTCTGCTTTAATCACCCACTAAAGTTGTCTGGTCGGGCGCCCTCGGCTCGGAGTTCCAGACACCGCTCCACGCCAAGCAGAGAGTATCGACGGGACAGGCACAGGTTCTGTAGATGCTCCCCTTCACATTGGAGCTACCGTAGCCGCTCCCGACCCGGGCACCTTTGCCGTTCGCGCTCCAGCTCTCTCTCCTTGAGGCACCGTGCCCATGACTCCCGGCGGGGATCTAGGCGTTGCAGCGTCTCGAGAAGTAGTAGCTCGAGGCGGCACCGTTCCTCAACGTCCGAGTCCTGGTCCCGTGGCAGACGTCGTTCTCGGCACCATCGATCGTACCACTCCCATGGTACCGATAGGTCGTTGGTAACCTCGACCCACACGTGGCCCCCTACGTCTCAGCCTGGCCAACCCGACCAGCGGGTGCTGCCGGCGCCGCAGCATAGTCAGTGGCACGGGCCCCTATGGCAGGGCCAGTGGTACCAGTGGACTCCCTGGCCCCCCGTGCATGCCCAGCCAGGGACTTGTTTGGTAGCAGGGGCGTCGGAGGCTCCCTCCGCCTCATCATCCAGGCCTCCAAGGGATAGATTGGCAGGTCACGGATCCTCGGCACCACACACTGAGTCCGACCAAGGGGTAGATCCCATGGCGCCGGCCACCGTGCAGAGCTCCGTACCGGCCTCCTCTCCCGCGCCGGATGACAAGGTTACAGCCCCATCCCCCTCCACACCACAGGAGGATTTCAGGGCTCACCAGGAGCTACTGAAGCGAGTAGCATCAGGCCTCCAACTCCAAGCTGAGGAGACGGCGGGACCCTCAGACTTGCTCTTCAATGTGCTCTCGCCTTCGGCACTGGGCAGAGTGGCCCTGCCTCTGCACAAAGGAGTGGCCAACATTTCCCATGCCCTCTGGCAAACGCCGGCCTCCCTCCTGCCAATATCGAAGAAGGCGGAGCGCAAATATTTTTTGCCCACAAAAGGGCACGAGTATCTCTATACCCACCCGGCCCCCAATTCCCTTGTGGTGGAGTCTGTAAATCATAGGGAGAGACAGGGTCAACCCTGACCACACCCAAGAATAAAGACTCTAGAAGGCTGGACTTGTTTGGTAGGAAACTTTATCCTTCGTCCAGTTTCCAGCTCCGGGTGGCGAACCACCAAGCCCGCCTCAGCCGTTATGAGTTTAACTTGTGGGGGGTCACTGCCGAAATTCGAACCCTCCCTGCCGGAGCGTGAAGGGAAGGAATTTCAGGTGCTCGTGGAGGAGGGTGCCGCGGCTGCGAAGGCTGCGCTGCAGGCAACATCAGATGCGGCTGACACGGCTGCTCGGTCCATGGCCTCGGCGGTGTCCATGCGCAGAGCGTCATGGCTACTGCTGTCCGGGTTCCCCACGGAAGCACAGTCTGTGATGCAGGATCTTCCCTTTGATGGCAAGGACCTGTTCACGGACGTGAAACTTCATGGCATGAAGGACTCACGTACTACCCTACAAACCCTCAGGCTTTACGTCCTGCCCAAGGAAAAGCCTAAGCCGCAGGTTCCTGCCCCGGCTCCCCAGCCAAAATATGAGCCCACCTGTAAGAGGTCCAAGACCCTAAAGAGGCAACCCTAACAGCAGTCTCGCTCTGCCAAGCTACCTGGGCCCTCAAGGGGCAAGCAGCAGGGCAAGAGGCGTTTTTGACTGGTTGCAGGAGGGTACCCAGGTGCCCTCCGAGAAGCACCTACCAATAAAGTTTGCCTTTAGCAACCGCTTGTGTGTGTTCCTTCCGGAACGGTCCCAAATAACATCGGACCGTTGGGTCCTCAACATGCTACAATTTGTCTCACCCCCGCCCTCCCACCCCCATCCCTCGGACGGCAGGGGAGACCCGTCACATTTACCCCTGCTAGAGCAGGAAGTGGGTCGGCTCTTCAGCTTGGGAGCTGTGGAGAAAGTTCCAAGGGAGTTCTGGGGAAAAGGGTTTTACTCCCTTTACTTCCTTATCCCGAAGGCGAAGGGGGGGACTCAGGCCTATCCTGGATTTATGAGACCTCAATCAGTTCATAGCCAAAGGCCGGTTCCGTATGGTCTCTCTGGTATGCATCATACTCTCTCTGGACCCTGGTGATTGGTATGCAGCCCTGGACCTTCAGGACGCATACTTCCATATCCATATATTTGAAGGGCACAGATGCTTCCTTCATTTCCTGGTGGGACAGGACCACTACCAGTTTACGGTCCTCCCATTTGGCCTGTCCACCGTGCCCAGGGTGTTCACAAAGTGTATGGCAGTAGTGGCGGCCTACCTCAGATGCTGAGGGGTCCAGATATTTCCCTACCTCGATGACTAGCTGCTCAAGGGCAGCTCGTGGTCTCAGGTCCAGGACCCTGTGGAGCTGCTCTTAGCTACATGTGCCAACCTAGGCCTCCTAGTAAACGAGGCCAAGTTGACATTGGTTCTGGTACAGCGTTTAGAATTCATAGGCGCTCTCCTGGATGCCTCCAAGGCCACAGCCTCCCTTCCCCATGGCAGGTTCCAGACCCTGAAGAGGGTCATAGCCTTGGTCACGGAGTTCCCTGTGACAATGACCAGGGTATGCCTGCAGCTCCTGGGCCACATGGTGGCGTGCACATATGTGGCCTGCCATGCCAGACTACGGATGAGGCCCCTCCAACTCTGGCTGGCCTCAGAGTTTTCCCAGGCCCGGGACAGGCTGGACAAAGTGCTCATGGTACCAGTGCCGGTGATCGCCTCGCTACAATGGTGGTCCTGCCCGGCCAATATGCTCCAGGGGATTCCCTGCCGGGACCTGACCCCGTCACTAGACCTCGTGTCCAATGCTTGGGCTGGGGGGTCTACATAGGGAACTCACAAACCCAAGGGATGTGGTCGGCCTTGGAGTTGTCCCTTCACATAAATGTCAGGGAGCTCAGGGGAATACACTTAGCCTGTGTGGCGTTCAGCTCACAACTGCGGTGCAAGGTGGTCAGAACACTCACGGACAACACCGCTGCGATTTTTTTACATCAACAGGCAAGGCAGGACAAGGTCCTCGGCCCTCTGCCAGGAAGCCCTTAGCATCTGGGAGTTCCATATAGCCCACGACATCTCCCTGAAGGCTTTCCGCCTGCCAGGCATCGTCAACACGCAGGCCGATCGATTGAGCAGGGTTTTCTCCTCCCTACATGAGTGGTCGCTCTACTCGGAGGTCACTCACCAGCTCTTCCGAGCGTGGGGCACTCAGACCTGTTTGCGACCTGACAGAACCAGCATTGCCACCGGTTCTGTTGTGGGGGGGAGGAACGCGATCTCAGATACCTTCCTCCTGTCATGGTCGGGTCAGCTCCTCTACGCCTTTCCACCCCATTCCCCCTCATCGGCAAGGTCCTAGAGAAAGTGAAAATGGACAAGGCACGTGTCCTCCAGATCACCCCAGCTTGGTCCCGGCAACATGGGTGCGGGACCCTCCTGGGCTTGCTGGTGGCCCCTCCGCAGCGGTTGCTGCTCCGCCCGGACTTACTCTCCCAGGATCAGGGCCGCCTCCTCCACCCCAACCTGGCCACCCTCCATTTGACAGCGTGGCTGCTCAACGGCTAGATGTGGAAGAGAGGTGTTCGGAAGGGGTCAGGTGTGTCCTCCTAGAAAGTAGGAAGCCATCCATGCGCCAAGCCTACCTGGGGAAGTGGTCCAGGTTCTCCAGGTGGGCGGGCGAGTGGGGTACTTCCCCAATGTCTGCTCTGCTCCAACTTATCCTTGAGTACCTCCTTCACCTTAGACCTCAGGGCCTGGTGCCTTCCTTCGTCAGGGTGCACCTGGAGGCTATATCGGCGTTCCATCTGCCCGTCCAGGGCTGCTCGGTTTTCTCCCATACCATGACTGGGCGTTTCCTCAAGGGGCTAGACCAGTCCTTTCCGTATGCTAGAACCCCTGTTCCTCAGTGGGATCTCATGGTGTCACCTTTCATGGAAGGTAGTCTTCCTCATGGCTATCACGTCAGCCCGGCAGGTTTCAGAGCTCAGGGCCCTGACCTGTGATGACCCCCCCCCCCCCCCGATGGTCTTTCACAAGGACAAGTTGCAGCTCCGCCCAGGCCCTGCATTCCTCCCTAAGGTGGTCTCTGCTTTTCACATGGGCCAGGACATCTTCCTGCCTGTCCTCTGCCCCAAACCTCATGCCTCTAATGAGGAACGCCGCCTCCATACGCTCGAAGTGGTGAACCAATTAATGAACTTGCGTCGTTGGTCCTGAGCAGTGCAAGATGGTATATTCCTGAGGTACAAGGCTGGGAGTTGGGGGGATTTGGTTGGTGCCTTTCTCTGTGTGATTCATGAGTGGCTCTGGGAGCATTCATGCAATCCAGCTGGGTGTAGGGCTCCACATGCTGTTGTGCTGAGTGATCACAGCTCCTGGAGCGGTTTCCTGCTTGTCTCTATGAAAACACTGTGAGAGACGGTCCAGGCTGAAGCATTAAGGGGGCCCAGCGGTCCCACAGTCCCAAACTGCATCCCGGGGATCCTGTCACACTAGGTTTAAGTCATAATCTGCTTCAGTAAACATTTCATGAAGATTCTGTAGTACAACAGCTCTGCTTGATTGGGACAGCCTGCTGGGATGGTGGTTTGTCCAGATGAAGAAAAGATACCACTGACAAAGTATTTTCATCTTTAAAAACATTTACAAACAAAAATGCAGTAAGAGGTGCCATACTTCTTTTGCAGCAACGTAATGGAAAAAAAAATGTTAAACACTGATGCTATCATCTCATGCTTCATATAATTTTCCTAGTTTATAATGCACTGTGGCCAGGCTGATGAAATCAAACTATTAATGGCAAATTACCTGTCATGTTGATTTGCCTATGCTCTTCATTAGCCTTACCAAGAATATTAAGCTAGACTAGTATATCTATATAGATGAAAATAATCACTTATTGTCGTGTAGGCAGAGTGAAATAATTTGCAGTGCCTGAGCTCTAATATTCAGGCAAAGTATTCTGGGTGGGTATTTGTATTAGTGTAGCATCTATGAACCCCAGTTATGGAGCAGGACCCATTGTACTAGGCGCTGTCTAGAGACAGTCCCCACCCTAAAGACTTTGCATTCTAAATTCTTGGGATTTTTGTTTGCTGGGTATTTTGCTAAGTGATTGGTCCTCGTCTTTGCCTATTGCACAAACATCCCATAATTTCTGTTCACAGAAGAATGATGCTGTTTGCTCCAGGCTGCCTGCCAGGAGCAGAGACCTCACCTCTCAGTATATGTGCTTAAGTATTCCACACACTTGAGAGTGTAGCCCCCTTTCCAGACATACAAGTTTGTCTAATAAGCACAAGATTGCAGTTTCTCATAGCTCAACTGAACTATTGTTATCGGGTGATAGTTTAATCCCATTAGTTACTGGGTTCAGAATTCCTTTTTGGAGCTTTAAAAATAACACTTCTTTCATGGCTAGTCTGTCCTTTTCCCTCTTTGGTAAGCACTAACTTCACTGTCCATCCACCTGTTATTTCTATGGCACTGAAAGTCAGTATGACTCGGGACTGTTTGCTTCCTTATTTGTACAGTCTCATCACTGAGAATGTGGGCTGGAATGTGCTCTACTCTGCAAAGAATGCTGGGTTGCTGCTTTGCCTGCAGGGAGCATCACACACATTTAAGTACTACAAAGCAGCACTGATGGCTGCTTTCTAATAATGAATCTGAACCAAGCAGTACTATAGATTTAAAAATAATTGAATGTATAGGAATATATAACAACTTTCCTCATATATCGGTCCCCTATTTCATGGTGTGGCAGAAGTACAGAAAAGCGTGGCTGAATAAAACAATTAGATATTTTTGAAGTGATGTTTGAGAAGGCAATACAATTTCATGCCAACACTTAAACATCATCTCATCATTTGAGAGTAGACTGATACATAAGCCATCTGTCAAATAACTGAACATCTGAATACTTGCATTGACTAATGCCACTGCGCAGGAAGGTCACTAATGCCAGCCCCTTTACTTAGTTTTGTGTAAAAAGTAGTTCAGACAACTAACTTTCTCCCTATTGGTACAGATTTCCTTGTGATTAGCCAAGTGTTCTGTATGGCGGTGATGTATTCAGCCCTGTCCCCTGTATGTACACAGTTTACTCGAGTGAAAGTGAGTAAAGATAGTTAATAAACAATGAACAGAGGATGGTGGCATTAGCTCTTAAAAAAAAATCATATCTAACTCCCCAGTTGGCTATTTAAATGTGCGCTGGGCTTTCTTTGCATTTCTAAACTAGGCTTCACAGAAAGAAAGCCTAGAATCACAGGGACCTCGAGAGGTCATCTAGTCCAGTGCCCTGTGCTGAGGCAGGACCAAGTAAACCTACACCATCCCTGTTTGTCCAACCGGTTTGTAAAAACCTCCAATGAGGAGGATTCTACAACTTTGCTTGAAAGCCTATTCCAGTGCTTTACTATCGGAACAATCATAGAAAGCTTTTCCTAATATCTAACCTAAATCTCCCTTGCTGCAGATTAAGCCCATTACTTCTTATCCTACCTTCAATGGGCGTTGAGAACAATTGACCAGTCCTCTTTCCAACAGCCCTTAATATATTTGAAAACGTATCGGGTTCCCCCCTCACTCATCTTTTCTCAAGACTAAACATGCGGTTTTCTAAACCTTTCATCGTTTTTGTTGAGCTCCTGTCTCCAATTTATCCACACCTTTCCTAAAGCGTGGTGCCCAGAATTGGACACACTACTCCAGCTGTGCCCTCACTAGTGTTAAGTAGAGTTGGACAATTACCTCCCATATTTGACATTCAACATTCCTATAAATAGAGCCCAGAATTGTATTAGCTTCTTTTGCAAATGCCTCAAATTGTTGACTATGATTGGTGGTCCACTTTAACCCCTAGGTCAGGGGTGGGCAAACTACAGTCCCCGGGCTGAATCCGGCCCATCAGGGCTTTGGATCCCACCCGCGGAATTGCTGCTCCCGGAAGCGGCCAGCACCACGTCCTGTGGCCCCCCCCCGGGGGGGGAGGGAGCGGAGGAGGGGACAGAGGGCTGCACGCGCTGCCCAGGCCTGCAGCTACTGCCCCTGAAGCTCCCATTGGCCTCAGTTCCCTGTTCCTGGCCATTGGGAACTTCGGGGAACAGGGAACTGTGGCCAATGGGAGCTTCGGGGGAGGTAGCTGCAGGCTTGGGCAGCACGCGGAGGCCTCTGTCCAAGCCCTCCACCAGGGGCTGCAGGGACGTGGTGCCGGCTGCTTCTGGGAGCGGCACGGGGCAAGGGCAGGCAGGCAGACTGCCTGAGCCCCGCTGCGCACTGCTGCCACTCCAGGTAAGTGGCGCCATGCTGGAGCTCATACCCCAAACCCCTCCATCCCAACCCCCTTCCCTGAGCCCCCTGCCGCACCCATCCTGCACCTCAGCCCCCTGCCCTGAGTCCCCTCCTGCACTCTGCACCCCCTTGGATACCCTGCACTCCCTCCCAACCCCCTGCCCCAGTCCTACATTCATGGCCCTGCATGCAATTTCCCCACTTAGATGTGGCCCTCGGGCCAAAAAGTTTGCCCACCCCTGCCCTAGGTCCTTTTCAGCAATACAAATGCCTAGCCAGTTATTCCCCATTTCGTAGTTTTGACTTTGACTTTTCCTTCCTAAGAGCTAATACTTTGCATATGTCTTTAATGATTTCAGAACAATTCTCCATTTTGTCAAGGTCATTTTGAATTCTAATCCTGTCCTCCAACATGCTACCAACCCTTCCCAGCTTGGTGCCAGCTGCACCTTTTAAAGCATACGCTCCACTCCTTTATCCAAGTCATTAATTAAAATATTGAACAGTACCAGTCTCAGGCCCGACCCCTGCGGGACTCCACTACATACACCCTCCCAATTTGACAGAGAACATTTAAACTATTTTTCGAGTACGGTCTTTCAACCAGTTGTGTACCCACCTTATAGTAATTTACATCTAGACCACATTTCCCTAGTTTGCTTATGAGAATGGCATGGGGGACTGTGTCAAAACCCTTACTAAAATCATGATGCATCTCTTCTACATCTTCACCCTCTATCCACCAGGCCAGTAAACCTGTCAAAGAAGGAAATTAGGTTGGTTTGGCATGATTTGTTCTTGACAAATCCATGTTGGCTATTATTTATCACCATATTAGCCTCTAGGTGCTTACAAATTGCTTAATAATTTGTTCCAGTATCTTTCCAGGTATTGAAGTTAGACCAGTCAAGCCTGTAACTCCCCAGGGCCTCTTTGTTCTCCTTTTTAAGGATAGGTGCCATGTTTGCCCTTCTCCAGCCCTCTGGGCCATGTGCATCATGTGATGGCACGCTCAGTATAAATGTTTTACTTCCACTATGCTGTAAAAGCAAACTCCATTTTGCCAGCATCAACATTTTACTGCACTATGGGTAGCTTTGCTGTAATGCAATACTAATGGTATAGTTAAGTGAGGTGGGGATTACTGATTTTCCCTTCCTGCTTCCTTTGTTCAGAGAGAGAGAGAGATTCCCCTTCAGCCTGCCTATAATATACTAGGGAAGGTTTTGTAGCCTGTGCAATGCAGAAGGTCAGCCATGATAATCATAATGGTTCCCTCTGGCCTTAAAAATCTATGAATGAATTTGGCACCATGCTTGTGTTCCTTACTCACTCATGCTTCGTATCAGCCGAAAGTGCTTCTCCTGTGGCCTGTCGTTAAATTTTCATTTTTATCTTAAAGGACAAATGTAATTAAGTAAACCTGTCACTGGCCTATTCACTCTGGTAATATGCTTGACTGGGGTACTGTGAGTGGTGGCAGTACTTGCTAATACAGTCATGACCTGACTAGTCACCATGAGTTGAGATCTTAGGGCAAATGTGCTTAAAGTTGCTCTAGCAACCATGGCCTGAAATAAAGAAACTACAAAAGCTTCTCTCTCTTTAAGATGATGAACACCAGGTACAAAATAATACTCCTCAAAGCAAAAAAAAAAAAAAAAAAGCAGCGTCAATAAGTAAAATTAAAATGCTGTCTGGCACAATGCTGTAGGTTAGAAATGTAAGTAGGAGGCAAGGTGGGTCACCAGAGATCAACAAAGAATCCAAGTACAAAGAGAGAGAGAATATATATATAAAATGATGGTATTTTGTACATCAGGGAGAGAGAGAGAGAGAGTGTGTGTGTACATATAATTCCAGAAAGATCACTAGTATTTAATTATTAAAAATAAGTATCCAGACATCATTATGAAATAGATGGAATTAATCAGGATACCATCTTTTGAGAAAAGCAAGTTCTCTCTCATTTAAACCTCAACAGGTTAATCTTCTTTATTTCCCACATCTATATGTAGCTTAAACTTATTTTTAATAATTAAATACTAGTGATCTTTCTGAAATGCTGATGGGAACCCAGGGCTTCCAGGGCGGTAACTCCAGGCCAATCCTGCCTTGCAAACTATCTTGGAGTGGGGGTACCCAGGACTACCAGCTCAGTCATTGATCTCAGGACTTCAAAGCTCCCAGCTCCCCACTGGCTGCTTGATGGGAAGCTGGGAGTCACAGCTGAGCTGGGAGTCTCAGAGCTGGGCTTCCCAAGATCAATTTCATGTAGAAACTTAAAAAAAAATTAACTAGATGATGGTGAAATTAAATGTTCAGCTCTCCTTGCCATGGGAAATTGGGGCAGGGGGGAAACGGTTACCTACCTTTCGTAACTGTTGTTCTTGGAGATGTGTTGCTCATGTCCATTCCATTCTAGGTTTGTATGCCCCCCCACGTGCACAGTTGTTGGAGACTTTTGCCTTAGCGGTATCCGTAGGGCCAGCTGTGGCGCCCTCTGGAGTGCCATGCTCATGTGTCGGTATATCAGGCGCCGCCAGCCCTACGCCCTCTCAGTTCCTTCTTGCCAGCAACTCTAACCGAGGGGTAGGAGGGCGGGTAATGGAATGGACATGAGCAACACATCTCGAAGAACAACAGTTCTCGAAAAACAACAGCTGCTCTTCAGCATTCAGCCATGCAACAACCAAGCTATTAGGTGCAGCAGAGCTAGATTTGGGTGCAGGAAACTGCCATGGTTCTGGGATAGAAGATCTGGCCAGAGGGGCAGCTGAAGCGGGGCCATCACCCACAGGTCCATCAGCGTGCCAAACCAGTGTTGGCGAGGCCAAGCTGGGGCTATTAGGATCACTTTGGTCCTGTTCTGCTTGATCTTCATGAGGACTCTGTGAAGCAATGGCACTGGTGTGAATGCCTTACTGCCCCTGACCATGGGACTAAGAAGGCATCTGACAAGGATCTCATGTCAATCCCCCAAAATGAGCAGAACATGTGGCATTTCCTGTTATGACGAGTCGCGAACAAGTCCACCTGAGGAGATCCCCACTTTTGGACGATCACGTTGACCACCTTGGGATAGAGTGACCATTCACGGTGAGACAAGAAGGCGCTGCTGAGGCGATCTGCTAACACATTCCTGGCCCCAGGGAGGTGCATTGCTATGAGGTGAATGGCATGCTGCACATAGAAGTCCCAAAGCCAGAGAGCTTCCTGGCAAAGGGCCAACAAGCTGGCTCCACCCTGCTTGTTGATATAAAACATCGCAGCGGTGTAGTCTGTCAGGACCTGAACCACCTTGCCTTTTAAGTGGGACCGAAAAGTCTGACAGGTCAAGAAAATCACTCTGAGTTCCCTGACATTTATGTAGAAGGAGCAGTCGACCCCCAACCAGTGGCCTTGTGTGCCGAGTTCGCCCAGATGGGTTCCCCAGTCCAGGTCCAAGGCGTCAGAAACCAGAGCTAGCGATGGGGACGGGTTCACAAAGAGACCTCCCTGTAACACTGATCTGGGGTCCAACCACCATGCCAGTGACAACCGGATGTGGTCTGGCACCTTGACTAGTAGGTCTAGGTCATGCCTGTTGGGGATGTAGTCCAACACCAGCCACCCCTGCAGCAGCTGAAGATGGAACTACAAAAGTAGTCATACTGACGCATGAGCGCAGCACTCCAGAGGGTGCCACAGCCAACTCTATGGAAACCGCTAAGGCAAAAGTTTCCGACAACTGTGCTGAAATGGAAGGTTTTTTTCCAGAATTTTCCATGGAACAGCAATTCTGACTTTCAGCCAACTCTTTTTGAGCCTGCTACAAGTCCCCTTGCCAAGAAGAGACTATTGTGCTCCTCCCCTTGCACAGCCCACAGAACTCAGCGCAGAAAGGAGGGGTCTGCAATCCCTTTGGGTGCAGATGCACTTCCTCTCATATCCAGGGCCGCCGAGAGCGAGTTCGGGTCCCGGGGAAAAAAAAATTTCGGGCCCCCCAGCAAGGGCGGACCGGCTAAACAGGGCCGATGGGAGGGTGGAGGGGGATGTGGGCCCGGGGCTCCTTTCCGGACCGGGTAATTTGTACTGGCTTCCCCCTCTTTCATCGGCTCTGCTCATATCACAGTGTGAGCAGTGGCAACCTACTGCAAGAAATCCCTGGCCCTAACAACACAGCTGTCTCTGACACAGTAAGGGCAGTTGGAGTGCACACAAACAAATGAAAATACAAGTCTCTGCACCACCACATACCACATAAAATGGTACATGTACTTAGTCCACATGTTAGTTTATTACCTGCAGAAGAGCTCTGTGTAAGCTTGAAAGCTGGTCTCTCTCACCTACAGAAGTTGATCCAATAAAACATATTACCTCACCCACTTTGTCTTGCTTATTAGAAGGCAGCTCTGGCTGAAACATACTTCCAGTATATACCCACTAGCTCTCCCAGCAATACTGTTAGGATACACTGAAGAGGCCCCTCCCTTCCAATCTTATCCTCTTAGTCCCTCTAATGCTCTGTCTGTGGAATGGATTCATTGCTCAGGCACCACAACTATCTAACAAATAAGTCACACTTCATCTTCGCAACACTGGACAAATGTGTGAATTTCACCACAATGCTAGTAATTTAGGAGGTTTGCTCATCATGAGTTGGGGCTAGTTGTACTTAGACATGGCCTCTTCAACTCCTTTGCAAACTGAAATTGTGTGTCAGCCCACTGAGATGGCCACAACAGGAACAAATCTTTCCCTCCTTCAAGCCCCAGGAAAGCAGAATGATAGGAAAAAGCAGATCAAATTCAGGAAACATAACAAAGAATGTTACATGGCCCAAGCAAACTATCCATATTTTATTAGAGCGAGACCAGGTGAGTGAGGCAATATCCTTTACTGGACCAATCTCTGTTGGTGAAAGAGACAAGCTTTCAATTTACATTGACAGACTAAATCCCTCTTTATCTATAGCACAGATACCACAGAGGCAGCAACAATGAGAGTTTCCTGGGCCTGCCCTGCCCCAGCTCTATGCTAGAGTGTGAGAGAGGGTAGTTGGCTCAGTGTCCCATCCATGTGACTGTCAGACCACACTGACCTAAGAAGTAACTATTTTTTGTCACTACTATCCTGACTTGAATGCTTACTGTGGAAGGTCACAGGATACCAAATCTACTGCCTGAAGCATCCAGACCCCACTGGTTAATTTGTTTGATGTTGAACTATCACTGATGGCTCTGCCACTAGTAAAATCTTTAAAGCTATGGTAAACTTATACCAATAAAAATCTGATTATCTGCTGAGCCATGTGTGTAGGAAAGATGTACGTTTATTATCCAGGTACTGAGGTACGTATGGCACAATGGGACTGATCACAGGAGTGAAGGCAGGATTCAGCTTGCTATCTGTTTGTTATAGAAAGAGGGCTGTGGAAACTTTACCATTCACAGGCTCATTTCTAAAGGGATCCTGCACGCTTTCTTCCTGAGGGCATAGCTAGCTCTTGAATGCTAAGCAGTCGGTTCCCAGTGTAATTATTCTCCTTTAAGGCCTTACAAACGGTTTTTGAAGTTACTGAGGCTTTTTCAGTGTGTGAACAGGGGTCATTTTTCACTTTTTTTGAGGACACTGGCACTCTGCTGAAGCAATGGTGTATCTTGACTGTACAGAGCTGTAAGGATACTAGTGGTATTATGCATAGCTAAATTTATCTGCCTCTGCATCTTACCTGAAGAATTCCAGCTTAGATTAGGGAGAATGTCTAACAGAGCCAACATATAATTATTGCACAACAAAATACTATACCAAGAATGTATAGCACTGTTCTTCTGTGACTTAAAATCCCTCTGTGACATTTTTAATTGTACAAATAAAATTTTCATTTATAGTTCATTATAAAAGAAAACAAGGGATCTTAAGATAAATTGTTAAAATACCACCACTAACGTTACTTATAGCTCTGACCTTATCTGGTCCCAGCTGCAGAACTAAAAGGCTAGGTCCCAACTCTACAGGCAGAGTTACAGAGGTGAGCACAGCTGGGAATGGAATATTTCCCTCTTTCTGAGAATACACACAAAAATATAAAGCATAGAAAACCGTACTTCAATAGGAGCTGTACATATCCAGGCATTTACTACATCTCTTTCATGTGGTCAGTTTGAAAGGAAAATGAACATGCCAGATAATCTTGCAAGCAATCTACAAATGGAACTGAAAATAAACTGAAAGTTTAGCAAAAATTTGAAGTGCCGTTATCTGAAAAAAGGACTTGAAACAGAAGTTCAAAATTATATTGATCATCTGTAAAGTCTCAAAGTACTTAATCTAACTGGAAGTTCTAAGCCCTAATATCTAGTTTAAGCATAATAGAAAGCTCTTAGTTCTCAGAAATATAAATCGCAATAATAAAGTTTAACTTCCTCTGTGTGTGTGCATTTAGCCCCCATTTCCAGTAGTGTGAAAGAGAATGAGTTTTCTACTTTTCCAGCACTTAAAAGGGAGAGGGTGAGTTATGTGACTAAATTAAGGATATATTATTTTTAAAGTACTCTAAAAGGATTCTCTTTTTGTTTGTTTAGAATTCTCTTCTAAATTCTCTTTTTGTTTATTTTTTGTGGTAGACTTGGAGCAAGGGCAATGGGTAGGGGGTCGGAGTTGGGCTTTTTAAAGCATTTCACAGCCATAGTTCAGAACATCCCTGTGTCTTCCTTGTGCTATTGCAGATCAGCCGTACTCTTCCAGGGTGAAGTGAACCCAGTGCAGCCTCAGAATTACAGCTCAGTTACATAAGACATAATCTGCAACCTAGCTACAGTTTAAAAGTCTATTTATTTTATTCATCACCGTCTAGGGGAAAAATTAGTATGATGCTGCTTTTGCAGCAGACAGAGTTTAATCTCCCCCCTTCCAGCCCCTCTAAAATTCAAATTAGCCTCCAATTCAGAGCTTTTGCCACCAGGTCATGAATGCTAAACAGTCTGCTTCTAGTCCAGTCTGTTCAGTGCCTGTCTAATGATTATTCTCCATAGAAACCCTACTGGAGTCAGTTATTATTCTTTCCTCATGCACTCGTATTGCTCCTGTATTTATATAAGATTAAGTAGTCATGTTAGGTTTTTTTACCTCTCTGATTGGAGCTTATTTTAACTTCAATTAAGCCATCAGCCCAGCTTTCTGAAGGCAGAGCAATAGCTTTTCCATTATAATTCTCTCCACCTTTTGTATGAAAACGATGTTGATGATTGGTTGCTTTGGGGATTACTCTGTGGCAGGTAACCAATGAGAAAAGTCATAGAGGATAAATGGTGCCAGACTCCCAGAGGTGCTGTGGCACTGTGTAATTATTGTTCCAGACAGCTGAAAGCAGCAGGTTTTCTGGTTCCCCGCTTAGTTTTAGTCTGCCATGATTGCTGGCATAGAAAGACACTGATTATAAGTAAACATTAATTATGCCCTGCTAGCACACTGCTTAAGGTACGGTGTGCTCAGCTTAATAGAACTACAATCCTGTACCTGGCTTATGGCTTTTTTAGTAGCATTTTTTCCTAAGATTCAGCCTCCAGAGCCTGATTTTGATTTTCTATACAGAGGACATTTCTTCCAAATATCCTCCTCATGCATGGCTAGAGTTATGGAGTTTTCTTGTAGCACTACTTACATACCGTACTGCAGCGCTGCTGCTACAGTAAGTATAAGCATTTGAGCTGCTCTTTGATGAAGCATCATACAATCTTGTTGAGCTGTGACTTACCACCCATCCAAATCTGAACAGAGGGACATTTTCTTTTTGCCTTCAAACATTTAAATCACTCAGCATGCCTAATGAGATTATTTGGGTGGTGTGGCTATTTCTGAGAACCCCCCCCCCCTTTTTTTTTAAACCATTTTAAAATGCAAGGCCCAGGTGTATAGTTCTGCAATTGTATATATTGCCTCTTGAGTTCAGTGGGAAGTTTCAAAGTGATTTCTGTGGCACTGTGAACACAGCCTCTAACAATGATGAAATTTCACTACGCTGTGATTGCACTGCATTGCAGTGAAAGAGGCTCAATTTGATTATCTGGCTATTCCATTTCTCCTATATTTACAACCTGACTGACCTCTGGGGAAAGGGTAGGACAGCCAGCCAATCATGTCGGAGACATTTCAAAAGGTCAAAGCATTTACTACTATAATTCAAAGCTACTACAATTCTGAGACCTTGTTCTCATGACAAAAATTGGCAGAAGAACACAGTTAATATGAAATATTTATCCATTCTTATGGCAACTGTCAGAATATAAAATGTTGTAAAGAATTAACCCCTTTCTTGTACCAGTGTTCAAGACTACAGGTTTTCTGTAGGTGCACCAAAAGGATCTTAAAATTAAACTAAAACTAATTTTAACAGTTATTCTAGGTCTCTTGTTTAAAATGGCAAACTAAGAATGGCTTCTCCTTGCCAATTTCTTTACTTTTGCTCTTAGGACTTGTATCTAGCCTCACAATGATACATTCTTTGGTTTTGCCAACCTTGCTCCAGTTACAAACCACTCCAGTGTTCAGGAACTTAATGGGAGTGTCCAAATCTTTTAACTGAACTTTGTTTCTCCCATCATTCATAAGCAGCAGGGTTCACATAATCCCTTCTATGCCATGATGATATACATCAGTACAATTTTAACAGGACAATTCCTCTACTCTCCAGCCACCTGGTAAAACATGTGTTTGTCGAATTTGAGGCTTCAGAAATGGAAATAGGGACAGATCTGAACATTAAAGCCAGGCAGGATCCAGATGGAATTTTGTGCAACCTTCTCTACACAAGTCACCGCATCCCTGACTTGAAATACTTATTGAGCTGAGGCACAGCAAGAGGCTTGCCTTTAGTACCAGCCTACCTTCCAAAGGGAAGGGCTCTGATTATAGGAGTATTCCGAGCAGTTTTATGTTTAAGGGTCAGTTCCATTCTAAGTCTTGATTGCCGGCTTTACTCTCCCATTATAGAACAGGTTAGATTGAAATTCAGTCTACAAATTTGGCAGGCTGCATACAGTTTTTCTCTTTAAAATGACTTCGAGTGCAGATGGGTCTGAATCAAAACCTGAAGATCCAAAACTCAAAGAACAGTCACATGTTCAAAACCCAGATCTGAATTTTGCAGATCAGGCCCATCTCTAGTTGTCAACCATTTTATCCCCTGATTTTATTATAAAGGAAAATAAATCCCAGACTGTACCCTGCAACATTTACTTTGTATAGCAACTTTACCAAACATTAACAAATTAAGCTTCAAAGCGCCCCAGATGCCCTGTTCCATGCTGTAAAAACCAGACCACACTATCAAACTAGATAGTTTTTAAAGCACTGTTTATGGCCTCTTCCCCACACTATTATTTTGGGGATTGCTGAACAAGGTTTTTAATCAAACTCTTGGGGGGGAAATATACATGTATTAGATTATTATATATTTAGTAGGCCTGTCAATGAATCACCATTAACTCAAATGATTAATGCAAAACAAATTAACTAGGATTAAAAAAAAGTTGTGATTAATCACAGTTTTAATTGCACTCTTAAATTTAAATTGGTATTCTATTACTACTGTATTTTTGGATGTTTTTCTACATTTTCAAACATATTGATTTAAATTACAACACAGAATAAAAAATGTACAGTGCTCACGTTATATTATTTTTGATTACACTGTAAAAAAACAATTGATAGTATTTTTCAATTAATCTCACACAGGTACTGTAGTGCAATCTCTTTATCGTGAAAGTGGAACTTAGAAATGTAGATTTTTTTTTAAATATAACTGCACTCAAAAACAAAACAATGCAAGACTTTAGAGCCTACAAGTCCACTCAGTCCTACTTCTTGTTCAGCCAATTGCTAAGACAAACATGGTAGTTTATATTTATGGGAGATAATGCTGCCCGCTTCTAATCTACAACGTCACCTGAAAGTAAGAACAGGCATTCATATGGCACTGTTGTAGCCGGCGTTGCAAGGTATTTAAGTGCCAGAGATCCTAAACATTCATATGCCCCTTCATGCTTCGACCACCATGCCAGAGGACATGCTTCCACATTGCATTTAAATTGGTATTCTATTATTGTTTAACAAGGCGATTAAAACTGCAATTATGTCTATTTTTTAAATCTCGTGATTAATTACAATCATCTTCTTTAATCGTTTGAAAGCCCTAATATTTAGGGCCAGATCCATTGAAGTCAATGTAGCTACACTGATTCACACCAGCTGAAGATCTGTCCCATTGTGTGCACGCGTACCTGCCTGGGCAGGGGTGCATATTATATTATAGATATTACATTTCCTGCAGAATGCCCCTTCTCTTCATTAAGATGCCTAAAGCAATTGATAGTATTGAAATATAAACTCATTTTGTAGAGAGGACTCAACACCAAAACTCTACATCCAAATCCCATCCCTCCACTCCAATCTTGCTACATCCAAAACAAGATCTTTCTTGCCTGGCCTCTGAAACCCAGGCTCCGAACTTTGGAAGATTTGACATTTGGATCCAGATTTTACAGTTCTGGCCCCTATGCAGTCAGACACTATTCAGTCCCAAATCTCTCACTGAAGTCAGACTCCCAAAAACTCCTGGAGTCAATGGCAGTTTGGCCCTTGACAGTTTTCTTGCCTGCACCTGTTTTTAAAACAGAGTATTGGAAAAAAGTAAACATTTTCCATTATTTGTAATAGGAACCAGTGTCTAATCATTTTAATGTTATTTGTTTAATATGTGAGAGAGTCAAGTTTGACAGGCAGCACCATCTCTTTCAGAAGCACAGCAGCTACTTTACATATTCTTTATCTGTGCAGCAAACCTATTTGTAAGGCAATCTACTAAAATGTACACGGTTGAAATAATGTATTGCATCAGTTTAAAGAAGCATCCATGGATGAATCAGCGTGAATCAAAACTCCTCTAACAGTTACTTGTACGTGGAATTTTTTGATTTAGACAATGCATCAAGTTCAAAAGGACTGTGGACCCAATGACATGTGATGGCAAGTCTCTCATTGGTTTGTAGTGTGGTTATGATATATTATATTATGTGTATAATACATATAGCTATTTTTGATGGACATTTGGGCTTTCAACTGAACCAGTTTTTTTTTCCCCCGCATGAAAAGTGGCTGCTAGCTGTGGAAAATTGCAACTTTTCATCAAAAAACAAACTTTGGTTGTTTTTTCAATTGAAAGTTTCTGCAGAAACCCCTCTTCCTCCTCTCCCAAACCTCCACAACATTGTTTTCCAATCAGCTCTACTACTGAGCCTGGACAAGACACCAACATAATTCTGTGTTGCATTGTGGGGAGGATGGGAGGAAGGCAGAGAAACAAGAGGGGGAGGGGGAATACCACCACTATGTCTGGGCATCTGGCTGGCCAAGAGAAAGACAGTAACAAAGGAGAATTGCCAAGAGCAGGCTGCCAAGAGCCACAAAAACTGTCTTCTTTGAGTATCATCATCACGTTCCTATTATGCCTCTGGCGTTTAGGACAGTGCCAAAGCTCCTCCATTCCGGTTTGTTTCTGGGAAGTCTTTCAGTGGTTCCCCAGCTGTGCCCCAGGTTTTTCAGCTCGGCTTCCACAACTCAAAATGTTGTTTTCGGGCGGCCTCATTTTCGCTTGCCTTCAGGTGTCCATCTTATTGCTACTCTGGTGATGGAATCAGTTTCCAACAGAAGCACATGACCAATCCATCTCCAATGCCTCCTGGCAATGGTGTTCAGATCCTCTTGGCTGCACAGTGTCAGTAGATCTTGGTTTGAGATTGTTCTGGGCCAAAATATACAGAGGATTTTTCTGAAGCAGGTTGTATGGAATGAAGACAGTTTGGACATGTCATACTTTCTCATTCCCCAGCATTCTGCACTATAAAGTAGTGTTGAAAGTACGCAGCTCTGATAAATCTTGAGTTTGGTTTTGGTGTTGTATTTTGAGGATTTCCACACTGTATTTAAGCTCCTGAAGATGTTTCTGGCCTTATAGATTTTGTTCCGGATGCCCTGGCTTGTTCCACTATTCTGGCTGATGGTGCTGCCCAAGTGTGTGAATGTTTCTACACTGGTAAGAACATAATCCTCTATCCGTACTGATGATGGTGAGGCAATATTAAAGGTCATGATATCGGTCTTATTGTGGTTGATTTTCAGTCCAATTTGCTGGCTAAATGTGTTGAGCTGAGTTTTTTCTTGTATATGGTGTTGGGTATGTGATAGGAGAGGGTCATCATCTATGAAGTCCAGGTCTTCAAGGGATGAAGGGATGAAGAGTTTCCATTTAATGCCGTGTGGCATGTCTTCTGTTGTACACCGCATTACCCAGTCGATGGCAATGTTGAAGAGGATTGCAGACATGACACTCCCCTGACGTACTCCTGTTTTAACTTCAAAACTGAGCTCACTGTGATCAACACTGCATGTAAAGTTGAAATAGCAGCTTTTGATGACATTGATTATATGGAAAGGAATTCCCTATGCCCACAGAATGTGCCATAGGCTGGTCCTGTGAATGCTATCAAAAGCCTTCTCAAAGTCTATGAAATGTATGTAGAGTTGCCGTTGCCATTCTTAGCACTGTTCTATTATGTTTCATAGAGTAAAGATCTGGTCTGTGCATCCACACCCTTTCACTGAGCAACTCTGACTAAATCTGAGCCTCAAAAGAAGCTGGCATGCTGTAAAAACCCAAATCAATTTGCTGCAGTCTTCTGTACATCCCAGTTCACTCTCCTGCAGTATATCTGGGTTTGTGCCAAGGAGCAGGTATTTTGTTACAGCTTGGTGAACAAATTAAAAGATAACTGGGCAACTACTGCTCACACAGCAGCTTGAATGAGCTATTACTATAGGAGGTAAATGCTAACAATATTCCAGCACCTAGCACCAGCAGGATGTGCCATTGTGCCATGTAGGGGGGAAGTGGTTAGGCTAGGTGTGTATGAACGGCTTAAACAAGCTTTGGAAACATTGGCTCTTTAAACAATCAAAGCAGAAATGGTTGTAATGGCTCAGATCATTCTTTACAAAACATTTGAGGGGAAAAATACTGAAAGGCTTATGAACTATTACTGGTTTGATCAAATTCTTGCTTTCATCTCCCCACTGAAAGCTCTCTCTAACCTATATCTCTCTCACTTCTAGCTCTTGTCTTACTCTCCCCATGCTCATCCTTTCAGCTCACATCCTCCTTTCATTGCCTTTGCCCACTCTCGTCTTTCTGCTTTCTATCACGCTGCCTGGATCACTCCCTTTCCTTAGCCACAGGCCTCTCTCCTCCTTTGGGCCCCTCCTTACATCCCACCCTTCTCATTTTTCAAGCTCTCTATGTCCCCCCAGCGCTTAGCTGTTCATCCTGTCTTGTGTGCAAGCTGCTTGGAGCAGGAAATGTGCCTTATCATTGGCCTCAGCCCTGAAAACACTTACACATGTGTGCACTTACTCATGAACAGTGCTGTCAGAGGCAGCCTTCATTTATTGGTGTCTGAAGAACCCTCACTGCATAGATAGTTGGGGCATTCAATGGTTTTTAAGTTTCATTTGAAAGCCACCTTTAAGCATCTTCCTCCATCCATCCCTGGTTTCCATGTTTGGCTCTGTGTGATCCCCTCCAGTCCCATCACTTCGGTCATCCTCATTCCTCTCCTTTTCTCCCTCTCCCTCCTTCCCCTCCAGCCCCCACAACCTCTCCCTTTTCAGACTTGATTCCCTTCCCCTTTCACACATTCTGCCACAGCCTTCCAGATTCTTTGCTCCTCTTTCAACCTCACCTGACCTTGGGCAAGACACTTACTGTTGTTCTTATTTTATAGGTAGGAAATCCAGGGGAAAACGAAGGTAAGTGTCTTGCACAAAGTCATACATGTTCTAATCCATTCAAGTCAAGAGGCATCTTTCAATTGATTAGAATGGGAGTTCAACTCAAAGAGTGAATGACACTCAGTCCATTAGGCCATGCTGCGTCCACTAGTGTTAGAATACAATCTAAAGTCACATAGATTTTTTTGTTTAATAACTTCTTCTGGTATTTCCTGGTTCTTAGAATAACAAAATCAAATTCCTTTGTATTATATTGGTCCTGCCTGGAGTCAAGCAGCAGAAACTGGTAAACCTGAAAGGCCTCTAGTAGTTTTTAACATGTAATTTGGTTAGCAGAATAAAGCACAGAAGCTATTCAGTCCCTAGAACAACTCTTATGTATGACTCACTATCTGCTCAGCTGATCTGAGCAAGGAAAAAAGGTCTCTTATAAGGGGGTAAATATGATTGACTCAGACTTTTTCCTACCTCTAGCTACTATGATCTCCTAGGAAAAGTGTCAAAACATAACCAATAGACTCAATCTTAATAACAGTTAAAGCCAACTCCTAAAAGCTGATTCACACAGACAGACTCCAATGCCTGATTAGAGTCCCATTGAAATCAGTGTTGAGACTCTGCCCACACTGAACATCTTGCATGATGGGGGGTCTATTATGTTATTATAGGCAGCACAGATAGTGAGGCCTCTAGTTAAAGTTGCCCAACATGCCCCATAATCAGACCCTATTTTCAGTTGCTTATAACTTTGCCAAACTTTGGGCTGAAATTTGCCATACATGGTGTCTGCCTCATGCTGATGTATTTGTTTGGCTGAAATTTTCAAATATGAACAAACTGTTTAGCTGACTATGAACAAGGCTGAGGAAAAGTATTTTGTTTTGTCCATGTAAAAACATTCACAACCATTTAACTGAGAGGCTTTAAGGACCCCACCACCCTCACCACCCTGCTTTGGGGCAAAAACTTTGAAATTATGCAAGGGAATTGCTCCTGTTGCAGTGATGTGCTTTTTGCCATCCCACAAAAATTTACCTAAATTTGGCCAAGTTATGAGCCTCTGAATAGCTTAGTTCACCACATGCTCCATAGAGACTGGTTCAAATGTAGCAGTTAATTCTCTGAGCATTCCACCTGTATTGAGCATATTTCAGCTAGGGATGCCAACTTTCTAATAGCAGAAAACCAAACACCCTTGCCCTGCCCCCCACGCACTCCATCCCCTTTCCCCCCCCCGTCACTCTCCCTCACCTTTGCTCACTTGCTCATTTTCACTGGGTTGGGGTAGGGAGTAGGGGGTGAAGGCTCTGGCTGGGAGTGCAGGCTTTGAGGTGGGGCTGGGGATGAGGGGTTTGAGGTGCAGGCAGGGGCTCCGGGCTGGGGTTTTGGGTGCAGGAGGGGTATATGCTCTGGGCTGGGGATGCGGGTTCTGGGGTGGGCCCAGAAATGAGGGGTTCTGGGTGTGGGAGGGAGCTCAGAGCTGGGACAGGGGTGGGGGAGGGAGTGAGGGGTGCAGGCTCCAGGGAAGTGGCAACATGTCCCTCCGGCTCCTAGGCAGAGGCGCAGCCAAGGGGCTCTGTTTGCTGACAGCACCCTCCATCCTCAGGCACTGTCCCTGCAGCTCCCATTGGCCGGGCTCACTGTACTGCCAACCAGACTTTTAATGGCCCAGGAAGAAGTGGTGACGAGAGCTGCCAGGGTCCCTTTTTGACTGGGTGTTCCTAATTTCAACCTAGGGTTACAGGCGCTGAGCAGGATTTTTCCTGTAATTGCTCCTCTAGGCAGACACTGGTGTGGTGCCAGGCACAGGAAGTGAGAGCAGGGAAAACGTCTCTCCTGTATTTCAGTACTCCCTATGCTCGTGCCCAGGTGTTTAGGAGAATTTTATATCTATCCTATACCTATCTCATAGAGCTGGAAGGGACCCCGAAAGGTCATCGAGTCCAGCCCCCTGCCTTCACTAGCAGGACCAAGTACTGATTTTTGCCCCAGATCCCTATGTGACCCCCTCAAGGACTGAACTCAGAACCCTGGGTTTAGCAGGCCAATGCTCAAACCACTGAGCTATCCTCCCCCATGAAATTTCAGATTTAAATATAAGAAATCATGAAATTTACAATTTTTTAAATCCCATGACCGTGAAATTGACCAAAATGTTCTGTAAATTTGGTAGAGCCCTAATTCATGGGCTTTTCTACAGTCTAATCACTATAGTATCCAAGTGCGTCACAAACATTGCTGAATTTATCTTTGTAACACCCTGTGAGGCAAGGAGGTGGTATTATTCTCATTTTACAGATGAGGAACTGTTTGGTACAGAGACATTAATGTTAAAAGTCCACTAATTTTATGTACCCAATTTGAGATGCCTAGGTCCTGATTTTTTTTTAAAAGAGTATTTAGCATTATATAGCATTTTATATGCTCAAAGCACAGTTCCCATTGACTTCAATTGCAGTTCTCAGTGCTCAGCGCTTCTGCAAGTCAGACCCAAGGGTCTCAAGTCAGACACCCAGAAAATGAGACACACACAGTTAGTGACCCTCTGTGAAAAGTTTGGTGTAAGTGACTTGTCCAGAATCACACAGGAACTCTAACACTGGCAGTGACTGAATCCAGTTCTCTGGGGTAGCATTCAACTGCCTTAACTATAGGACCATGACTTCTGTTAATCTCTTGCCTCATTCACCACACACTTTCCAAATTTTGCAACAAATGAGGCAGGGAACCTACCAACAACAGCCTCCTTCGCTACAAACTCTGATTCATTCCTTGTGCATTGAATGGAACAGAGGTCCTGTGGAAAAAAAATGTATCTGAGCATGTAATTAAATACTATCATAATGCATATGCACAAAGTGGCCAAATGAAGATTGCACAAATTCAGATTTTAACTTTAGAGTGCTAGACTTTGTGACTTTAAAATTCTTTTAGTGTAGTTTTTTAATGTAATGTAATAGTAGGTGAAAGTCTCTGTTGTAACTGAGTCCACATGTTATTATCTAAACAGTGTTTTTACTTTTTTGGCTCAATGTTCTCTGTATTTAAGTCAAACTAGCAATTTTTTGAAGGGAATTCCGAAGGGTACACAGTGCATATCTCCAAAAGTATGACAAGCCTCTAATCATTCTGGTCAAAATAATGTTTGTTTAGTTTATTTCTCTTCACTGTGCCAAAGCATCTAGAATAATGTATGAGAACCCTCAGATTTACACACCTGTTCAAATAGTTATTTAAAAGGACAGAAAAATACATCTTTACAGAAATACCCTGTGTAATTGGCACAACTAGGTCTTGGCTGGGCTAAATCAGTTGACTGTCTGCTATATTAGATTACCAGGATACAGAGTAAATAGGAGATAAATCCAGCAGACTAAAGATGGGGGTGGGCATGTCAACAAGGATGAGCGAGAATGTCTGAAGAAAGAAATGACCTAAGCTGTCTGGATATTATAAGCTCAGCAAAAACTCCTTTTAAAAATGAGGCAGAAGATAAAAATAGCAGGGCAAAAAATGAAACAAAATAAAACAAAAAACACATGCCAGGAAACTGTAATATATCTCCAAGGCAGGATGGGAAGGCAGCTCAGGAAGCGTTTCTGTAGATAAGAAAGCTCTGTAAAAAAATTCTCCATCACTGATCACGGGAGGACTGCATTTACCATGACATTAACCTCAGCTAACCCAGGTGAAATAAGAGAGGAAGGATGCAGTTTCCCCGGGTAGCACACGACTGTTTTTCTGACCTATACTGTGCAGCAAGTTACAACAGCAAAGGCTGTTCCGGATACAGTCTTAGCAACAGGACAGGTTGTGATAAAAACCAAACAAAACCCGCTGAAAGCTGCTGATTGCAAGGTGAAGTACTCCTGAGAGCACTTGTGCAAAAGTATACTGGTGACATAACAGGTCTGGAAAAAGGCTCCCTAACACTGAATTATTGTCTAGTGACTGTGAGCAATACCTTTGAACAGTCAAGGCCAGAGATCTGCATAGTCATTAACTCAAATTAAATCAGTGAGAAAAAACAATACATGTAAGCAACATTGCAGAACATTACACAGTGTAAACAAAACTATTTAAGCGTAATCTACAAAGGAAAAACGTTGTTTGTTCTTCATGATATGGGAAGAAGACTTGGAAGGCTCTGGTTTGTTTGTTTTTGCATGGTCATTTCCCACAAGAGTAACCAAGGGCCCATCTACCCTAGAATACTATATGAATGGCTGCAGAAGTAATGGATTATGACATCCCAGGTACCATGGACGCAAAACCTGAGTAACTGAGCAGGGAAGTGATTTTGCTTTGGACTGTTTAACACACTAAAATACATGGGGGAGAAAAAGCAGTCTCGGTTAAAGCTTCACAAACTGGCCCTTTTCATCTAAGGAGTGAGGACCCTCACAGTGCCCATGTTTGGGGCCTCCTAACAATCCTCTAATAAAACCAGAGAAAATCAGACTCAATATTCCTGACATTTTAAAATAAAAAAACAAGCAGAAAATGTTATTTTACCATATACACACACACACACAAATTGCCCGCATTTGTGGAGTTCCACTCTGTGCCTAAATCAGTGTGCTAGAACCATCCCAATTTGGTCTGAAAACACCTACCCAAAAGCGTGGCCATCATTTGGATGCCTTGTCCAGTTTTCCATTCAGTAATTCGGGTAGCCACTGTCTACACTGTAATGAGGAGGTTTTGCGCCTTTAACACTTCCAAGTTAGCTTTGCTCTAGCTAGAGTGACAGGTTTCAGAGTAGCAGCCGTGTTAGTCTGTATCCGCAAAAAGAACAGGAGTACTTGTGGCACCTTAGAGACTAACAAATGTATTAGAGCATAAGCTTTCGTGGACTACAGCCCACTTCATCTACCCAGGATCTGCTCAAGCAGCTAGCCCATGTCGCTGCCCATGCTGTCACCGCTATATTGCTATCATTGCACAGCTAGTGTTACTCAAACTAGCTTTGATCTTGTGTAGTCATACCCATGCTAGTGCAGCTCTAGCTAGATCTACACTAGCTTGGAGTTGTCTGGATGAGCTGCAATCACACCTACTGATTGCACTGTAGACATACCCTGGCTTAGGGTATCCCTATGGGCTCAGACTGGCACTTGCTCAGGGCAGCTCGACCCTCACGTCGCTGCAGCTACACTATAGTTTTAGCACAAGAGCTCATTCAAAGCCTGCATGAGTATGTCTCGTCAAGCTGGAAATTACACCCCCATGTCAAAGTGCACAGTCTTAAAAAACCTCTACTCTCAGAGTCTGGCAAATGGTACGCAGTCAATCCAGTCACCTCCTAAAACATTATTATGCTGCAGGAATTATGACTCTGCCCCTGACAACACAGGGATATTTAGTTGGCCAAAGTGCTAATAGACGTTGGGAACATCTTAGAAAATACACACAAAACTCTAAACCAATCCATTCACAGTCAGATTCCCATCCTAATCCAGCACAGCAGCCTTGCTCAAAATAGTCTGCCAAACCTCAGCAATTAATTAAAACAACAGTAAAGCTTTGGTGTAAACCAAGATAAGGGAACAGAAAATTCAGAGTTTAAACTTAATCTATTATTAGTTCACCTTGTTATGTCTGGAACTGCAGATCACACAGTATAGTATTTAAAATAAGAGACTACGTACATTCGGAGAAGCCACAATAGGCCAAGTTCTGCAGTCCCTAACTGAGCCAGATTTGATTAAAAACTTCAGAATATGGCCCAGTATTAGCTATCATACCTGCACATAACAGAGACAAATTTCAAGACTTGACTCTGATGTATTTTTCTACTTTAAGTCACAACCTGAATTAAAAAAAGTTCTCATGCAAAAAGCTGGGTTCACATTCAATCCTTTGCCTTCTATTATCAAGCTTAGAGAGAAGGTTATTAATAACTCAATCAATAGTAAACTGGAAAAATGTCTTTACTGTGGTAAAACAAAGAATTTAGCTACAGTGAAGTTATACTTTTAAGAATTTGCAGAACAATGCAAAAGAAAAAGGATGACATTTTACCTTCCGCCCTAGCTCTTATCAAAGTATGTTTTTTTTGGTCTCCCCTAGTGTTCCGGAGCTCTTTAAAGAACGGGGGATGCAATGGATTTCCTGTAGCATTTAGATTTTCCTATAAACATTTGACACATTTTTTTATTTGGTGAAAGTTAATTGTAGCTGCTAGACCAGGAAGAAAGCAGGCAATAGAGCATTACAACCTAGCTAAAAGAGCAGAAACTAAAAAGTAACTGTAATAGGCCAATAGATCTTGAGTGGAGTTTGATGTATACAAATAACGAGTAATCCCATTTTCATTTTGCCCTTGTTTTGGTATGTTATCTTGAAAATTTTTTTTTATTCTTTTTAAAATATTCCTCAAAATCTTCTGCCTCAGGTGTCAAAGGCCACTCATGCTGTCAAAGTACAGGTTTATATTGGTAGAGAAATAGTAACAGACTGTATCACTCAAAGAAGGCGATAGCATAAAATACAAGAAATTGGAGCGAGCTGTTGTCAGTTCTGGTCATCCCACCTCAATACATATATATCAGAAGAGCAGGTATCAGAAATGGGTGACGAAAATTATTCGACACATGGAGAGACTGAAAAGATTAGGACTGCTAGTTTTAGAGAAGAGACAAATACGATGGAACTGGTGGAGGTATACAGAGCGATGGTAAAGAAAAGATAGGACAGATAGGAATATTTATACCCTCCCTCATCATACAAAAACAAGGTAGGGTGACCAGACGTCCCGATAAAATCGGGACCATCCCAATATTTAGGTGTTTGTCCAGATATTTCGCTCCGCTGTTTTTTTTTCTCCCTCCGCCAGCGGACCCCCTCCGCCCCATGTGTCCCGATATTTTCTTCCTCTCATCTGGTCACCCTAAAACAAGGGGACATAAAGGCAACAAACTTAAACCTGATAAAAGGAAATAGTTTTTACTGCACTCTTTAACCTTCTGAACTCATTGCCACAAGATATCACTGCAAACAAGAGTTAGCAGGATTCAGAAACTGATTAGACATTTATATAGAGAAAGAACATCCACAGTTGATAAAATATAAAAAATACATGTGATACAGGAAGGGCCTAAGCCAAACAATGAATGATGGGTTAGAAAAAACCTCCCCAAGGGGAAAGATAGTCCATAATTGTCCACTATGATGTTACCTAAAGCAGTGATTCCCAAACTTTTTACCTCATGCCTCCTCTTACCCCTGTCCATTGCCCCTCCCCTCTGCCAGCAAGGGTTGGGAGTGGGGATGCAGATGGGGTAAGGGGACCTAGGCTGGGGCCACAGTTGGGGGCGGGACCCCAGGCGCGGGGCCGGCAGCCAGGGCCAGGACTGGAGCTGGGTGGCACTCCCTCCCTGCTCAACTGTAGGGGCTGGCCCGGGACCCAGCCATGCTCCCATGAACATTCCTCTGGTGCCCCCTTTCTGAACATTCCTGGTGTGCCCCACCAGGGCCAGCTCCAGGCACCAGCCCACCAAGCATGTGCTTGGGGCGGCACCTGGAGGGGGGCCTAGGACGGCAAAAAAGCCAGAGCCGGCCCTGTGCCCCACAGATTGGGGACCTCTGCTCTTAAGCTTCTGACACTGTTGGACACAGGGTACTGGACAAGATAGACCTCCAGATGTGATCCACTAAGCTAGCTCTATGTTCTTGTACTAGTACAAATGATTCAGATTGTTTAAAACATGCAACCAATGAAACCAGAAACCTCTGTGCGTTGTTTTACTGCAGTATACAGTAGAACCTCAAGTTATGAACTCAGTGGTCAACCACACACCTCATTTGGAACTGGAAGTACACAATCAATGCAGCAGCAGAGAAAAAAAAGCAAATACTATACAGTACTATGTTAAATTTAAACTATTAAAAAGATAAAGGGAAAGTTTAAAAAAAGATTTGACAAGGTAAGGAAACTGTTTCTGTGTTTCATTTAAATTAAGATGATTAAAAGCAACATTTTTCATCTGTAAAGTTTCAAAGCTGTATTAAATCAATGTTCAGTTGTAAATTTTTGAAAGAAGAACCATAACATTTTGTTCAGCGTTACAAACATTTCAGAGTTATGAACAGCCTCCAACTCGAGGTGTTCGTAACTCTGAGGTTCTACTGTAGTAATTGAAACTGAAAATATTAAATATACCTGCTTAGAGCAGTCATTTAAAATCTGCCCTGCCTTAATGAATGCCTGCTCACCTTGATATTAAATACTGGTAGGTGTTTAAAGTTAAGCAATTTTACAAATTTCTTTTGATTGGCTAAGGGCTTGAAAGAAACAAACAAAACTCATAGAGACGGTTTCTTTAAATGTCAAAGGGAAACATCTGTTATTCTGAACCTAGGAAGAAAGTGCTCCTGTTAAATTTCTTCTTTGCACATTTTCCTCCCTAGCTGGGAAGTGCTCCTCTGGGATTCCTACGCACGCTTTCTGCTGCTTGTGGCTTCCATAGTTAACAGCTTACTTTACAAAAGCATTAGGATCTAGATCAGCTAAACATTCATTCTCCACTAGAATTTCCTAATTAATGGCCTGCCTAACACAGCTCAGTGGTACAGAATACTTTTCTGAGTACATGCAGCCAGAGCTAGGATTGAGAAAGCAACCCCCTAGCAGCTTGGAGGGTTTCTTTCATTCTTTACATGGATCCACTTCTGGGTAGTTCAGCCATGTTGGCTTTTGTTATTTTAAGCCTCAGGGTTGTCTATCAAATTGAGCTTCTTTGTTTAAAACTCTCATCTCAGACTCTTCTCTCTTTAAACGGAGGCTCACTGACAACATCAAGAAGGGGAAAGGGAATTCAAAGCAGAGACCTTTGGCTAAGGGGGTTGCTTTTCTGGAATCAGTCAGCCAGTGGGGCAGCTACAGTGATTCTACTGGGAGGAAAAGTGGGTGGTGGATATGGGACTTCTCATACCCTAGTAGATCAAGCATTTTCTAGTAAAGGTCACTGGTGCTCTCAGAGTCCGCCAATAGGTGATAGAAATATTTTGGCCATAGGTAAAAAAGATTCCATAGTTTTCAGATGCCTGGGAACTGTACTTTTCGGGGGTTTAGAATACTTCCTTGTTTGAGATTCCTGAAACTGTGGCTCCACCTCTAGTGACAACAGCTGCAGGATGCACTGTGATTAAAGAATATATTATTGCTGTAGCCATTGACTCAGCCTCTGTTCTCATCAGCCTCCTCGTGGGAGTGGCATAGGTGAGATGCTCTATTTATGCAAAGATTTGTTGACACCTATGCCTTGCCATCTGGGTGCAAAACTTCAGGGGGGAAAAGGCACATACAGTGCATATCACCCACAGAGGAGTCAGAACAAACCATGCCGCACCATACATTACCATTCACAGCTCCCTGATACACAACTCACATTACCAAGAATTCAGAAAAAAGTGCTCTTTGCCATCAAATGAAATCCAGAGCAAAGAACTGCTGCTCACACGTAGCTCCCAGTCCCCAATGGTTCAATCTGAGGCACTGCCAACAAGAGCACCTCAGTGGGTCTCTACGGTGGAGACAGGGCATGGAGAAGAGGCAGCTTCTCAGATAGAGAAACCCAGATCCAGAGCTCTAGATTGAATTGAACCCAGAAGTGACTCAGATGTCAAGAGGAGAGAGTTTCTTTGGGGCATCTGAAATACATTACAATTTAGAACACCCCCCACCTCTGGAGGCAAGAATTTATGAAATCAGATGACAAATTAATGCTCTCTTCAGCTGCCCTGGATACTCCCACTTTTTTGGCAAGCACCATCTACTTTTGAGTTTGCACTGCCCCCAGTGGGCCCCTCTGAGCTCCTATAACATGGTACACTGGCACACTTTCAACTACCAGGGACATTGCCACCATTTGCATAAACCATAGGTGAATTTATCCCTGTGTTGGTGACACAGACTTTATAAATAGAACTTGTGTGTATTTGTTATTCATACTTTTTTGGGGGGAGCACCACATTACAAGTATGATCAATTACAAATACTTAGTGAATAGTATTATTCCTGGTCCATGACTAGGGCACACTATGGTAATACAAATAACTAATAATAATAAATGTATGAAATAAATGCAAGTGGAATATTCATGGCACCCTCCTATCTCTGTTTACATCTGCTGCAATGATTACTTGTTATTTTGTGGCTTATTGGCAGATTTGGGGGCACTGGCTGCTGGTGATTTTCTGCTCTTTATGATTCTGTATTTCAATTTCTAGTTATTTATTGATTTGGGGTGGTGGGTTGCACAGCCATGACAACACCCCTTTATTTTAATTTAAATTAATATACATCATACAACACCTTCTTCTCCCTAGCAATGAGAGTGAACACTCCACTGCAGACACAACTGCCTCTCTGCTAAAAAAACAAGACGTGCGGGGCTAAGTGATTCAGCATTCCTGGTTGCTTTAGAGTTATGTTACAGAAGCTGCTCAAGGGTGAGACTGCTACCACATCTCTCTCACTAACCGAAATATACCTTTATTGCTTCATTCTTCAGGGCTGAATGCCGGAGGTGCTGAGTGCCTCCTCCATGCCAATTGGAGCCCAAGGTTCTTAGCATCCCACAGGAACAGGCCCCTAAATGTGATTCTTGAAGAAAGGCAGCAGTATCACCTGCTGTTCTTCGCTTGGCCTTAAGACTGCAGTGGGGGCCTGTCTCTGGGTGCTGGCAGGAAGTGACAGGAAAAAAGCATATATGGGAAGGGAAAGAGTGACACACTCTCTCTCTCTCTCTCTCAGCCAGATACAGCCTTTTTTCTGTGTAATCCCTGGAGACACCACACATGAATAGTTCCAGCTCTTTGTGTACATGGTTTGTTACCTTGAGGATGTTACATATGGTATTTGCTATAAAATGGAATGCTGGAAGGCCTGAAGTGATGTTTATTTTCCCTTTCAAAGCAAGCTAATCTATATTCATTATAGTGCTCGACTCTAGCAAGACTTCAAGGTATATCTTTAAATTGGAAAATAGAAGGTTTATGTTATTATGTAGCTCATTCAACTACCCCCTGAGGCTGTGAGCTCATAAGCTAAGACGGGGTGTTTCCAAGCAAAACCCATGATGCTATAAGAAGTACTGTTGTGAACTCACTATGTAACATTCAGGGCCGGCTCCAGGCACCAGCTTAACAAGCAGGTGCTTGGGGCGGCCAAGGGAGAGGGGCGGCACCTGCGGCAATTCACGGGCGGCAGGTCTCTCACTCCCTTTTGCATGGCCATAAAACCAAGGGCCCCACACTTGTGGTCAGTAGCAGTCCGACAGCACTTTTGATAATGTGTTCTGACCACAGCCCAACATAGATGATTGCATTCTTCCTGCTCATCTTTCTTCTGCATGTTCAGCTGCATACAGAATTCTTTTTCACTTCCTATCCTAAACTGTTGTGTAGTGGAGCTGTGCATTTCCACCCTAGAGCAGGCTGCATTTCAGTAGTCTGAGATGTGATTGTTGTGTGCCATATACACCTTGTAAAGCAATTTGGTATCTAAGCCCCCATACAAATGTAAGGTATTAACATTACATTTGTTTCTAAAATGTAACTAAATGATAACTAAATGTCCCCTTTTAATTAAACTTCTGAAAGCTCCGAGTGAAGAGTGGGGGGGGGGGGGGGAAATAGAGAGTGAAATCCTAGCCTCATTGAGGCCAATGGCAAAACTCCCTTTGATTTGAGTGGGATTAAGATTTTACCCAAAGTTGTTCTATAACTTTTCCAAGAACATGTAAGAACTTCCCAGAAAACCCATGTTAGTCAGCAAAGGAGCCTGTAAGAGTGAATTGTGATGACATGGAGAAGGTGCAAGGATCTGCCCCATTTGGGCACATGTGACCCAGCGCAAGCTATGGGAGTGATCACATGAATCCCGGAAAACTAGTTCAACAAAGATTCCTGTATCTGTCTTTTAAGATGTAATTTTAACTAGGAACACCAGGAACAAACTGCCACAGCTTAAAGGAAGCCAGGCCAGCACTGCCAGCACCATGTACTTCTGACAGCTTAATCTGAAGAACAACAACTCATTCATACCTTTGCTTTAGGAATCAGATTTTTCACTCGACCTGTATCAGCCAGACAACTGCTTTGTTCTTCTGGTCTCTGACAGACTTAGCCATGTATTTCAATGGAGTCTTTGGCAGTTCATTTACCTTAGCAATATATTTGTTCACCAAAGCCCTATTTCTGTACCAAAAAGTCACTGGTATCTCTGTGGATGGCCCAAAGTGATGCCTCAACCTTCACTAATTTGGAACCCTTTATTTATATATGTATTTTTTAGGCTATACTGACATCTGCAGGTACATAATAATGGATTTTGGAAAACAGTTGAAAACCCAGACTCTGGATGGTTTGCAAAGAAAATGATTCTGGTATTACTCTGCCCAAAGGAGGTACATTGGCACTGCATGTTTCCACAAGAGGGTGCTATGTATTTTAATGGCTAAGCCTTACTACTAAACCTTTGCTAATACTGTAATAGCAGACTTCATTACTTTTTGCTGATGGAATCATTCTTAGGCCAGTTAGCCACATCAAGCCAACACAGCAAAGCCCTCTCAAACTGCAGACATTAGTCTGTGCATTCAGGATTATCAGAGAATTACACTATGCAGAATTTCCAATGGCCAATACATGCATTCACTTATTATTAAACTGCTGCCATAGAAATGTACATGTTTTAAGAAAAACAAAAGGCTGCAAGTGAGAATGAGTCTAATAAACTAATGTCTGCTATTATTTGTGCTCAGAAATGCTCATAATAAATTATGCTTAGCCAGAATATAATTCACTTAGTGACTGGCTCTAAGTTCCACAGCTCTTTTTAATAAAGAAAACATTTAATTTTTTGTTAAGGATAACGCAAAAGCACAGCAGAATACCATATAGTCAATCAAAGAGCAATTTTAAAAAATGCAATGATATCCCAGATAACACATTAGAACATATTTTAAGATTCAGATTAAAAAGTCCAGTTGCCAACACAGACTGACTTCTGGTCAGGTTTAATTTGCATGCCTAGTAATTACATGACAAATAAATCTATCAGCCCTTGATATCATTATTGTGGTAATACTTTTGTAAAGATTAATTGTTCTTGGACAACTTCTCTGCAAGGTAAACAAGAAGTGTCTTCATTTTTCCCAAGTTGTTTTTAGTCTTGTAAAAACATTGTGGCCAATGCAAGACTTTCCGTTTAAGTTCATCCTTAAAGTATTCCAAGGTATAGGGAGTCCACAGCTATTGTTCTACTTCCAGGTATTCTTGTACCATTAAAAAAAATACTTTCGTTTTACAGAGCAACTCATTTAGGCTGCTGTTGATCTGTCTTATTGGTAGATAAAAATCCAGACTGTCTCCTTAACCCATTGCTCAATGTGGCCCAAGTGCAGATACACCAGCATCCAAGGGGGCAGCAAAAGAGGAATTAGACAAGGAAGCTCAGCATGAATAGACTATACTGAGGCAAGTTCCACCTATGCTATTTTAAAAGAGTTCCTCCTCTTTCCTAAGCATTAAGGGTCTGCTCTCACCGAAGTGAATGTGGGGGCGTCCAACTGACTTCATTAGGAGCAAGGGGTGTCCCAAAAGAAGCTGCTTCTATAATGATAAGGCACCAATACAATAAGGTGCAGTTCCCAAATACATCCATGCAAAGTAATCCTGCCAGCATGCATACAGAACAGGAGAGAGGAAGGGAATAAAAGACATCCTGTGGTGTTATCCTAAGGGCCAAATCCTAATCACTTTACTCACATGTAGTCCCACTGGCTTCAATCAGACTATTTGAAGAGAACAGGATTTTGACTCTAAATGGATAATAGTAGGATATTAGTCTACCTTTCCCTTATAACGAGTATTATATTTGAGTGCTGTGCTAGTCATGAGAGCAAGGATATCAGTTAAGAATTGTCTTTGGTTGTTGAATTTAGAAGGGCTCATCTATCCACGTGTCCACGGAAGATTAACAGAGGTGGCGTTTCCTTTGTGAAGAATGGGGCAGCCCTCTGCTGTGCTCCTTGTTTCATCTACAGAACTCTGGGATGCTAGCGTTCTCCATTTTGTAGGTGCATAGAAGGAAGGCAGAAAGATTAATGATTATAGTGATATTATCTGTACAATGCTGGGAAGGCCCACACCAGAATCCTGGCCAAGACTTTGGAACAATTGAAGAAGAATCACAGCCAGGTTTTTCCACTGCTATCGGTGTGTGTAGAACATTGGCTGTCTAAAGATCAGAAGTGTAGATACTGAAGTGCACAGACATGAAGAATAAAGCTCATAGCTTCAGTAAGAACTCAATATTGAGTCTCCCTTCGATTCAAAGACCCACCAGTAACCTGGTACACAGCATTATCCAGGTCTGTACTGTAAGGCAGTGGTTCTCAACTAGGGGTCCAGGGCCCTCTAGGGAGCCACGAGCAGGTTTCGGGGTGGGGGGAGGCACCAAGCAGAGCCAGTGTTAGACTTGCTGGGGCCCAGGGTAGAAAGCTGAAGTTTCACAGTGTGGGACTGAAGCCCCGTGCTCCCAGTCCTGTCCCCTGGAGCTGAAGCCGAAGCCTGAGCAATTTAGCTTTGTGGGGACCCCTGTGGCATGGGGCCCTGGGCAATTCCCCTGCTTCCTACCTCCTAATGCTGGCCCTGGCTTTTATATGCAGAAAAACAGTTTTTGTGACACTGGTGGGCCGTGGAGTTTTATATCCTGGGAGGCGGGAGGGCGGGCCTCATAACGAAAAAGGTTGAGAACCTCTGCTGTAAGGGTATGTCTTCACTGCCAAGTCTACATGGGCTCTTACTTGGGTATTTCCCCTAGCCCCCCCCTCCCATCCACACACACAGCCCTGTCATCTGAGTTTTAGTGTTGCTTTCAACCCAGGCTAGCTGGCCTGGCTGGGGGTAAAGGCTAAAGCTCAGGGCGTGCTTTCGCTTATTCTGGTAACACACCCACTGTGTAGTGAGGACACAAGCTAAACCATTCAAAACCTGATACTCCTCCAATGCCTACCCACAATTCACCCGCAGGACATCCAGAAGGACAGTGGCTGAGCAGCACAAAGAACCATGGACTATGCCCTCAGAATGCCTAACACCACAGAGGGATGAGTGCAAAATTAGTAAGGACACAGTAACTCAGGTATGGCTTTGTTGTGTGTGACTGTTCACTCGTGAGCTAGGCTCAAGACAAATCCTGATTGGGAGGATGGAATCATAGAATCATAGATGGCATTTGAGACATTCCCAGGTCACTGCTATACATTGGTAGAAAACTGCCCTCCTCTCGTCATTTAGTTCTCCCAGAGTGAGATGAAGTATAGGGATAGTGTTTGGAGTAGAAGTTCCTAAGTGCTATTGCTGCTAATTACCATTACGTCTAAGCAGCCACAGCACGCAGCGTAGCTGACAACCATGACGACTGGAGTGGCCAGAAAACAGAAGCATTTCACAGACAAGCAGGAAAAGAAAGAGTCCAGTTCTCATTTGAAGGCCCTGTCGCACCATTCCCCCAAGATCTGCACAAGTGTTTTGTTTGGAACCTGCGCAAGCAACTCTCCCAGCTTGAGGTGACACATTCTGGCTGGGGGCCCTTTGCACTAGCAGCAATAATTGACAGCACTTTGAAATTGTGGCTTTGGCTGGAGCTTGGGCCCTGAAGCCTGGGGAGAGGGGTGGGCTTCAGAGCCCGAGCCACCACTTCAAAGCGCTGTCTGCACAGCTACTTTTAGAGTTCTAGTGTGAGCCCTGCTAGCCCAAGTCTGTCCAACAGAGCAGGGAGACTCACTCCGGTGAGCTCCAAAATACTGCACAGACGTACTCAAAGAGAGTGTAATTATTTGAGAATCAGGGCCCAAAACCTTTAAATGTGATTGAGAGACAATTCTCTGCTTTTCCTGTTGTGCAAACCAATGCAGAAATATGAAGTCAGCCCCAAGAAGAGAGATGGAATTCTTAGCATCATAAATAATCCACTGCTTTTGGCATTAGAAATAACTCCTCACAGAACTTCTAAACAGAGTTTTCTGTCATTTCAGTATGTTGGGAGAATTCACCGTGTGCAGTCATCCCCACAGAGTCGTGCACTGTCACAATTTGTACTTGAACCCATCTGTAACCCTTCTGTCAGGTGGAGATGGCAGAAACAAGGTTTCAATATCCGGGGTTCCTCTTAACAATATTTAAAAAAAAAAACAGCTCAAGCCCCCACCTGGTAATGTGGGGAAACAAACCACCATTCTGGGTCCCTCTAAGAGGCAATACTTCCCCACTCACAAGCACTGAATCTATGTATAACAAAAGAAAACGTTATTAAAAGGGAGAGGGAATCCAACAATAACTTCTTTGGGGGGGGGGAGGGGAGGAGGAAGGGAAACACAACCACTGACTGAAAACACATAATGATAAGCAAACACCCGCCTCACACTACAGTGGGCAGTGCCCTTTGCCTCAGTTTCCCACCTTGCAGTGTGAAGTCCAACGAACAAATGTCCCTTTAATGTGGCACTCCCCTTTTCCTCTACTGCACCCCACTCACAGTTGTTTGTCCTTACTCAGTGAAGACACAGAGTTCAATGGTACATTCACATAGGTCCACCGCCCATCCTTGAAAAGCATGGGGGGGGTCATCAAGCAATGCCTCCACTAGATCACTGCTGCCATTATCTCTGGCGCTTCCACAATGCCATGTTCTGAGGTTCCCCCACCTAACACAGCTCTTAGTAACTTCACTGGGTAGCAGGAACCACTGTGCTACTGAAAAAAAGAAGTGAGGTTTTTACCCACGAAAGCTTATGCCCAAATAAATCTGTTAGTCTTTAAGGTGCCACCAGACTCCTTGTTGTTTTTGCCTCTTTGTTGTCTTTCACTGCAACGCTGTCCCCAAACCAGGTCTAAGCCTTAGCCCCTTAACCAGTTCATCAGTAATTGTAGCACTAACAACCACTGAACAGAAACAAGGACCCTTAATAGAGTTCAATCACCTGTATTCTTTATCACCAGAGAGAGAAGGGTCAAATGGTGTTTGGGACTCTTTAAGCACAGTCCACACCCCCTTCTCACTATCAGTAGGATTTGGCATTCTTACCCCTGATTAGCAAATGAGGCTCAGTTTAGGGTGACCCCCTCAATCAGGGCATGCTACGTAACAGATCTGCTGCCCTTTACTCACATAGGAAGGATAACATTTCATTATCCCTGCATTAATACCAAAGTGAATTCTAACCTTAAACCAGCCAAAGTTGATCACTTTGGCAAAGCAGGCCTGTCTGCTGAACACCTGGGCACATTAGGTGTGTCTATGTAAATATGGTCTGCTCCTGAAGTCTTTTCCCCCAGCGCATCAGTAGATGTGAGAGGAGAGCTCATTCAGAGCCTGTTTACACCTCTTTAATAAAACCATATAGGATTGCTTATCCTGAGGTCTTTAAAAGGTCTTTATATTGTCTGTGCATCTTTATTTATCCAGATCTCTGTGACTGGCTACATATTTAGCACATTTTAAAGAGAGTGTAACAGGTTTTAAGCAGCACTTAGAAATCAGATAAAACTTTGGAAGAAGAGTTGCAAAAACCACATAGACAGCAGGCCAGCTCTGAAGCTGGGAACTTTCCAACTGCTAACAAATACACTGTCAAAACAAGCTACAGGTAAACAGCACATAAAGCAGGTGAAAAATGTGATTGCAAGGGGTGTGATGACAGTTCTGTTTCCATAATACATTAATCTCAAGGTACTTGAGCATCTGTTATATATTTAGTTTTTTCCTGCTATTTTAAAGACAATAAAGCAGGTGAGCATCACTTACACCCAATAGACCATATGTTAAAAAGGTGCTGGGAAGTGCAGTCAGCATGAAGGAAAGTGCTGTGGCTTCTGAGAGACACAGTATGTTAGAAATGAATTGTTAATTCGGCTGGGACTCCTGTTGAGAGTGAACTGAATTCCTTATTTTACATGACTAAACACTAAAACACTGTTTAGAATCCTATCTCATTAGCCTGGGTAATCTGAAATCACACACCCATGGTACACCAAAACAGCCTCTGGAATAGACTCCTCTTTCAGGGCCCAACCTTGCTCCCATTTAATTGAATGAGACTCGAACCCCTGACTTTCATGGGAACAGGATCAAGTCAGGGGTTCGATTTCAGAGTAGCAGCCGTGTTAGTCTGTATCCGCAAAAAGAAGAACAGGAGTACTTGTGGCACCTTAGAGACTAACAAATTTATTAGAGCATAAGCTTTCGTGGACTACAGCCCACTTCTTCGGATGCATAAATAAATTTGTTAGTCTCTAAGGTGCCACAAGTACTCCTGTTTTTCAGGGGTTCGAGTGTTTCTCCTTCAACAACTAGTGGCCTCATTGCTCTCTTGCTGTACAAAGACTACAACTCCCTGCACTAAGTGTCATTGATGTAGGATGCCACGCACAGGTCTCAATAGGTTAAAGAGCCTTTCAGTTTCCATCTACAATGGAGAGGTAGCAGGATATAGCATGGAGGAGTCTAACTGCTCCAGCCCAAGAGCCAAGTACATTATTTCTAACTGTCAAGGGTCCTCAGCCTAGAGGAGAGGGGCTGGTTAAAGCTGCCATTCCACTCTCCTGTCTAAGTTATTAAGAAAACAAAATTGGGAGCCTAGAGGGAGCTTCCCCACTCACATCTCTAACACCAAACTTTATGCAAGTGGGGGAATGGTCCTGCTATTGTCAAGAAGTTTCCTGGCTTATAAATTACTCCGGTGAAGAGGGCTAGCAAAAGGATCTGAGTCCTCGCTTCCACTCCCTTTACTCAGAGGCCTGCCTGACCTCAAGGTCTCCCCTTCCACTCTCCTGTGTCACAGAGTCCTCGTAACCCCAACAAGGCTGGGCCCAGGACTCCTGGGGGGCTCGACCCCCAACCTTGTCATGGTCACTTAGGACAGGGGCTAGAGTGTCCCCACTCTGGGGTGCCCTCTCTGCACTGGATACTTCCCTGACCCACTGATCATTACATAGAGTTCAAAGCAAATACAATTTATTAAACAGCAACCAATTAAAAAAATAAGGAAAAAATGGGAAAGGTTAAATGAAAACACGTCACCCTGCTCTATGGCACGGGGACATCACAACCAGCGTCTCTGGACTGTAGGGTGACCAGATGTCCCGATTTTATAGGGGCAGTCCCAATATTCGAGGCTTCATCATATATAGGCACCTATTACCCCCCGCCCCGTCTCGATTTTTCACATTTGCTGTCTGGTCACCCTACTGGAACGTAAGGGAGGTTCAGTCTGTGCCACACACGTCCCAGGCCTCCTTCCCAGACCCTGGCTGTGCTGCAGGGATGCTGCAGGTCAGACACTTGCTCTGGCGGTGGCCCCACGCCCTCAGGCTCTAGCTGGCAGGACCCTTCTTCCCAGCACTCCCCCTGCCCCGTCAGGGGCATGATCCCCCTCCAACTCTGGCCTGCAAGACCCCTTGGCTGATGGCCTCTCCCTGCCCAGGGCCCCCCTCGCTCTCCCCATCTGCTCACCACATGTGGCTCTGGCTCCACTCTGCCTCAGCACTGCTGCTGCTGTTCTCCCTCCAGCACAGCTCCCTGGGCTGCGCCTCTGGCTCTGGCTGGTGCAGCTCTCCTCAGCTCAGGTGCCTTCCCCCGGTTTGCTCTGGCTCTTGCTGCTGGTCTCTCCTTAACTCAGCCCCACTCTGGCCCAGGCAGCTCCAGCTCACACGGAGGACGGGACCACGGCCTCCCGACTCCCTCATTGGCCTGCCTGCCCTGTCAATCAGCTACAAAGCCCTTTGTAGTTTTACAGGCATGCAATCATTGCAAGACCCTATCTACTTTTCCCATTGGTGCTGGGGACTGCCAGTCCCAGGGTCCTGATTTCTCATTGGCCTTTCCGCTTTCTTTTGGTACTGGGAGAGGGCCAACCAAAACAACCCACCTAGCATCAGTAAGGGGCCAACAGTCTCCTTACGTTTGGGTTCAAAGATGCTGAGCTGCATTTTTAGAGCAGCAGCTAGGCTTGGAAAGGGAAAAGGTGGCTTCCTTTTAAATATTGCTTTAACTCCCCCACATCCCTCCCCTCTGTCTTTTCCCCATCAGCTGTCACATTGTCCTTTGCCACTGCAGCGATCTCCGTGGAAAGGTCTTTGTCAGATTCCCTCTCCATCCTCAGAGACCCCCCTTGCCCCACCCCCCCAATGACAGATGCGGAGTGGTTGAGGCAGTATCTGAGGATGGAGAGGGAATCTGACAAAGACCTTTCCACGGAGATCGCTGCAGTGGCAAAGGCCAATGTGACAGCTGATGGGGAAAAGACAGAGGGGAGGGATAGCTCAGTGGTTTGAGCATTGGCCTGCTAAACTAAGGGTTATGAGTTCAATCCTTGAGGGGGCCACTTAGGGATCTGGGTAAAAATCTGGGGATTGGTCCTGCTTTGAGCAGAGGGTTGGACTAGATGACCTCCTGAGGTCCCTTCCAACCCTACGATTCTATGAAAACAAAGCCGAAATGCCCAGTTGCAGTGCATGTTACTATATGGCAGCAGATAGTGCAGTACTGTAAACCAACACCCAGGCATATTATGCAACCCCTAGGCCAGTGGTTCTCAAACTTATTTGATTGTGCCCCCCTGCCACACAAGTACATATACCAAAATATGCAGTGGTGCCTCACTTGAATCAGTTTTGGCTTCTTTGTTTTTTAACTTGAGTTGTTGTTGTTGTTTTATGTTGCACAAAGGAGTGAACAATCCATTGTAATAAGAGCAAAAGTAAAAATGCAATTGTGGTCCATGCTTACAATTAAATGTGCACATCGTGTCATAGCAAACGGATTAACGTATAGCTGGTAACATCTTTGTATAATGCTATACAAGTTTAACAGTAATCCCTCAAAATGTACAGTGCCATCTAGAGACAAATGCACAGCACCATCTGAGGACCTGCTATGTCTGGGGGAATCAGCTTTGCTAGTTATTCATTGCTGTGAGCAAAATGTGCACGGTACGTTTTTTTCCTAAAGCTTCTCATACCCCCTAGAATACATTCCACATCCCTTGGGCACCCACCCCCCCACTTTGAGAACCTCTTCTCTAGACAATATAGGCTACTGGGAACTACAGCAACTCCTCCCTGCTGTATCCCTGCGGGTGCTCCTGGAAGCCATACCCCTCACTCTCACAAATATAGTTCAAAATACAATATGCTGCTATGATCTTTGGGAATTTTTTTCCTGCTGCTTCCAATCTATTCCACAAATAGCAAAATCTGCCTTTCAAATGGCCAAATGCACACTCCACTGTCATTCTGCAACGTCCGAGGCAGTATTTAAATAGTTCCTGTCCAAGTGGCCTGTGAATGGCTTCATTAACCAGGGAGCAGAGGATAAGCCAGTTCTCCCAGCATCCACATGATTAGTGTCCATAGTGTGCTCAGGGCAAATAGTCAGGAAAAGCTAGAAGCTCACTTTTTAAAAAATGACAGCTGAAACTCTGGAGCACAACTGACAAGCCTGTCTGTGCAAAATTTTCAAAGGTATCCACTAATTTGTGTGTCTAAATTGAGACACCTCTCACCTAATTTTCAGAGGTGCTGAGCGTCTGCAGCTCCTCTGAAGCCCATTGGGATTTGTAGGCTGAAAATCAATCTGTCAGTGTCTGAAATTGGGCACCCCACAATGAGGTGTAACCTACATGCTTTATACTGCAGCATTTGATCAATTGCCCCCTCCACAAAGAAAGGGGGAGAAACAATGAGAGAAAACATGGATTTTTGTTTGAAAATTCTGTCTCTGCACATTTCCAGGGCAAGGTGACTCAACAAGAAGGGCCTAGAAACATCCAAAATGGAGCGTGGTAGTTACTAGATATGCTTTGTAGCTGTTCTGAATCTGTATGGGAAGGTTTCAATGTAGACGAAGAATCTTGCAGGTCCTGCACATATTCACCATTTGAGATATGAACCAACCAGAGCTATGGGTTGGGAGGAAGAAGGTTATAAACACAGGATTTCAAGACAGCCCTGTGGACGTAGTGTCTGCCTGATGCAGGTCCAAGAGATGTGTCTGCTTTGAGGGCTGGGTCCCAATCCCTGTACCACTTTGGACACAGGCTGCAGATGTATGTTTTACCAGCAATGGAGGAGATCTGTCAGCTGGAGTGAGGTTAGCTGTGGAGATCCCCAGATTCTTTGTTTGTTGAGAGGGTTCTGAAGGGTTTGGAAAAGAATTGAGATGGGGCTATTCTTCCCAAGAGTCCGGGTGGCCGACTACATACTATGGTCACACTATGAAGACTGAGAAATAATGTCTGAAAGAAGATGAGAGAGGAATGTGTTTATATGTGTGTGCTGAAGTACAGAAATGTAAATATTATGTTGAAACCTTGGATTTAAATATATGTAACGGCAGCAAAGGGGGAACCCTGTATAACAAACACCAGTAGATTTACTGCCTAATAGCTTTTGTTTAAAAACTAAGCATAAGTATTCCAAATACTACTTACAATGCTTTTGGCGTGCATTAAATGTTCATGTACTAAGGCCTGGTCTACACCTAAAACTTAGTTCAATGTAGCTACATTGCTCAGGGCTGAGAAAAATTTCATGCCCTTTGTGACGTGGTTAGGTCAACCTAACCATCACCATAGATGCAGCCAGGCTGACAGAAGAGTTCTTCCATTGACCTTGCTACCGCCTCTCAAGGGGGTGGATTTACTACAGCAGAAGATAGTGGCATAGCTGCTTGAAGTGTAGATATGCAATAAGAAACTGTACGGTACTCTCTTTGTAGCTGACTGGGAGCTATTAAACCTACCTGTCAGGGTTTTACATGCCATAGTGCTGAGATTTTAACTCTGTACAAGACAGATTTTAACTCTGAAAAGACAGAACTCTGGCTTGCACTTCATCAAAGAGATAGATAAACAGGAAGAAGCAAGGGGAGTGTAATGGAGTGACACATAATTGCCTCTGCCTTCCACGTCCCATTACAAAGGCATTCAAAATTAGATGACACTTGTATAGGTGAGTCTCTTCCTTGGTATCCCTATCTGTAAATGGGTATCATAATGTCCAGATTACATGACTATTTTGTCAGGCAGACAGATATTCAGAAGTTGGAGGATGGATTGCTCCAGTGTTCAGTGGAGCAAAATGCCGCAGGTACAAGTCTGATGTGTTACTGAGAAAGCTCGATTCATTCCTGCAAACAATTCAACTGATCATGTAGGGACCCCTTTCTGCGGTGAAAGGTGTCACATTGAAGCAGACCTTGACACTGAAGCCTAGACAAGGTACAGCAGGGGTAGTGACAGTTCAAGCTCTTCCATACCCTCCCCACCTGCATCCCTCAATCCTGATTTAGAGGGACCTCTACTTGGGGAGAAACGGTAGATAAAACAATATCTCTGGACCATTTAATCCAAGAGTGGCCTGGTGTGGCTGTCAACAAAGGCACCAGTTAGTGCCGATTGTAATGGTGGTTAATGAAGTAGGGCTATTCCTGTCAGAGCACAAGCACGCATTTGCCCCTACCTCTTCCAGCTGCCTCACAGACACACAAACGGTTTACAACCCCTCAGGCCCATGGGCCACATCCCTCATCCTTCTAGCTGTGGAAAACTAAATGAGAACATTCTTTGGAGCCATTTCTGAGTCAACCACAGGGGGTAGGCTGATTGCCTGACGTATCCAGTGTCAAAGGCAGTGAACAGGTCCCCATTATGCCTGGGGAGTTATTCACTCTGGCAATTTTTCAAGAAAGGCAGATCTTGAGACCAGAGGCATTTCTTGCTTCTGGCAGTCCCAGGCATGCACATAAGGCATGCTGGCAAAACTTGCTCCCTGCTTTCTTGAGCTATGCTGGAAACACAGACCTTTTCTGGGGTAACTCTGAAAGGCTACAGCAGCTGGAATATCATGTTTCTTCAGCATCAAATATTTGGCAGAGGAGGAATAAAACAGTAAAAATCCCCAACAGAAAGGAAATGCAGGCTTCCAAAGTACTGTTTGCTTTTATGCTGCCTTGTCTCTAGGAGATTCCAGAACTCACAGTCCTATCCCTCAGAGTCCCTCACCTTGACCCGGCCAGACAGGATTAGAATTCATACTATATAGTTGGATTTATTCCTACACATAATTTTAATGGTCCCCTTATGTGGGTGCCCAGCTTGAGACACCACAGGCCTGCTTTTCAGAGGTGTTGAATACTCACAGTTCCAGTTGAAGTCACATGTCTTTGCTTCCAGTTGGGCATCCAAAATGAGTGGGCACTTTGGATAATTTGGGTTCACCTGTTTATCCTACAGTAGAAATGGGGCACACCTCTGTATAACTTGTCACGGATCCATCCCTTACTGTGAAGTAATGAGTGTCCTAGTGGCATGTATGGGTGTATGTCATATATAGGCCCTTTGCTAGCGACGTCTCAGGACCATAGCTACAGCAATGTAATGGACACAAGAAAGCTTGGCTATGGGTGTTGTGAAAGCATTTATGCTGAATTTCCTGAGTTTAGGTAACAATGCATCTAATGATATTGAAATATCCCTCTCTCCTCCAAGCACACATTCAATGTGGGGCCATTCCCATATCCTGTCCCTTTTGATATCCACCCAAAATGTTCATCATATCCTATGCCATTTTCCCGTTAGCCCTCTTATACCAGTCCCTGCCAACTCTGACCCTATTCTTTCCACATCCTAAAGTCCTCTCTGCTTTGTTGCTTTTCTTGCCTTCCCCATTCCTCCAGTCTCTGGTGGCTCTGCCTTTCCTCAATGCCCTCCTATGTGTCTCTGCCCAGTTATCTTGATGGTTGTCAAAAGAGGATACTGCTGCTGTCTGCACCTACACTGGGTAGGTAGCTGCCCTCCTTCTAGGTTGCTGACAGGACTTGCAGTTCCAAGAGCAGCATGTGACTTGCCAGCAGTCAGTCAGATGGGCAGATAAACACCTTCAAAAGGAACAGCCACCCACCGCCCTAGCAACACCAGCAAGAGCCTGCTACACTGGAACAGTGTTTCCAGGTTCTGAAGTCCTCTGCTCTCCCTGCTCAGCTGCCTCTATGCAGCAGACCACAGGTGGCAGCTGAACCTTAGAACTTGACTTCTTCAGGCAACTAAGAGTCCCTGAATTCATGGGCACCCCAGTACTGCTGGACGGGATTGACACCTATGCTCAAAATCTCAGGGCCGAAATGCTGAGTCCATGGTGCATCCAAGGGCAGAATGTGGCATCAAAGGCGATTTCCATAGATTTATTTACCTTGACTATTTCTCTCTCGTTCTCTACTCCCACTAGATCAGGGGCCTGAAGTCTGATCCATGTCATTTTATTTATTTATTTACCTTGTAAGGAAAAGCCTGAAGTGGTTTTTTTTAAATTGTGTGTGTGCCCTTGAGGAGATTGGTAATGGAAGCACTGGCAGGAGCTGGCGTGTGCTAATTGGGTGGGAGAGCCCCCGCCGCATCCTTCTGAGACACCTCTCCCACAGGAGGCTCAGGCTCTCGAGATGGAGCAATGAGTGTTAATAAATATTTATCAGTGCTGCCATCGTTAATCCATGTCCTTTTTAAATAAAGGACATTAACCTAAATAAAACAGGGGGGAAAGTATGTATATAGAATCGGCAGGAAGCACAGGAGACCCGCAGCAGCATCCCTCCTACACTGAGGTTTTTCTTTATATACAAACATCATAATAAATAACAGGTATTTCAACTCACTGCTATAAATAACATCTCATCCTCATGATTTATACACCCGCTCTAAAGTGATTGGGTTGGAATGAGTCTGCAGCCTGTTCCTATGTGGCATGTGCTCTCCCATTACCTAAGCTTCATTGTTTTTCAACTTTTGATTCCAGTGCTTCATTCGTGGCTTGTTTGCTACTCATTTCCTTCCCATGTCCAGTTCCCCTTATTGCCAGTGTTTCCATTGACTGAGACGACACCTGACGCTGAGCTGATCAATCACTGGTTTCCTTCCTGATGAACTCACCCAGCAAACCCCCACCCGCATCAGTCTAAACAGATGTTCTCACTTGTTTTGTTTTCATAGGACTTTAAAAACATTTCAGGTCCATCAACTGCTTGGATAATAAGCATTCAAATCTGGAGCAAATGTGATTATTTTACATCATTGTTTTTGCTTAAAGGGCTCAAGGCAAAGTTCTATTTTGTGTAAACCTAGAGTAATTGCACTGAAGTTGAGTTGTTTATGTAGGGATTGTGGCATGTGTCACGGACTCACAGATCATGCCCACTCTTGGCCCCGTGCGGTCCATGGGGGGTGCCCCTTTCAGTGCGACAGCCCTTCTCGGGGGTCCACTCTCTCTCGGGGTCAGGCCCCCTCCACCTCCTGGAGCCGCACCTCTCTGAGTCTTAGCACGTCTGTCTCTGCCGTGGGCCCCTTCAGGGAGTCCACTCGCTCTGGACCCCCGGGGCCTCCACCCCCGAAGGGGTTGATGCAACTCTGTTCTATAGACCGGAGTGACTCTCAGCCAGCATAAAACAGGAGGATTTATTGAGAGTTGAACACAGCACAGGGAAACTCTCAGGGCCTCAGGCCTGGCCTCCCTCAGCCTAGCACATCCCAGTCTCTCTGCATCCAGGTGGGCTCTGCCTGCTCCCCCTCTCCAGCCCAGAGCCCCCCTGCTTCCCAGCTGGGCATCTGAGATCCTCGGCCCCAACCCCCCGCCTCTGTCCATTGTCTTCTCTCCAGGGAAACAGGGTCGTAAACTGGGGCCTCCTTTCCCCTCTTCTGTCCTCTGGCTGGAACTGGCTGGTTAGGTCACTGGGTCCTCACTCTGCAGCCCATTGTCCGCCCACTGACCAGAACCGGCTGCGTCTCCTCAGCTGGGCCTCCGAATCACCAGGTCACCAGGTCACCGGTTGCTGGGGTATCCATCCTCCAGGCCATTGGCTGGGTCCCTAAGTCCTCTCTCCGGTCCTCTGCAAAACAAACTCCCTCTCCCCTCACCTCGTTAAACCAGTAACACCCAGGGAAACTGACTTCCACCCCCTCCGCATGCAAACCATTGAAACTCCACAGAAAACAAGAAAACCCCCCACTTTGTCACAGCATGTATGGGGTGTGACAGATTATTTTGTTTTACGTGTACTGCACCTTTAAAATTTCTAAGATTCTTTTGGCGGCAGCAGCCATTTTATGTTCAGTTCAAATGCAGCATGTTATAGAGAAGACACACAGCCATAAATAGGACAAAGGACTAGAAGGGATCTCATGGGTCATCAAGTCCACGCCTCTGTTACAGCAGGCAATCCTGTCATATAATCAACGCACATGTGTATGAGAGATGAGAGAGCACAATGTGTGAGAGATGAGCAGAGGCATTGTGCTGTCTCAGGCATCCAGGTTTTGCCATTTTCTCTTAATATAAAGCAAAACACACTGGGACTGAAAATATCATGTAGCACTGCTCTTTAGTGTTTGAAGAAAAAAAAATAAGGGTCCCAGTGGAGTTACCCCAGATTTGCACTGATGTAAATGAGAGCAGAATCTGGTCTTCAGCTGGGAAATGTATAGAGTTTGACTTTTCTAATCACATGTGTAACTTCATATGTGTTACTCCTGATTTACACCAGTGTAATTGAGACAGGCATAAGGCTCATAATGTGGGAAACTTGTCTGTCTGTCCTCATCTCATCTCATCGTTGTTAAACTACACTGGTCTCATTTTAAAACTTCATAGCCATCTCAGCTAGATATGGGGTTGGAAGAGAAGAAATCATATCTCAAAACAATAGGCCATGGGTTTACAACCTTTTTCACTCCATAATCCAATACTCAGTCCATTGCAGCCGGTCCTCCTTAAATGCATTGGAGAATCCTTTGCTGGTACTTCAAAGAAAGCGTTGTTGGGTTCTGTGAGGCTCCAAGAGATGCACCCCAGGAATCAGCCCAATGGCTCACTGGTGCTCCTTATGCCTGGTAAGGAGCTGTTATAAGCAACTGAGCAAAACCACTTCAGCAGAAAACTAAAGACAGGGAATGGGGCCAAATTTAGCCCTGGTATTTGTGGACACAGCTCCACTGAAGTTGAAATTGTGCCACTTTATGCCAGGGCTCAATTTATCCTTGTGAGCTCTACAAACAAATGCCGGTGCTCTCCTTGGCGGGAGATGGTGTCACAATCCACTAGTTGAGAACCACTGTCCTAGGATAATACACTAGCTGACTTGCAGTTTCTTGCAAACAAGGAAAACACTGAGGTTTACACGTACTTCCACCCCTTCATTCGAACATCCTGTTTGCTTTCACAGGACAGTATGAACAACGTTCAATTTCTTTGAGCAGAAATAACAATGTATAGAGAGTATGTGTTCTTGTGGCTTCTAAAGTAGTGCCAAACATTGCAAGAGGGGTTGGGGCAACTCACAGCCTGTGAGTTAATCATCAATCTGCAGCTGGATTGTACGTATTGTTACTCGCCTTGCAATAGCCACAAAAGGTTTAAGAATAGAATGAAAACAATCAAACACTGCTTCTTTTCTGTAAGAACACTCTCCATAAAAATACAGTAACTTATGGCTGTACAAAATTTGCCTGCACCATGTCAGTTTAAATCCTTCCTGATGTCCTGTAACATGACACCATTTCATGTTGTATCACACTATCTTGGCTAACCCAAGAACCTCTTGCTAGGCTAGGTTTAGCAGCATTAGGGTTTTAACCTCTTCATGGATTTGCCACTAGAGGGCAATGTAATCACAAACACTTAAGCAGGTCCAGTCCATCCTGCAGAAGGCAGTGGGATCCATACACCTTATCTAGTAAATTACAATGCCCTATCTAACATAGCACCACATCCTGGTATAACCTGCCATGACTAACATACCAGTAACACCATGTCATGCAACTTATGCTGGAATTAATGTTTAATGGGCATATTTGTTTTTGAGGTTGCAAGGAGTTTCTAGTGGATATTTATTTAGCATACTTTTGATGCACTGGTTTCTCAACCTAGGGAATAAGTTATCATCCCAGTCTGCCTGGTTGCAAATTCCAGCCAGTTCCTCTGAATATAGAGAGCAGCTGGCTGTAGCTAAATGAATAATACTGTCTAACAAAACAATAGCGCTGGGCCCAACATGTTGCACAGACATCTATTTTGAGTTTTGATATTTAAAGACTTAGGCGGCATGACAGGCACATTTATGGGGCCACAATTACTAGCAGCCTGCAGACTGTGCCTTAGATGTGAACAGATTAACACCTTCATCCCTGCATGTGTCAGATATCCTAGTAACAGAGTTCATCTCTACAAAGAAAGAGTCTCTGAAGGTTTGACAAGTCTCTGTGCTTGTTGTATCTTCATCATCTGCTAGCATGCAGGGCAACTAAGAGCAGAAAGCCTTTGTATTACAGCAAACCCAGTAAAGAATAATAGAATGAAACATTCTGCCCTTATTTCACTCGATCCTGTGTCTTTTATCAGACGTAACAGGCCAGAAGACCTAACAGACCTTTACCAGCTGTAATTTTCTAATTTCTATGCAAACTCTTGTTGTCAGAAGAATGAAAGCATATCCCCAGACACAAACAACACCGTAACCCTTTAACGGCACTTATTGTCTTATGAGAACTAATGGGGAAGATGGCTCATAGTATATTTTTTCAAAACGATGGTGCTCAGGGTTATTTACATGTGTAAATTGACATTTGGTTTATTTTTGGAGGATAATCTTTCTCAGGGCTTTCTGTGATCTGCCTAACTCTAGCTGGGAACTCTTGCAAACACAAACCATGCTGGGTAACTCCTGAATGGGACTGGTGTACTAACACAAGCCACTTCCATTGTTGTGAAAAACCTGCCAGTTTCCATAAATCTCTGATGCAGTGCAATGTGTGCAGGATAGTATTTGATATTACACTGTGGCCCAGTCCTTCAAACACTTTATACCAAACAGTTTCATTGCTTTCAGCAAACTACTGATGGTAGCAAGCATTACACTCAGTAGCAAGTGCTTTGGGGATCAGGCCCTTAGAATATACATGTTATACCATATGATATAATCAAAGAGGATATAAGCAAATATGGAGCGATGCATAAGAAAACAATAGACAGCTTTCGTGGCCCCTTTTGTAAATCCATGGCAAGTTGAGTTAAGTGGAAATTCCAGATTGGCTCTGCTTTCTCTCTTTTAGAGAGAAATAACAGGGTCTCTGGGAAAACATGTGTATGAGAAGTTGCATGAAAGATAATTTAACATAGCTAGTTAAAGTGAGCAAGATAGTTTAAAAGGAAAACTAAAGTGAGTGTACATCTCTACATCTGAATCGTCTGTGCAGTGGGATTTCTTGGCTTCCATCACTTCTAGTATAGAACCAACCTGCAATTTTCAACCCAGCACATTTCTAAGAGCTCAACATGTACTTGAGTATGCAGCAAACATTCACAAATAGGACAAGGAAATTAAACACTAAATAGAAAATCCTGCTTAAAAATATATAATACTCCGTACATTTTGGGCTATTGTCTTAAGATGGCATAGAATAAAGATGCTTTGGTTTCAATGGAACTACTCACATGCTTACTTTTACTCATGTGCACAGAGTCTTTGCAGGCTTGAGGCCACACAGTTTTCTTGGAATTTGGGTAGAGACCAACTCTTCTTATCCTGATTGGAATTTATGTGATACTAAAATCTAAATATTGCCTAACATTATTTATTAATTATTATTATTATTATTCATGCCACTATGTGGTGCTAGCATCAGTGCTTTCAGCGTTTGGCTGATGCGCCAGGAAAGCCCATAAATTATCATAAAAACAATTTTTGGAGGCAAATATTAAGACTCAAATTGTGACCTGTTTAAAAAATGAAGTGTGTGCCTGGTACAGCAACAGTAAACATTTCACAGATACTTTAGTGCCATAAGTGAACAACTTCTCAGTCAGGTGAATGACAACATTTAATGTATTCCCATGCATGGCAAGGTGCACTGCTACTTTGAGAAGTACAGCAAACCCTTCCAAACCAGCTGGGCTCTGTGTCTTCTCTGTACAAGAGCTTGCCAGCTGCTGAGACCTCTCAACTCTCCTGGAAGTCAGACGGAGTAGTGGTTGCTCAGCATCTTATAAGATCAGGCTCTGGCTGCATAATTTGTTTTTTGGGTCACAGGTAGTCTTTCAAGGTGCCTGTGTTTTATTAGGTTAGAGTCAGAAATCTAGAAGTGCTGAGAGTCAGTCTCTGTCTATAGAACATGTTCTGTAACCCAACACATAAGATCTATTACTTCTTAGTGATAATATTTGGAGGATTTTAAATATTAGACAAAGTATAATAGTGTTTGTTATTCAGTTGCCATTCTGAACATGCACAACCCTTAATGGTAAATGTTAATAACCCACGGCACCAGAAATAACTCAATATCACTGATTTAATTGACAGTTCTCTGATTTCAACAGCTCCTCATCCTGCTTGCTGGATGTTTAAGAGTTCCTCTTTTTGCTGGGACTGGCTCTGCCTCTTGCTGACTGCACTGACAAGATTTCAGCCCATATGAATCCCACAGGCAAACCTCACTGTCTGTCCCTGTCTCCTATAATGTTTTACTGCTTTGGTAACTTTGCCAGACCAGTGTCTCCAACTTCTGAATCTGATTTAATAAGAGCCATGGCGTCTAGACAGTGAAGCAAACTCTGCACTTAGAGCGAGAAGTCAGAGCTCCCCGCATTCACACAGCCCCTGTCACGTGTCTCAGTGCAGCACCACTGCTCTTCAGCAAGGCCTCCTACATGGACATTTGGAAGCTGTTTCTCTGTGTCCAGTGGAAGATACCAAATTCACCTCTCTAAAAGGGAGAGCCATCAAGGCAGAACAAACCACTTCTACTTTACCTTATGCAAATATTATTGAACACAAAGGGTTATGCTGTTTTTCAGTGTATGCTATAACAAAGCCAACGAGACACACTCATATTGCCTATTAAAAAGTATTCCGTTAGTTAGACAACTTAGGTCTATTCTTTATGTACTGATTATTTGGCACTGCCTGACATACAGGGCTTCAAGCTGCTCCCTGCAGGGCAAAGACAAAACTCACAACACTCACTGACTCTGAGCTAAATTGGCTCCCACCTGCTTCAAGACCGGAGGACTCATTCCATGTTGCTTACTTATAAATAGTATACCCCTAATCCAAGTGCTAAATTAAATTAGACTTAAAATATTCACAAAGTCTACACCTGGTTCACTGCTAATAGCAGCTAACGGTTACAACATTAGTAAATGCTCTTTTTTCTCTTAGCAAATTCCCCCCTCCTCCTCCTTCTAGCCAAATCTGGCAATTATTTGCTCACGCTGAGCGTGGCATTCAGGGCTTCACTTTATCAGGACTCTGGAAAGATTCTCCCCAGCAGGACTCAAAGGAGGGATTCACTTTCCCTGGGTCCATCCTGGACACCAACTTTGGCATACTAGGGAGCTTGTTCATCCTCCTCTGAATTCTGCTGTAATTACTTTTCCTTTAGCAAGTTACTTATTGTAATAGCTTTGCTATTTATGTAGCACCAGGTGCTTTACAGATGTATAAAAGCCAGAGGTGCTGAGAGCCTCCAGCTCAATAAGCGTCAATGAGTGCCGTGGGCACTTAGTACCTCTGAAAACTCAGGCCACTTTTACTGAAGGTGTCTAATTATGGATTTTGGTGCCTAAAATCTCATGTCATCTATAAAGCACCAAACACAGTGATTTGAAAGTTCTGGCCTTATGGCCTAAGTCCTACAGTGCAGTATAATTTTCTATATCTATAATGCAATAACAAATAATAACAGCATAATCTTTTGAATCTCCAACCTCTAAAAGCCAACTTCCGCTGCTAATCTTCACAGTAACCTGCTTCAAGGCAAACCAACTGCTGCTGCACAAACCGCCCAGCAAGCAGTGTCTGGCCCCTAAGCAGACTGCACACACTCCTAACCCTAAGCACTTTCACTGGCTTTATTAGCCTGGGGATTCAGGGTTCCTAACCCTATATATTCTATATGGCAGCTCCATATGCATTACCACCAGGCCAGTTAGGAGTCCAGTGATATCAAACATACAAAATTGTACAAGTCCAATAGTAATTTGGTGAAATGTCAGGGTTTTTTTAAACTAAACTAAATTATTCTTAGCCCAAGGCACCCATGTAAGAAAATAACCTTTAAAAGCTAATGTGGAAGCAATGTACTCATCCACTGGAATGCATGTGCTTCCTATAACTAGGGTTACCATATCTCATAAATAAAAAAAGAGGACCCTCCACGGGCCATGGCCCCGCCCATTTCCCCACCCCTAGCCCCGCCCCAACTCCGCCCCTTCCCCCACCCTAACTCCGCCCCCTCCTCCCTCCCACTCCCAGCCAGGGGGAAAGGGCTGCCCCAGTGCTACCAGCTTCACGGTTTGCCGGGCAGCCCCCAGACCCTGCGCCCCCAGCCGGCGCTTCCCCAGCGCAGCTGGAGCCTGGGAGGGGAAGCGCCCAGCCGGGGGCGCAGGGTCTGGAGGCTGCCCAGCAAACCGTGAAGCCGGTAGCGCTCAGGCTTTGGGCAGCCCCTGTGCCTCCGGACCCTGCGCCCCCAGCCGGGCACTTCCCCTCCGGGGCTCCGGCGGCTCTGCGTAACTTACACTGTATAAGTTACACAGAGCCGAAGAGGAGCAGAGCCCCCGCAGCTGGAGGCTCTGCTCCTCTTAGGCTCTAAGAGCCGGGCTGCCCCAGCGCTACCGGCTTCGGGCAGCCCCCGTGCCTCCGGACCCTGCGCCGCCGGAGCCCGGGAGGGGAAGTGCCCGGCTGGGGGCGCAGGGTCCGGAGGCAAGGGGGCTGCCCGAAGCCGGTAGCGCTCGGGCAGCCCGGTTCTTAAACAGAGCCTCCAGCGGCTGCGGCTCTGTGTAACTGACACTGTGTCAGTTACACACAGCCCAGGGGGCTGGAGGCTTTGCTCCTCTTTGGCTCTGTGTAACTGACACTGTGTCAGTTACACACAGCCCCGGCGGCTGGAGGCTCCAGCCGCCCCCGCTCTATTTAGGAGCCGGGCTGCCCGAGCGCTACCAGCTTCGAGCAGCCCCGTGCCTCCAGACCCTGCGCCGCCGGAGCCCGGGAGGGGAAGTGCCCGGCTGGGGGCGCAGGATCTGGAGGCAGGGGGCTGCCCGAAGCCGGTAGAGCTCGGGCAGCCCGGCTCTTAAACAGAGCGGGGGCGGCTGGAGCCTCCAGCCGCCGGGGCTCTGTGTAACTGACCCAGTGTCAGTTACACAGAGCCGCAGCCGCTGGAGGCTCTATTTAAGAACCGGGCTGCCCAAGCGCTACCAGCTTCGGGCAGCCCCCCTGCCTCCAGACCCTGCGCCCCCAGCCGGGCACTTCCCCTCCCGGGCTCCGGCGGCGCAGGGTCTGGAGGCACAGGGCTGCCCGAAGCCGGTAGGGTTCAGGCAGCCCGGCTCTTAAACAGAGCCGCCATTTTCCCAGACATGTTCGGCTTTTTGGCAATTCCCCCCGGACGGGGGTTTGACTGCCGAAAAGCCGGACATGTCCAGGAAAAAGAGGACGTATGGTAACCCTACTATAACTCAACAGTGACCCGTTTGGGAGGGTGAATTGAGTGGCTTTAAAAATCAGCACAAATGGGCTTCAATAAGTCCTTACAGCTCCTTTCTACCAAAGAGCTGATGGTTACAAGGCTTGTTCTTGATGATGAGGCTGGAATGCAAAACAATAATAATAATAATAATTCTCTGAAATGTTTTGAAGCCATGTTTCTGTTTGCTTCCAACAAGTGTGCCTGGTAGGCAGCAGCTGTATCAATTAAATGCCTGCTCCTCCTTCTCTTCTTCCCACTTTGTGCAGAGTTAGGTAGCCTCTGAGCATGCCTACTAGATTCAGGCCTTGGAGACAAGATAGGTGCTCTCCTGCTTATCTTCCCCTGATTTGAGATTTAGGCGTTCAGGTGCCTAGAGTGAGGCAGCAGTGAGCATAAACAGAGACACAGACTTAGGCACCTAGGGAATTTTTACTGCAAAAGTTTAGGTGCTGTAAAACCTACTGATTTTAATGGTGTTCCATCTGGGTGCAGCAGTCCACCTACATGTTACACACTGAAGGATTAGGGCTTATGCAGATCACTTCTTATTAGAGAGGCAGGATGGATGAATGGGTATGGTGCTAGCTGGCACTTGAGGGAGCCTAGTTCAATTCCTTGGTCTGTCACAAACTTCCTATGTGACCTGGTTGGTCACATTTCCCCATCTGTAGAAGGGAGATAATAGCACTGCTCTATGTCACTGGGCTGTTGTGAGCATAAATCTGCTAAAGATCGCAAGGTGCTCGGCAGCTATTATGGAAACAGGGCGATGTGAGTACCAGGAAGAGACACAAAGTAGACAGGGTGCCCCAGAAAGCCCAGAGAGATGAATGACTAGGTACTTTAAAAATTATGACTATCATTGTTCATAGTCTTGTATTTCATAGTAATGATGATAATATTCTAGTGGGAACAGACATACTATGCAGTAAACCAAACCACATACAGAAGTGCAAGAGAGGGCTCCTTAGTGAGCAAATGTCAAATAAACAACACTAATGCCATATGTTTCTGATGCTTTGGTCCTTTAAATAGGCTTTTACAATTCTTAAAAAAAAAAAAAAAACCCACCTCCAAAGCTGGATTTAACACATTATCTACTCCCTGGAATAAATATGCATACCTGGAACCCTGGTTACGTCTATCAGCAGTAATTAGAAAAACACTAATGTGCTTAGATTTAAGCCCACTTAATTCGCAGAAAACTATTCAGATGTTGTCACTCGAGCTGTGAACCTGAAGAATATTTAACTTGTTGATTAAGTACTTAACATTACAGATTAATGCAAAATCGTCTGTCCTACATTTTTTGCAGTTACATGATGACCTGTGTAAATATTCAAATTCTGCCTCGTTCCTTCAACTGTAGCCAAATCCACGTCACCCAAAATGAGGCAGGACTAGAAGAGATTCAGATGCATATTCCCATGTCCGATAACACACTAAAAGCTCAGTTATGAGTGAAGTGCTGTACAAATACAAAATAAAAAAAGACAGTCCCTGCCTCACATTATGATTGCAAAAATTAGCAGCACTCAGATGCTCTTCACCTGAAGAGAATCTCATCTTTTTATATATAATATATATTTTTGAAGTATCTTTCTAACCCTCATGGTTGCAGAGAAAAGTTTGAAAAGGTGAATCAAATACACCCAAGAGGCTCAAAACCCAGAAGGCAAAGAACCCAACATTTATTATTTAAAAATCTCATGATTTTTGAGCCATGATTTTCGAATGATTGTGGTTGGCAAGCCTGCACTGGGGAGCTGTGTTGCCAAGAGGACTGAGGAATCTGGGAATCAGTGCAGAGCCCAGATGGTCTAAGTCCTCCCTGCAGTAGATTGCAGAGAGAGAGAAGCAGGCAACATCATCTTCAAGGATCCCTTTTGAGGCACAACCTCTTGTGGATCTCCCTGTGTAGCAGTGGCTCTCTGTATCTTCTCTAGCTTGAACCTGGGCTTTAGAGGCTCACTCTACAAAGCACTGATCTTTCATCAGATCAGTTTCCATCCCTTAGTCACAGTATTAAGAGAGGTGGAAAAAAGGCTCAATTCTTATTAAGATTTCTGGTTTTGTCTTGATATATTATTTAGAAAGGTCCAAGCTGAACACTTAGTGGTCCAGTCACTGCTCTTCTAGGCCTTATTTGGTATCTTTTTTCTAGGCCAAGATCAGTTCACATTTTAAAAAGAATATTGTTACAGTACTTTGCTATACCCTGGGGGTTCTGAAACTTTGTTGTGGGGTAAACCACATCTTAATAGAGAGATTGCCTCACAGACACCTCCCCTCCCATGTATAAGCGTACAGACAACCTCTCCTCTCTTATGTGACTACATAACAGCCTTGTAGCAACTGCAGCAATTACTTACTTTTCTATGTAATACTGGGGAAGAATATAATTAATTCATAGCTTGTTTTAATCAAATTTAACAGATGGAAAGAAGGAGGTGGAGCAGATACCTTGTGACCAGCCAGTTCTCCACAGATTCAGCACCAAGTGATGCATGAACCACCATTTGAAAACCTCTGGTCTAGACAAGCAGTGCTGAAACATATAGGCATTCATCTGATGGAGTTTAGTCTGGTTCCCAGAGGGAGCACAAGGCACATGGTAGGGTTATGATGATGTAGCCTGTTTATTTGGGATTAGCCAGATGAACTCATGAACATCCTCGCTGCAGATGATACCAAGAGACTCAGGTAACGTACTGTTTGGATGCTGAATTATAAAGATGTGATCTAACACGTTACCTAGCATCATAGTTTGCATGGAATCCTATGAACCCAGAACCCAGTAAAATGTACAATATGAGAAGCTGGACTGGCTGAGTACTAAAAGTAGATGTGAATCACAGCAGTATTTTTATTGTTTCAATATTAAGGAGGAAATGTTCTTGACATATTTTTACAGTGCTAATTCTAGGCCATGTTCAATTTATGGGGAGTTGTTCTTTAACTTGTATTCCCAGAGTAGAGAGACTTGGTAAATATTAATTAGCAAAATGGAATTCAGTCCCACCAGACATTAAAATAGGAACACAGGAACAAAGGGTAGCCAGAGTGGTCTATCAAGTCTGGTACGCTGCCTCTGGCAGTGGCCCATTCCTAACATTTCAGACAATAGCAAAAAAGCCATAGTGCACCTGTTTGCAAATGCATCCTAGTCAAACTTGTTACGTCTCTTAGAAAAGCCTGGGCTGGATTTACTTGAAACAAAAATATGTATATACAGTATAATAGGGAATGACTGGATTCATTTAATGTTTTGTGTACTTTATTGATCATCTAATTCAGAGAAACCTTGCTTTAATATTTGAACTGTATTAATTTATTCAGTTTATGAGTGTTTCCCAGAACCCCTGGAAAATAAGTTGTGGCTTCCCTGGGGTGAAATTTTAAATAAATAAAAGTTAGATCTGGATGGCGCTGCAACATAGACTGTATTTTCTTTGAGGCAGGGACCATCTTTTTGTGATGCGATAGTACAGCACCTAGCACAATGGGGTCTTGATCCATGACCAGGGCTCTTCAGTGCTATATTAATTTGAATAATAATAATACCAGGAGACTTTCACTTCTAGCTCACCAGCTCAAATCCAAGTTAGACTAATAGCACCCAAAAGTCATTGCCATCAGATGGCTCTTTGCTGAAATGAATTGGAATTCTTAGCCTCTTTTTTAGGAATTGAACTATTATTTTATTATTCATCATTTAAATTGCTTTAGGGCCTAAAGGCCTCAACCAGCTCAGCAACCCAGGGTGCTATACAGTAAGTGACAGTGCCTGCCCCAAATAGTTTACAATCTAAAAGGCAAGACACAACAGAGGAATCAAACAAATAAGCCAGCAGGGAGAGGGAGGCTAGGGTGAGAAAAGCATAGGATAATAAATAAATAGGTTTCTCCAGTAGAAAAACCATCAGCACAGGTGGCTCTAGTTAGCCTCTTCATTGGCAGTCTCAGTAGAAGGCTGAGGATTTGATGGACATGGAAACTGAACTCCACTCCCAGTGCTGAGGTGGCGCTTCTGGAGCAGAGTTGAAGCACCCTGGCAGAGAAGCTTTGGACTATCCCTGCTAGTGCTGTACTTGTTCTGTTAAATAAAGGCATCTGCTCTCCAGGGCAGCCAAGCCCCTACTTTTCACGAGCAATAAATTCACTCAAGAATTATAAAAATAAAAAAGTAAAATCATGTGGCAGGATTTATGGAGTGCAAGACTCTTCAGTTTTATAAGCAAATAGAACACCCCTGTTTTAAGGTGAGGAGGCAAGGACTTCAAACCCACTTACTTTCTTCATGGCTTAATCCTACTGCCTTAGTGCAGGCCAAGACACTGCCATTAAGCCTCTTAATATACCACATAAGCCAGTGCAAATGGGATGATGTGAGATATGAGGATGGTTATTTCTTGTGTGAAGTCTGACTTTAAGTATGACATGTGTGAAGAGTGAATAAACAAAGTCCTGTGAAGAATGTATTTACGTATTCCCCATTCATGGAAGCCAATAGTAATATTTTTATGGCAAACAACTGCCAGGGAAGAGGCAGAATTGTACAAGAAACCAGTGTATTGATTTTGATAGCTGTCCTGCACATATACAACTTCTAGGGAAAGCTCAATCCACTGTGGACATGAATCTGAGTTTCCCTTGACCTTGGTTGGGTTGTTCAAACTGATAAAGTAACTGCTATTTGGACAGCTTTGATGCTGGCAGTCTCACAGATGACAAACAGACCAATCAGGACAGTTCCTTGGACTAAAGCAGGTAATTTTGGAAGGGACAGAAGGGGAGAACAAGGCTGCAACTCTAGTGGCCAAAGGAATTGTGTAGGAGTGGTTCAAAGCTCTGGCAAACAACGGAAGAGCTCATTTGTTCCAAGGACTCTCAGTTGGTGGCCTGTTATTAAAGCAAGCAAATCCCTGATGCAAATAGGTTCAGTTCTGTGGGCTGAATCTAGCCCAGGAACTAGACTGAGTGACCAACGCCTGTCCTCTTTGTGCAGGATTCTCTCTCCCCTCAGGTTGGCTGGGTTCCAGACAGGATCCAGCAGTCCTGGCTCAGTATCCATTTTGGCTGTCTGTGAGTGGTGACAGCTTGCAGGCACACCTTCTCCCCCAGAACATTATGTGCCTCTGTGCTCCCTCTGTCTCACTGATACCCATAAAGGGTTCAGACAGTAAAGGGAGACATCTGAATTCCAATCACCAGCATGTACTCTGTGCATCTGTCTGGGGAGAGGAATACTGCGAAGAAGAGTCAGGGAAATTCAACAATACATGGTACATTAAGCCTCCCCTGTGCATTCATCCCCAGAAGCACACATATAATGTGTCTGCTATGGATTTAAACTTCTTCCTAATACATCTAGGACTAGGAGAGAGATTCAGTCTCTACTGCTGCAGAACTCTCACTGGCTTCAGTGGAAGTTTTGCCTGGGGAAGGACTTGTATTTAAGCAAGGAACATCTATGTGGCACAAAAAAGGGGTAAGAAGCACAGGAGAAAGCACTGAGACTCTAGCAAGTAGCGTATACAGACTGGCTGTGAGTTCATTTCATCTGATCAAGTACCCAAATAAGATTCCTCATGCCCGTATTTCCCAATAATGTTCTTTTATTTAATTTCCTTGGGTAATGGGCTGAGACTGCTGCAATTCAGTCCCTTCTACCTGATGAAGGCAGTAACAGGACGCTGGATTTAGAGGAAGGCATTTGTCAACTTTTTGTTGCTGAGAGACCAATGCAATAGGGAGTATGAGAAAGAGGAATGTACAAGATACCTGAGCCAAAGAACTTGTTAGCCTGGGATACTGTTAATACTGAGTCAAAAGGAAATATCCTGAAGGTATCATTATACTAGAATGCCTAATGATTAAATATTTTGCAGATATTCTTCTCCCAGCAGCAGGATAAAGCAAGAAATTGAGGTTGCTGTGTTTATGGTGGAAATATGATTGTCCTTGTAAAAGTGTTCTACCATGTTGTAAAGTGATGGTCCCGAACACTACAGATTGTAATAGTGATAAATACTGCAAGTGTTTGGGGCTATTGTTGGGGCTCACTGCAGTATTTTCTTCCATGAGCACCAGGAGAGCAGTAGCCTATCAAAATGCATGGATTTGCAATCTGTATAGTTCCTGAAAAGTACTGAATAGCAGTGAAGTAGTAACTGTGCAGCATTCCTACTGTCTGACAATCTGAGACTTTCTATTGCAGGACAGTTGAGCAATAATGACTGATAGGAAGGTCACTTCCTGCACATTAATGACTGTCAGCATGCAGGGCCAGTGCAAGGAAGTTTCGCGCCCTAGGCGAAACTTCCACCTTGCACCTCCCCCCCAGCCCTGCGGCAGCTCCCTGCCCCCTCCTCTGCCCTGAGGCGCCCTCACTGTGGCAGCTCCCCCCCCGGGGAGTCGTGCGGCACCTCCCCACCCCAGCTCACCTCTGCTCCGCCTCCTGCCGAGCACACCGCCGCTCTAATTCTCCTCCCCTCCCAGGCTTGCGGCGCCAAACAGCTGATTGGTGCTGCAAGCCTGGGAGGCAGGAGAAGTGGAGCGGCAACCGCGTGCTTGGGGAGGGGGCGTAGGAACAATGTTAAAAAAATTGGGGGCACCACTTTTTGGTGCCCCCAAATCTGGCGCCCTAGGCAACCACCTAGTTTGCCTAAATGGTAGCACCGGCCCGGGCAGCATGTGTTTAGAGCCTGAAATAAACCAACCCAGTCTGCAAATAGCGATAGGAAAAGCCATCTTTTCCATGGTTCTGTTTATGTTACCAGTCTTTCTTTAGCACATAAAGACCAGTATGGTAACCAATAAGAAAGTAGGATTTCATTCCCAACATCTGCAAGGTTTACGGTGAGGGGATAGTGGAGAGGAGTGGGAAGCAGGATTGGAAACATAATTCTAGCCTCCAGCACAGACACAGAGAAAAACTGAGCATTAGGAATTATTTTTATTTGCCTCTCTAGAAAAGAATGCATGGCTTTTATGGAGTTTCCAGGCTGTCATGATGTTTGTTCAGGCGAGTAGCAAATGTCTGAGCAGACATATGGCAAGGTGAAGAATCAGTCTGTGCAGGTTGAAGAGTACGCTGCCAAATCACTTTCTGCCACTGCTGGGCAATTAGGCACATCAGCACCTGAGTGATTTTTTGCTCTATGTTTGCAAGAATTAAAGAATGAAAAGAATTAAAACGCTTGCAGGGGCCAGGAGTGCTTTACCTGATGATGTGGGGCTCAGCCCCACAGCAAGGTCTTGAGAAATTGTAGATATTCATTAATCCAGAGGTTTTGTAAATGGGGAGACAAGAGATACTATGGCCTTTGTCTGTTCCACAACAATAATAGTAAAAAACCATGGTTTGGGTTAAATTTACCATGTGTAAAGGCCCCATGTAAGGCCCTCCATACTATCTGAGCCATGCCCTGGGGCTGTATAAGGACCATGGGTGAAGCAGCTACACAAAGAGGACAGCTGTACTCACTGCATGCCATAGCAAGGGAACTCTAGAATAGCGCTGCACAGAAGTGCCTGGACAGGGTCATTAAGGCTGGCAGGGGACAGACCAGAGCATCCAGTGGCTCAGAAGCGCCTCGTAATGGGTCCAGAACCAGAAGGGCAGCAGCAACACTCCAACTAGTAGGTTGGAAATTAGTGAGAGACCTAAACAGGCAAAACTTATGTGCTTTACTGATCACAGATAGATTTAAGCACATGCTTCAGTGCTCTGCCAAATCTGGGCCCAGTGAGGAGCAGAAGCCTGAGGAGCAGGAGCATGGTTAGTTTTCCTTCCCACGTGAGACGCACTCTGCAAAACGAGGAGCACTTGAGAGGCCTGCCTCTGAAACCACATCTGAAAACAGACCATGTCAACCAGACATCAGCTACCTCTAAAACCACATCTGAGGCCAGCTTTTTCAGATAAGTCTGCCAAATATGCATGGCAAGATGGATCATGTGACCACATTTCCTGCTGTCCTCAGGACCAGAATAGAGCAGTTTCATGATGCACAGCTTTCAAGCTCAGTTTCAGAAGCTATTGCAATGTCAGTTAGGTTCTGTTCTAGATAGGTTCTTGTATCCCCCTAACCACCTTAGTATCCAAGCACTTTGTAGTAGTGCATTAAGCAATGTGTCTCTCTATCAGTATGATGAAAGGCCTTCCAGGAGAGAATTTGGACATTTCAATATGAAATAGAGAAGTTGAGCAAGGCCTAACGTCTGTTTTCTGTTTGCCATTTGCCACTGCAGCATTTGCAAGTTAGTGCAGGGCAGTTTGCTAGCACATAGGATGGAGTATATGAGAGCATGTAAGGTGATATCAGAAGGGAATGTTCCAAAGTCAGTCTGCACAGCAGGTGAGTGAACACATTTTAAGGATATATGCTTGACTAAAAGAGGGGGACAAACGAGTCCAGGTCTCTTTTGTATCCTGATTACTCGGAAACCCAGGATAGGGGGGATTTGAAAATATCCATCACGTGAGCTGTAGGGATGTTCCAGAGTCAGGGACATTCAGTTCAAGTAAAAAAAACATCTGATTTTGACTCACTGGACCTGAAATCAGGAAGCCAGACTCCTCAATAGTAGCGGGGTCGGGGGAGAGAAGAGGACGATATTTGGTATCGGGAGAGCCAAGACAATGGAGTTTCTTGGCCCACAGTGATCACCATTAAAACCTCAGCAGCATCTGAGGTGCTGCATTATTTCCTGTTCTGAATTGTAGTAGGCAACTCACAGCCTGAGTGCCCCCTGGCATCTGGGCACAGCATTGTGGTGAGTCTGCCTCTAGGTGCTTGCCAGCCATCACATTCAATCCTCACAGGTGGGACTCTAGTTCCGGAGGCTCAACCCCCGACTGAGTTGCATAGGGCTAGATTCACCAGAGGAGTTAGGTGCCCAACTGCCACTTGAGGTACCTAAATCCCAGAATCAGACTCCACTGGGATTCACAAAACTCCCAGCCAGCTGCCACTGAACACTGTAGGCACCTAAACTCACTCTGAGAGTACCCTACCCACTGGGCTAGATGTTATGAGGGAGCTCCTTCTCTCTCACACTTCTTGAAAAACCAGCATAGGTGCCTAACTCCGCATGCGGGTTCATAGCTGAGAATCCCAAGCACAGAAAGGGGCCTCCTTACAGCCCAGACTTACATGCTTAATTCCCTGAGAGGGGTTGGGTTAAGGACACACCCCTCTCCTTGGCATCTGCCAGTAACTAGCTTAAGCGGAGACGTGCCTAGCATGTTGGTTTTTGTGAATCCCTCTCTGAGGCACCCATCACTCCCCATTCATTGTCTAGGAAACCCAGGTGTCTAACTCAGGCTTTGGGAATCCCTATGATTTTCTAGGCACCTAAAAGTTATGCGTGGTGATGCTCAGCATTGCCATAAGTAAGTTTATTTGTGAATCTAGCCCATAGCACCTCACTCCTCTTAAGATATGCGAAGGAGCCTGGCAAAAGATAGCCCTATGCACAGGTAAGGGGTCACCAGGCGTCTCTATGTCTTCAGATCCCTAGCGCCTAGTTTCAGAGGTCTTTGCCCTTCCAGATTTTCTTGTGCCAGGATAGGTTCTGCACTCCCTAGGGGTTGGCAGGGGCCACTGGGCCCACTCTCTCCACTAGTTCCAATCCGGGCAGATACCTGAGGGCTGCACTCAAAGGTGCTGTTCTGCTGCTTCCAAAAATTATTTCCTACCAGTCCCCTTCTCCCAATGGGTAAAGACATTTAAACAAAATAAAACACAGGTAAATCTCAGACCTTCTGAGCGTCAAGAGTCCCATTCTCAGCGGGGCTGGTAGTCCCAATAGGCAGAGGACCCAGGTAGTGGACCTCTAGCAGTGCTTCTCCCTGGAGCTAAGAATATAGGTCTGTTCACCTCTACTAGTTGCCGAACTGGTCTGGTCTCCTTTTGAGCTCTTCCTCCAACCCCACAGACTTTGCAGGTGTGGCAGGATGGGGCTGCCTGGGCCTAATGTGGCTCCTTAGTCCTTCCCTTTTTGGTGTGGGGCTTGTACGTGCTGTCACATGAATACAGGGAAATGCTAGGAGATCTTGGATACTATTGAGTGGTACCTGTTTGTTTTTAAATGGTTACCACTCTGCACCATTGGTTTGTCCAGAGTATTTGTTCCTTTTTAAAGAATGCAGGTAAGCATTGAATCAGTAAGTTGAAAAGAGGGAGGAAATAAGCAATAGCCTGTCTAGCAGAGTCTTGGAGGACAAAGGAGGTAGAGATGTTATTCATTCACTGTCACTTTAAAAAGATTTCCTTTTTTGTATTTTTAATATGCAAATATTTTACAGGGTTTATTAGAGCATAGCAATCATAACTCGAGATCTTTCAATCAAGATTAAACAGGTGCACAATCTTTCTTTAGCAAAGCCTTACAGCTGGAACAACTGTGAGCCCTCCCTTCCCAATGTGTGATTATAGTATATTGCTGGAAGGGTTTATTTCCTGATTTGATTCTTCACCCTCCCTGCTATGGCGCATACTCCCTTGAAGATCACTTTTGTCTTTCTGGTGACTACTGTCCTAGCAATTCAAAAGAAAATTGTGATGTATTTGCTCTGACATATAGGCCAAGGTTTTGACCTCAGGTGTGATTCAGAGAAAAATATTATTTTCCTGATAGCCAACCCTCTCAGAATTAAAAATGCTACTCTGAGGAAATGTATTAAAGCCATTTCAGCTAGTACGTCAATGGTGGTTACTTTATAAAGCATCTTGGATACAGATTCACCCCAAGGTACTTTATAATCATTGGAATAAAGGAATAAAATTTGCCAGGTATGTTTTATACACATTAATGTCTGCATTTGGAGGTGTGAATTTGGAGGTGGTCTGCACATCTCCCAGTACTGTCCTGAAGCTGCAATAAGTATGGGAACTTTAGCTGTCTTGCCGTTAGTGAGGATCATAATCCAGCAGCAGAGTTTTGCTGGAGGAGCTTTACATCATCTTCTAATGTAAACAACATTGTAAGAAAGTACGGCAGCCCCGCAGGATTTTCATTGAGCAGTGATTGATGTGAAAAGGGTTGGAATTGCAGTGATTCTGCATCAGTCACAGCTCTCGCTTGGCTCTAAAATTGACCCTGTTAGCACAATCTGACTTCGATCATTTGTCTCAGAAGTACCAAGGGATTTTAAAACAGCTGTGGATTCAACCATTTCAAATAGGAACATATTTCTGGTTTGCGGTAAGAACACCACACACTGTACGTGTTTCAGAACCCAGGCCTCCAGATTTCTGGCTTGTTTTGTCATTGCATCTTTGCATTCCTCTTTAGCTTTCACACAGACAGCTCCATGGGTTATTTTGTTTTTGTTTTGGTGCAATTCAGGTCTCCCCATTTCTTCTGCCCCTTCCAAAAAATCTTCATTGCCTTTTACAGAAGAGCGAGTGTTTAGGCTTCAGAAATAGTTAAGCAGAGGAAGTAGCTGTTTTCCAACCTTTGATATGTCCCCCGTCTGACATGTTTTCTCCTAAGTGCTGGCAGTCAGAGAAGCGTCCAATGGTTACAGCAAATAGTGCAATATGATGGCAAAATCCTGTGCAGCAACCATGCGCTCTGCCAGCGCTAGTCCCCAATCCAGATGGGCATCCCATTTCACTAATGTACAATTACTCTAATTTTCTCTCTTCTCCTCTCTCTTTTCCTTCTGCAGGTTCTTTCCCTAAGGACATCTGCTCCAAGGAGTGATGGATTGAGATCTGGAGTAATTACTCCAGTTTGCATTGCTTGAACCAGCCTGCAGTGTTTGTATAAAAATGCAAGAACTAAGAGTCAACAGGGTATAAAAAGGTAACACGGTCTCCTCACCTCAAAGCTAATCATTCTTTGCCACAGTAACAGAAACAGTCATTTTAAAATTTGCTGACTTCAGTCTCATTTGTACACTTTTCAGCCACTGCCTAATGAAGCCAGTCTGGTTCCCATAATGTGATATTAGTAGTAGCAACCATCAGACTAAAGAGCTTATATTTTACCCAGAGCACTTGTGTCTGATCAGCTGGGTGAAATGCTCAAATGTGCTGACGTGGATTCAATTTTGAACCAGGAGGTGGCCTAATTTTGAAAATGCTCTCTGCCTTCCTCATGATCTAGCACTCTAGGTTTTGGGGAGCATGTGGGCTGTTCAGTGTGTCTATGATCCAGGGACGAGAATGACAGCCACTCAATTCCAGAACGCAGCAGCAGATTAATATCACAAAGAGAGGGAGAGAGAATGCCGAGTTGAGCTATTTCCGCAATTCGTTCACATAATGGATGTGAATGTCAAGACACCACCGTCTGAAGTATGAGCACCTTGGAACAAAACAAAAAAATTACTGGCAGTGTCAGATTTCAGGAATGTACAAGCGGAGGTGGCAAAAAGCTTCACACACAGCCGAGACTTTCTCCTGCATCTTCCTTTGTGAATAAAGAGTGATCTTGCTGCCCTCCCCCACCAGAAGCAGACAATCAAGCATAGATCGGGTATAAATGAAAGCCCCACTGCACACTTAATACAATGTGAATAACGTTTTGTCGAGAGCTTTCTTAGGAAGGAGCTTTACTCAGAGTGGATGTGAGACTATAGAATGTACGTGAACTCAGCCAGCGAGCCATGAATAGATCAGAGGGTTTGCAAATTCTTTCCCAAGTTCAACCCCCCTTGCTCCTGCTAGGCAGAACTTGTATCAATAACAACACACTCATTAATACAGCTATACCCACATTCAGACATTCTTTTCAGAACTGCAGATCATACTGGGATTGGATGTGTGGCTACCTCAAAGATGGCTCTAGTCACCCCTATAGCAACCAAAATTCATTAGTGTCTGACGATGTCTGCTCATAGGCTGCCAAGTTGGTTTAAATTCAGTCCATATCACCACAACTGGTATGAATAAGTGCCCTAATTGTAAACTCGCCAGAAATTAATGTGTATGAGAGCGATCTGCCCATCTAACTCTGAGAGACCCTCTCTCCCAATCACAATCAGGGCATACAGGTGGAGAAATGTCAACATTCTTGTATTGCTGTTGTCTATGGATGAACTGCAGACTTCGATTACCAAGGCTGTCTAGATGGCATCTTTCCCCAGCACTAAATTATATTTTTTTCTGCTTCTAAAGGTGGTCAGTGCTGTACTTTGCACTTTACCAACATTATACACTTATTCTACAGGAGATGAAGCTCCCCATTCAAAGAGCAGGTACATTCAATGTAAATAAATTTTAGAAATATATGGCTTGAATGTAGTAAAATCCACATAATAAAACATCACAAGGGAGAAGCAGAGAAAATGGTCCTCCCAAGATGACACAGATTTTAATTCTTGTATTTGGCACCCAGTGATTGGTGCACTAGAAATGGATAAAAAGGCCTAGCTATTACTTCAGCAATACTGTGAAGATTATCACTTTCTCTTACATTAATTGTCTAGTGAGCAAGCCCTTTACATTCAGATTTAAAACAAATGAAATTTTTAAAAAAAATTAAAACCCTGGGATGTCTGCAAGTTCAAGCAAATGAATAAGAAACTACAGATGCAGCCATGAATCAGCATTAGACAGCTTTTTAGCCACTCCATACAAAAAGAAGTCCTGGCATATAGCTACAATCACCCCTGCTCGAAATACCCTTGCTCTTTCTCTCACCACACTTTTCTTTCTGTACAACAGAAAATGCTTTGCCAAATCTAAAAAAGATATAATGCTTAATTCTGGAGCATCCAAAAAAAAAGTGCTTGGACATTTGGGCAACAAAATACCCTAACATTATGATTAGCAACAGATATCACATGCCACTTAACATCTAGCAAGAAGGGAGTAGTTCATATATAAATATTGTTTGTGAAATTCAAGGATCTGCTCCCATTGCAGCATCCATAATTTCCATGGACTTTCATGGGACCTAGAGGAGCTCAATCTCTCTCCCAAGATCAGGTCCTAAATCACCAACATTTACACAACAACAACATAATGAAGCTTTACTTTTAGAAATGTGGAGACCTTGGTACCCAAGTTATAATTACGTTATTCATATTCAGACTACTTCTGCAAATGGGAAAAAGGCTTGGGATAGCAGGCTGTCTGGGATGTTAGGCATTAACTTAACTGGCCATATAATGCCACTGTTGCATTTTACAAATGTATATGAAAGAAAATTTATCTTGCAGTAGCTTGACCTGGAAGGAGGAGGTTTATCTTACCAGCATGCCATGCCTGGGTAGTTCTACAGATCTCTACATAAATCTGACATCTTTCATTCTCCAGCTGGTTTTTATTACTTGTAATCTTTTAATTCATGACGTATTCCTTCCATAGACTCCCTTTCCTTGCCTTTTTCTATAATTTTTAGCATGTTGTCATATCACATGGCCTCTAGCCTACACCCTCACAGTTATCATAATTTGGTCACTTCATCAACAAGCCCTGTTATTCTTTTAGGTGCCTATTTACTTTAAACATTATAATACTACAGGCAGCTAAATAACTACTAAATAAGCAACCAATGTTGAAACAGCTCACTGATGTAAGTAACTCTGTGAAGTCTGGTGGATTGTCAGAAGTCAGATTTCCAGAAGGTTGTAAAGATAGTGGGAGAATTGGGGGAGAAAAGTGCTCTAGAACTCACCACGTACAGCTGATCCAAACTTCTCTCGTTCAGGATTTTCCAGCAGCTCTCCACTCCCCCCACACCATCAGCTGCTTCTCTGAGCAGATCTCTGAGGGGTGGGTATTGAGGAGGTCTCATAGCGGGTATGACAGAGTAGCTGTAGCACCTTGGTCACTTAGGTAATTGCATAACAGAGAAGATTATACGTTTAACTGGAATCAATGATAATGATGGGGATTGTTGACACTTGGGGGCAATGGTTGGGCTAATTAGCCCAATAACGGGAAGATATATAGTTGGCAGAAACAGGATGTTATAGGGAGGGGAAGCTGTGTATAAGGCTCCTCTACAGACCTCTCTGTACTATACTTTGCAATGCTTGGAATCTAAAGACTGAAGGTACACACAAGGAAAAGTAACAGACTGTATGTGCGCTGTGAACAGGAGACCATGCAAATGGGTCAGGTAGCATAGCACACCAGATAGCTGAAGGAGCACCCAGCAATTGGGGTGGGAGTTGAATGGGTCTTTGTTGTCTCTGCCCCCTCTCCTGCCCCCGCATCTGGCTGCTTCTCTTACTGTGTTCTGGGGCATGGCTGATCAAGAGAAGAGGATGAGGAGAGACCCTTGCAGACACAACTAAGAGAAGGAGCTAGCTTCTGTCAATAATCCCAAATTCAAGGACCTCCAAAGGTGAGGGGCCATCAGCGGGTGCTCCTCCCTCTCATCTCCCTGCCTGACTCCATCACTGTGTTCTGCCTTCTCCCTTCAGCAAACCTCCTGACATAGTCTGTGGTAAATCTTTACCATCTCCTCTCAAAAGTGCTTGGCTAAATGGAGAGAAGGAGGGAGTAGGGGGAAGGTTAGTCCTGTGGATAAGGCACACTTCTGGGAGTCCATTGATCTGATCTTTCATTCATAATCCTGCTGCAGCTTTCCTATCAGACTAACTGATTCCACTCACTAACCCCTGACTTCAGGTTGTGTCATTGCAGGGATCCTCCTCTCTAGCACCCCCTGGTGACCACTTGTTTGGCTCCATGATGGCTGTTTGCAGCCAGGTCATGTTTAAAATTCACCCCCTTTTGGGCTAACAGTCCAACTACAGAATCCAAATAAATGATCTTTCTTCCCCTCTTGGGCTATGTTAAAGTTCTCTGCTCTATACCCCTGCTCTGAGGCACTGCAGAATTTCTTTTCCACTTCTTAGGCACAGCACTGCCTCCCAGGGCTGTTTCTTCTTAGCAGGTTTCCCCACTGCCTCCCCTCCCTGACTCTGGCAGTCTTTCCCAGAGCCATTACTGCTTCTTACAGGCCCGATCTCAGGGCCTCCCAAGAAGCCTAACCAAGGCCGGTGCAAGGAAGTTTCGCGCCCTAGGTGAAACTTCCACCTTGCACCCCCCCCCAGCCCTGCGGCAGCTCCCCACAGCAGCTCCCCATCCCAGCTCACCTATGCTCTGTCTTCTCCCCGAGCACGCCGCCCCTGCTCTAATTCTCCTCCCCTCCCAGGCTTGTGGCGCCAAACAGCTGATTGGCGCCGCAAGCCTGGGAGGCAGGAGAAGTGGAGCAGCGACAGCTCGGGGAGGGGGCATAGCAGACGTGAGCTGGGGTGGGGAGCCCTGCAGCAGCTCCCCCCCCTCCGCCCTGAGGCACCCCAGCGGCAGCTCCCCACCCCCCCGGCCCGGGGAGCCATGCGGCACCTCCCCATCCCAGCTCACCTCTGCTCCACCTCCTTCCAGAGCACGCCGCCCCCGCTCTAATTCTCCTCCCAGGCTTGCAGTGCCAAACAGCTGATTGGCCCTGGGAGCCTGGGAGGCAGCGATGGTGCGCTCAGGGAGGAACACTGTAAAAAAAATTGGGGGCACCGCTTTTTGGCGCCCCCAAATCTTGGTGCCCTAGGCAACCGTCTAGTTCGCCTTAATGGTAGCACTGGCCCTGAGCCTAACTTGCTCCCTGTGGCTCCCTCTAGCTTGCCTCCAGCAGGGTCTTCCCAAAGAGAGGGAAATCTCTCCTGGGTTGTCTCCCTTGGACTGAGTTCTTTCCTCTCTTCATATAGTCCTGCTTGACCTGGCATAGGTGGGAACACAAATGGTAATTAAGCAACAGATCAGGATCAGAGGGGGAGAGCTGCTGTGTCACATTGTGACACCAAGCACTCCTGTAATCACACCCTACATACTATTGTAATACTCTTTGTTTTTTGCTTTTTTTAAACCACATTTTCCTGGGTGGTGGCCATTTCCCTAGATATTTTTCCACCCACAGAGAAGCCTGCTGGAGGTGGCATACTTCATTTTTATCCCTCTGGAAGAAGTGTTGTCATACATTCAACAAGCAAGGCCGAACCATCCTGCAATAGCAGCCTTTGGACAGGAGGACACAAAAAAGGCTCCCTTTCAATGGTACAACTCTGTACAACCAGCAGAAGCCCCTAGAGTTGCATCATTCCAGCCTCTGCTGGGCCAGCACAGTAGTGACCCTTAAAAAAAGTACTACAAGTAGTCTACAGTAATAACTCAAATCACTACACCTTACAACAGCAACACAGCAGTGTCTTGGGCTATTACTGTAGAATACTGGAGCTTTTGTCATTGGTTTAATAAGAGGAAGAGACTGGAATTGCTGGTTGAAATTGCGCACATGGAAAGGTAGGTGCACAGGGACCACTGGGCCTGGCTCTCCACTCACTTGCACCATTTTACATCAGTGTAACTTCACTGAAGTTACTGCTGCTTTACTGGTGTAAAGGGTAGGTGGAAGAGAATCACCTCCTCTGTCCTTTCTGCCTTTGTGGCTCATGTAACTGCCCAGTGTAAGATGATTCTCTTACATCTGCTGATTGCTTTGCCTTTTCCTTGGCACGTCTCACCCTAGAAGCTGAAGTTATCTTCCTCTTCTGGACCTAGGCTGTTCTTTGTTTGGTCAGGATTTTTTTTTCATCTTTAAACACGGCTGCTACTCTGAAACCTGAAATTTTTCATCTTTGTAAGTTCTCACTCATTGGGGTTGTGCTTGTTCCATGAGCTTCCTTCTCAAAGGTCTCAAACCAAATCTCCCCCTCCCCCCCCCACTTGCCTGTTCACACAGCCAGTTAGCTTAGTGCAGACCAAAGAGACTGGAGAAGCCTAAGCTTTTTGATTTCAGAAACGCTCTGATCTTGCCAGACTTCAGGGATATCATAATTGTTTAATCTATTGCCAGCTTCCTCTGGCTCTCCCAGGAGCTGCTGCAGCTCTCATTCATCATGGAGCCAAGAGAATTGAAGCAATCCACTTGCATTCTGGGCCATCCCCTCAAATGTGACATTCACGTGGATACCTGTTTGGTTCTAATGGAATTCTTCTTTCCATATGACTCCTTAAGCATATTATTTATCAAATGTAAGATCCACTCTTCTCATCATACCGCTAGTGCTGACGTCTCCACATTCGCCCCACTTCCATAAGCCTTTACAGTACACGCCTTAGCTGAAACTATCTTCCCATAAGTCCTGCCATGTCCCTTTTCTTTCCCGTCCCAAAGGGAAATATGGGTGAATGAGACTGTTGACAGGTATGTCCATTTCACTCAGGTTTTTTTTTTACACTCATACATCTAAGAGACAAGGTTTCAAAAAAAAATATGGTGAAGCTTTATATAACCTACACAATGTTCATTTTGTAATACTCACATTTTAATTTTAGAAAGAAATCCCAACTCTGGGGGACTGAGTCTGTGATTTAAAAGCAAGAGAACAATCTGAGGCAAAGAAGCCAATAAATCTAATTTTTCTTCTTTTTGCTCACTTGAGGTATAAAACATTTCATATAGAGTGTGTGCCTGTGTGTAAGCTCTGCTCTTCTAGGAAAATAGGTATGGGCCAATGTAATTCAGTGTCTTTTCTCCAGCAGTGGCTAATACTGGAGGTCTAAACTTCAATTACATTGACAGATTTCTTCCTGTCCCCAGCTGGTGATCATCTTATGACCTGAAGCATAAAGATTGGCAACTCTTGCAATAGTGTAACTGCAGATGCAATTCTTATTGATATAGTCTGTGACTCTTTCTACACTGGTTTATTTGTTGAAATACAATACTTGAAGATTGTCTTATTTCTCATAAGAGCTCTGCTGGCCCAACTCCTCTAGCTCTGCCCAGCCCCTGAAGTTTAGAAGGTAGTTTGCCTTTAATTTAATTCTGTTCTTTCTGCTCTCTGCCCTAAGTGTGTACTGGAGGCTCTCAGCAATGTATAGAAAATTCAGGAGTGGAATAAAACAAAAGTGTTGTTAATTCATCTTTCAACAAAGGTAGTGATGGGTGGGGATGAGATTTCAATTGAAATAGTATCAGGAATCAAAGTGATTTTATACGCCATTACTCCAGAGGAGAAACACATGCTGCAGCAAGTGCAGGGTCTGAAATAATAGGCACTAGGGGGAAATATACCGTGCTAGTGCATGGACCTTGTTAAAACCCAACTAGATCCTGAGAGATACTAAGCCCTTGCAACTCCCATTGACTTCAAGGGGGACCTAGGAGTGCTCATCAACGCTCAAGATTTGGCACTGAGATTTTTAGTTAATCAAGAGGCCCAGACTAATGGAGTGAAGATTAAAAGGTTTCTGAGCACAAGGAAGTGATTTTCTTGGATTCAGGCAGCAGGCAGTGTGGTTCGGGGTTTGTAACAGTAGTAACTGTTCGCCTGGAAATAAAGGTCATGACTTCTGGTTTGGGGAATATATTGCTGACTTTGGCTTCTCTATAGAGCATCAGTTGGAATTTGGGGAATGAAAAAAATATTCTGTCAGTATTGCTAGCAGGTAACAGTACTGCACGTGACTGACTGCAGCTATGGAAGAAAGCAAATCTCTTACTTCAGGGCACTTTGGATTTCTGACTCTTTGGCAAATAGTATGGTATACAAAGAACATTATCACATTTGATTTTAAATCATTTCAATTTTTCAATTTCCCCACACCATGGAGTGTTACAGAATGATCCTTTCCAGGGATGCAAAATGAACACTAACCAAAAAAACATTTTGGTGTTCATGACTCTCACAAGGGGTGCACATTTACCACCAAAACTGCCTTAAAGACACTAAGCAGAAGTGCGCTACCTAAGGGTATTATTTTCAGTATTTCCAGCAATGTCTGGAGCACACCTGCTCACTGTGGTCTTTTCAAACTAGCTCCTGCTCTGTTGTAATTGGCTATGTACCAAGAGCTAGCAAGGCAAAAATGTATTCACTTAAGTCCAAACTCACTGTTTCCCTGTCAGTTTCCCATGATGTATTGCTTCAATATGTCCTATAAGCTCTTGTAGAGAAATATAATTAATTGTGAGCCACTGCTTAGTGCTGGAGGTTGAGAACCGTTTAGCATGCTTACTCAAAACATTAACAATTTTTCTTCTCTTTTAACTTCCAGGCTGAAAGGGTGATGGAAGTTAGGCAAAGCATTTCATTCCTGAAACTCCAAAATCCACCAGTGCTGGACGGAGCTCAGAGGAGAAGCAGACAGTCTAGATTACTTAGTCAAGCCCACGTGAATGCAAGATCCTGCTGACACAAAGGGAAGTTAGGGTGATGGGGAGGAATGAGGGACACCTATTGTGTACAAATGAACCCTCAAGCCACAGAGCAATACAAAAAAAGTAATAAAAGAGAGAAAACATGACTTTCAGGGGGAAAAAACCCTGTCCCTATAGAGTATAACATTGGCTAACCTCTTACACTACAAAGGATCAGCATAATATACTGTATTGTGAGGGTGTGGAAGCACAAAACCCATTAACCCCAATCAGCATGCACCATGCTGAATGTGTAAGCTGATGGTGTAGCATGATTACAAAAAAAACCTGATGAGGTTCAACAACGACAAGTGCAGAGTCCTGCACTTAGGATGGAAGAATGCCATGCACTGCTACAGACTAGGGACCGAATGGCTAGGTAGCAGTTCTGCAGAAAAGGACCTAGGGGTCACAGTGGACGAGAAGCTGGATATGAGTCAACAGTGTGCTCTTGTTGCCAAGAAGGCTAACGGCATTTTGGGCTGTATAAGTAGGGGCATTGCCAGCAGATCGAGGAACGTGATCGTTCCCCTTTATTCAACATTGGTGAGGCCTCATCTGGAATACTGTGTCCAGTTTTGGGCCCCACACTACAAGAAGGATGTGGAAAAATTGGAAAGAGTCCAGCGGAGGGCAACAAAAATGATTAGGGGGCTGGAGCACATGACTTATGAGGAGAGGCTGAGGGAACTGGGATTGTTTAGTCTCCAGAAGAGAAGAATGAGGGGTGATTTGATAGCAGCCTTCAACTACCTGAAGGGGGGGTTCCAAAGAGGATGGAGCTTGGCTGTTCTCAGTGGTGGCAGATGACAGAACAAGGAGCAATGGTCTCAAGTTGCAGTGGGGGAGGTCCAGGTTGGATATTAGGAAAAACTATTTCACTAGGAGGGTGGTGAAACACTGGAATGCGTTACCTAGGGAGGTGGTGGAGTCTCCTTCCTTGGAGGTTTTTAAGGCCCGGCTTGACAAAGCCCTGGTTGGGATTATTTAGTTGGGAATTGGTCCTGCTTTGAGCAGGGGGTTGGACTAGATGACCTCTTGAGGTCCCTTCCAACCCTGATATTCTATGATTCTATGATTCTATGAAATTCCAAATTATTTAAATACTAGAGGTGATTGTTCTGACACACACCTGAGTTCTTGTGTGAGATAGCGTGGGGAAGTTTGCACTGCTATCACTTGTACCATATAGAGGCTGAACGTTCTAGTAGTGAGAGCAAAGACGTTTTGCGTTCTGCATACATGAACCAGAGTGCATTACAACACAATGATATTTATGGTACATATGCAAGATGTAGTATGTTTTAATATGCAAGATGTATACATCATCAACTGTTTGCCACGCTGGCCCAGAGCACACTATGATCTGGGGATGGTTGGAGAGGGCTGCTGCACAGGGAAGCCGCCATCCCTCTCCTCCTCCCTGAACTCTGGGGATAATTTCCTAGAGCCTTAGAGATGCTCTGGGATGGCATCAAGATATCAATGTGGTGTTGCACTGCAGAGCCCGTAACAGTCAGGTTTCAGCTCAGCAGATTGGAATGGGGCTTACTGGGACAGTTTCTGATTTTATTCTGAATTCTTCACTCTATGATTACTCGCAGGAATACCCAGCAATGTTCTCCAATCAGCAAAGTTGTCAGTAACCTCTCTTCAGACTTGCGCTAGGGCATGTGCTGCAAATCTCTCCGTGTTCACAGAGGGTAATCACACACATATCGTTGCACTATGGAGCAACAATGTCTGTCCTTCTCTTGTGAGCTCCCTGTTGGAGAAGGTCCAGCTGACACAAACCATGCAAGGGCTGGCAGCCGAGTAGACATTTTCTTCGTTTCCCACTTAGAGGTCAGGGCACAAAGAGGCTATTAACATATTTTAAGGTGACCCTCTAATTCCCTTACATATGTTACATACCTGGTAGCTCAATGTGTTCTCCACAGTACTTGTTTACAGCCTGTTTTAATGCAGTCGTTATAAATCTAGCGGGTCTGTGTTAACAATCCTCAGTGAATTTTCATAGGAAATGGGGGGGAAAGAAGAGAAGGGGAAGTTGCACCCAAATGTTAAATAAATTAAAAAAAAAACCCCAAACCAAACATATTTCTACTTTCCAATGAACCCAGCATCAGTAGTCATAGGAGCAACCCATAACTGAGAGATAGTTTAAAAAAAGAGACAGTGCAACTCTGGGTTACCTTTTCAAAGAGATCTGAAGGATTTTAGTCCCTGTGAGTTTAATAGGAGTCCCACAGCTGAAAATCTATAGAAAGCCTTGATAACCCTCTATGACCTGCATCTAGCTCCCTTTAAAGTCAATGACAGCGTTGCTATTGATCTCTCTAGGATCCAGCTTGGCCTTTATGTTACGAAGGGACATCTATTCTATATACAAGTCGGGTTCTTAATCTGTACCATTCACAATGGTACGAGAACACCTTCAAACCTCGTTCATACATACCTGCCTGCCTTCTTTCTTATCTATCTTTCTGTCTATTTTGAAATTTGTTTTTTTTTTACTAAACAAAAATCAGTATATTTTTTAGTATATTTTAATGAAGAAACTGCTTCCTAAGTAAATTTCAGCTTACCTTCCTAGTATATAGCCATTTTATACAAACAATCCTGTTCCCATTTAAATCAAAACTAAATTGCCAAGGATTATTTTTTGCATTTCCCATTGTTTCATTTCTTCTTTCTGTACAATAACAAAGCAGAAGATTCGTAGAGTTTATGACCAGAACAAACCATTAGATCATCTAGTCTGATCTCCTGTATATCACAGGTCATTACATTTCAACCAATTATCTCTGTATTGAAGCCAATAACTTGGCTAATGAATATTTTCCAGAAAGGCATTCAGTCTTGATTTGAAGACAAGAGATGGAGACTCTATTGCTTCCCCTGATAGTTCTTTCCAGTGATTAGTCACCCTCACTGCTAAAAAACTCTCCTTTATTTCTAATTTGATTTTTTCTAGCTTCAGCTTCCAGCCACTGGTTCCTGTTATGCCATTCTCTGCTAAATTAAAGAGCCCTTTAGTACCTGGTATTGTCTCCCCATGAAGACATGTACTTACACACTCTAACAATGTCACCTCTCAATCTTCTTTTTGATAAACTAAACAGATTGAGCTCATTAAGTTTCTCACTATAAGACATTTTCTCCAATCCTTGAATCTTTTTAGTGGCTCTTTTCTATACCTTCTCCAATTTTTCAAAATCTCTTTTGAATATGCACGCCAGAACGGTAGGCAGTATTCCCATATTGGCCTCAGCAATACCGTATACAGAGGTAAAATCCCCTCCCTACTCCTACTTACCTGTTTATATATCTAAGGATTGCATTAGCTCTTATTGCTGCAGCATTACACTAGGAACTAATGCTGAGTTGCTTTTCATGGATCCACAAGTCCTTTTCAAAGTTGCTGTTTTCCAGGATATAGCCCCTCCATTCTGTAGGTCTGACCTACATTCCTTGTTCCTAGTTGAATACCTTTGCATTTGGCTGTATTAAAACATAATTTTGTTTGAATGGGCCCATCTTACCAAGTGATTCAGATCGCTCTGTATGACTACCTCGTCCTCAACATTATTTACCATTATGCCAATCTTTGCATTGTCCACAAATTTTATCAACAGCAATTTTATATTTACTTCCAGATTATCGATGAAAATGTTGAATAGCATTGCAGGTGATATTGATCCTGGCAGAACCCCACATTTGGCTGTATTAAAACAAATTTTCCACACCACTGTCCTGTTCCGACAGCAGCAGCATCCCTCTGACAAGCAGGAGCAGGCATCCTACATCAGTGTGCCAGAGATCTCCTCAGCTAATTCTTTTAGGATCCTTGGGAGCATGTCATCCAGGTCTGCTGATTTAAAAATATTTATCCACAGTTGATATTGTTTAATATATTCCTGAGTTACTGATGTACTGGAAAGTATTTCATCTTCATGTCATACAAGTACATTATCCTGCTTATTTCCAAATGCAGAACAGAAATATTTATTCAACACTTCTTCCTCTTCTCCATCATTAACAATTTTACTATCTCAATCTAGCAGTGGGTCTGTTCCAGAGCTATGATTTCTTTTCTTCCTAATATACTAAAAAAACTCCTTCTTATCGCCTTTAGTTCAGCTAACATGGATTTTTCTCTGATGTCTTTAGCTTCTCTTATCAATTTTCTAAACTTCTTATATATTATGGATAATGGATAGCAGTTTTTTATATCTAATTGCTTCCTTCATTTCAGTACTGAACCAAGATGGTCTTTTTGCCAAAGTTGTTCTCTTCTTTGATTGTGGATTCATGGCTTTTTGGCCATTTAATAAACTCTTCTTAAAGAACTCCTGATTTTTATTCAAATTTTCTGTCTAAATTTCCCCCTCCCAATCAATTTCACTCATAATTTTCCTCAACTATGAGAAATTAGCCCGTTTGAAGCACCAAATATAATATATATAATACAGTTGGGACAGTCCTCTGTTTGCCAGTATTGAATGTAATCAGATCATGATCAATGGTATTAGGCAACCACCAACTTCTAGTCCAGTGACTAATTCTTTATCCATCATAATGAGGTCCAAAATAGAGTTGACTCATTTTAGGTGTAATACTTTTTTTTGTTAGAAAATCATCATCTCTAATTTTTAGAAACTCTAATGATATTTTACTTCTGGCTGCAAGAGAGACCTCCAGCATTTGTCCCTCACAACACCACCATTTTTTGTTCCACACATTACCAACAGGTGCTTAAGAAGTAATCCCTCATCTTCTTCTTCTTCTCTGGTCTGATTTAGTGGTCTGGGACAGACCCTTATCAGTATCCCATCTTGGGTACCACAGTAGTTTCCCCACTGCAGTTTAAGGTTGCCAGTTGGAACATTTCTGCACTTTTATTCACCATTGGAGGCGCCTGCTCCTCTTCCCATCCAAGTTCCCATGAGCTTCACTGAGTGAAGGATTAGGGTTTGGGTCTGATTTTGATTGCTGCCAGGCTGTTCGGTTTAAGCAAAATGATCAACTCCCCAAGTGTCTTAATGCAATTCTGGTAGACATTGTTCAAAAGTGAATCTCCAAGACTATGCCTACTGCCTAAGAGCTGAAACATTTTAAACATCCAGTGAGAAGATCAGAATGAAGATAGTTCTGAGATACTAGAATTTTGCAGTGAGTGCTTATGTTAATTTGCGTAAGTGCTGGAGCTAGGAATGTGGGGGGTGCTGCTGTACCCTGTGGCCTGAAGTAGTAATAACAACCCAAATACATGGTTTCTGCCTTCATCAACCCCATTATAAAAATTGTTCCAGTACCACTGCTAATCTGGTCTGTGTGTTCCTATTATAGAAAACATGAACTGGCCCTGGACAGCGTTATCAAGGACAGAAATAGCAGAAAGAAACACTGAGAAGTGACAAATTTATTAACTTTTACAGCAATACTCTGTGCATGGAAATAGAAGTAACCTGGCCTCTACATATGCTCTACAGAAAGGCAAAGTTAATGGGTCTTTGTGAGTTAACAGAGGGAATCCACACCCAGCCCATAGACAACATATAATTTCCCTGTGCCAGCTGGTGATCCAGTCCCTGAGCTAGAACAAGGGCTACTCCTCCTATATAGAGGTGTGGAGTTCCCCTTAATGCCTGTGTCATCAGTGCCTATCCCATGCATAATTCCAGTGTAATTGGAATCTTCTACCATCCAGGCATTACTGGGTGGATTTCACCCAGAGTGCAAAATTCATTAGTGCTGACTATGAGGAATCTCTTCCTGCTGGGAGTTAGAATCTGGCTCCTTCAATCCAAGAGCAGCAGCTACAGGAGAAGCTCTATTAAGTTGTCACCAGGGAGCAAGACCTTTACATAGCATGGAGGATCCTGCCTCGCCCCATTTCAAGCAATAAAGCGACAGCTCAGCCAGTTCCCCTTGGTTCAGATGAGTTCACTTTTTGCCTATAACAATCCATGGTGCTGTCTGTTAAGGATCCAATGAGAAACCATTTACTTGACTGTATTTTTGTGATGTTTCATTAGACAAGAAAGAACTTTGCACCATTCGGATTGCAATTTGGCTGCATGTAATGAATTAACACCATGTGAGTCACGAGGGTGACCAGACTTCCCGATATTGGGGGCTTTGTGTTATATACGCAAGGCAATTATACTCCCCCACCCCGCAAAGTGTCCTGATTTTTCACACTTATTATCTGGTCCCCCTGTGGGTCACACTTAGAACCAATAACATTTGATTTACCTGCATTGGCACTATAACAGCTGGCAGTATTTATTTTGTTTTTGCAATGGAGAAGTACAGATTCTCTCGCCACAGCTGATTTAGGAAGCTCTCCGTTTTATGGGTCTGCAGGCGCTGATCATTTGATTCTAACGGTTACAAGTTACTTAAAAGAGACTCCACCCCAATCTTTAGAATGACAAGCACTGTAGCCTTTGATGACCACATATTAGCCATTCAGCCACCTCCCAGGTCCTCTTTCACATGTAGTCTTTTAGTTTTAGATACTCACCTACTTAAATCTTTTAAATTAGAAATAAAATACACATAAATACATAGCAGATGCTCAGGTGCCTTGGACTGGATGCATTTTTGACACAGAACCAACTTTACACCTTTCTCAATGTTGCTTTCTCACCTGCTTATATGGTGCACAGCTGTAGCCTGCTGGCAATGCTCTGTTAGGCAAGGCTGGCGACTTCCAGGTTTAATGCTACCTTTTGTTTCCTCTTCTCTTTGTGTGAGATTTCTGTAGTTTATTCTCATTTCTACTTGTCTTTGTGTTCCTACAGATCTCACACTAGAGCTACTGCTCTCTCCTTATTGCTTTGTTTGTTTCTTCTTTAAACAAGGAGAAACAAAGAATTAAAGCTTCATATAACCCAACGCCCAAAGTGATTTGGGGAAACATGTCTCTGGTTATTCTTGAGTTATTCTAGTTCAGAGAGATAACACTGGGACCCAACTGTCAAAGCATGGAGCTAATTTTTTGTGGTAGCCATCCCCAGTCAGTACATTACTGACAGTGGCAGCTGTATTTACGGCTTAGAATTCTGACTACTGGCACCGAGGAGTGAAGGACTATCAGGAATGAGAGTTTTCCTTATGAATCATATAAGGAAACAGCTGAACCGATAGCTTTGCCCTTATCCACTGTGACAAGACTTAACACGCTCCATAACTTCCAGAACTATTTTCTGCCTGTGGTGCGAGTGGTCCAGTAATGGCACATTGCATCACAAAACAAGGGCTGCTGCTTTGTGACCAGTAATATCATTACTGTATATGATGTCAGGAGGGAAGAAAATGAGAAGGAGTTGCCTTATCTTTTGAGCCTGCTGTTGGAGGGGCAGATGAAGTCTAGCAGCATGTTGTGTCCTTACCTTTCCATCCCCCCTCTTAGAAGCTGAAAATTGTGCACGTGACGGAAAGTCTTCAAATAGCAATGAGTCAACTCCTACTAGCGTTGCTTGTATTCAAAATCAACCTTGCACATACCACTCAGCTTCATTTAACCATATACTGAACAATACTTTGGTTTTGTACAATGCTTTTCATCCAGAGCTTTTAAAGATCTTTACAAAGGTCAATACACCCTACTAACCCCATATTTCAGGTAGGGTGACTAAGCACAGAGAGGTTAAGTGACTTACCCACAGTCACACACCAATCACTTGTGAAACTGAGACTTGGCTTGCTGACTCTTCCTCTTGTGCTCAGTCAAGAATTTCAAGTTATTTTTTTAGGACTCTTATGGCTCTTTTTTAGAAGCAAACATCCCTTTTTATTGGTGTTTAAGAAATATTTTCTTTGAACTGTGTCAAACATTGACTCACTCCAGAGGCCAGTTTTTCTGGGGATGAATTCCCAGTGACCATACAAGTTCTATAAGGCCTGTGGTTTCCTTCTGCAAACAATTCACAACCCTGTAAAAATGGCAACATTTACATATTTTCCTGATCTCTTTTATACAAATCTACTGCATTTTGGTTTCAGTGCAGTTTTATCAACCCCAGAAACATTATGCTGTAGACTCAGCGTGAAAGGCAAAGACTTTTAAATACTGTGTTTGACTAGTCTGTGCTCTATGTGTTTGGCAGGGAAAGAAACATACTCACAGCTACAGTGTTCAGTCATTGGAAAAAGAATAAGATTACAGTGAAATGTATGGAGATACTCATGAAAAGGTTAAATTGTAAAGCACGTTCTACCAATTAGCATTCCGAAATGTATCTGTGGCGGACGGTGTTGGTAGTTGATTTCCTACTGGGAGAATAGTGTACATGGAATATCTTTAGAAATGGTCTGAACTGGAATTACCTCTCCAGATTCAATTATGCCTAGATGACTTAATCTCTCTAAAAAAGGCAGTTATTATTTTGCTACCTCAGCTAAGGACTCTGAAGTACTATCACTCTAACCAGAAGTAATTACTTGAATAATAATAGTCAAAATAAAACGCAGAGAAAGGGCAGCCTACGATTGAAAGTAATCCATAACTTTGAGTTTAAATAGCCCAATAAGCACATATTTATACATACAGTCTCAAAAATATTCCCAATTGAAAGATGCTGTACCATACAGGAAAAAAGAAAAAGGACATCTGCAGTCCCATTCAGCACAATACGAAGAGTATGTCTGCCTGTATTTAGATAAAGAACAGAGACTGAAAAATAGAAAAAATCAGGGGCCAAGAAGGGACTAGTCAAAAAAGCGGTAGCATCAGAGTCTTTACATCAGAATTCAACGTTGCTTGCTGCAGCACCTCTAGCAGCAGCAGTGTCCTTCAAAGTATGAGTCTGACCTTCATCAAACCTCGGTCCATACTGTTTAGGCCTTTCTGGGTGCAGGACAAACAAAGAGAACGGCTACTGTAACAGAGAGCCACCTGGAAACACACACATGCAGTCCAAGATACTGAGCTCCAAAAGCACAAGCCACCTTCTAGCTGTCAGTAGGAGCAGGGCTTTTCTCTTCTGGGTCTGCCACTAAAGGCCAATAATTTATATATGCAGATGCTGACACATTAGGGAGGTCCCACCCCCCTTTCTGACCTAAAATAGAGCCCATGGTAACAAAACCAAACAAAAACTCAGCCTACATCTCATTCTGTTTGCTCTCTTGATCAGCAAGATTCTTGTTTTCTCCTTTGCCAGTGGCTTTTGACCAGCCTGACCTCCTGGAACATATATTTGTGGTTGTTAGGTAACGTTATAAAGGGTCCGGAAAAACACTCAGATATATCATACTCCTGCCTTCCCACCTGCTAAATTTTATATTTGACAGTCACTGAGTGTGTCGCTTTCTACACTTCCCAAAATATTCAATAGGATCCAAAATTCCAGCCACCTTTTAATTCAAAGATTCAACCTTTGGATTTTATTACTTTTCTCAGAAATAGTCCCAGGCATTTCTCAGATGCAATATGTGAGTTGAGAAGACTCATAAGCATTTTCCTTGTTGGGTGAGACTTCTCCCAGGAGACACACTAAGGAGTCACAAAATGGCAGATGGGGAAGTGGTGCCTTTAGAGATGCAAGTGGAAGAATCATGCTACAGACAAACCATATAAAGGGTGGAAGTAACATTAAGTCAGTATATAAACCCCTCCGAAATGATTTTTTTTGCAAATATCTTGCTCATAGAACGATGCTGGATTGGCAACTCTGTGGACTGAAGTCCTCTGTTCATCCTCAGAACAAGTGCAGCACCTGCAGGAACTACGCAAACTCCCCAAAGTTGGCCAAATTCTTCACACTTGTGCAAAGTGGGTATCAAACACTACCATGGTCGTAGTGGACAATTCTGATTTGTTAGTACCCCCTTTGATCATGTAGAAATATCCACAAGGCAGCCAGGATCAGGCCCATTTAGGGAGTATGGGAGGAAGGATTGTCTTGTGGTTAAGGCACAGGGCTTGCAACTCAGGAAGTCAAGGTTTTATTTCCAGCTCTGCCATGGACTTCCTGTGTGGCTTGGGGCAAATCTCCTGATCTTACTTTCTGCCTCAGTTTCTATAAAATGGGGTGATAATACTTATGTCACAGGGGTGTTTTAACACTAAATTAACCAGTGCTTGTTGTAGTGTCCCTTGTGATACAGAAATGACGGGATTCAGGCGTAACAATCACAAAAAGGATTATTTATTTGTTCAGGATGCTGGACATGCAGAGACACTCGCAGCATTCCTTGAGTCCTCTAGCTAGCAGCCTGAGGAACATAGCCTGTGCTGCGGTGACACTACACACAGTCTATCTAAATCCTGGTCCAGATTAACCAATCAGGGAATGGACTGACTCAGACTATGAAGCACCATTGTGATCACCTAGTCTGAATTTCTGTATAACACAGGCTGTACGATGTCCCTGAATTAATTCCTGTTCGAACTAGAGCAGACTTTTTAGAAAACACTTGATTTTAACATTTCCACCACAGCCTTTCGTAAATTGTTCTAATGGTTAATCATCCTCTCTGTTAAAAATGTGTGCCTTATTTCTAGTGCAAATTTAGCTAGCTTCAATTTCCAACCATCATTGTACCTTAGTCTGCTAGATTGAAAAGTCCTCTACTATCAAATTTCTGATCCCCATGTAGGTACTTATAGACTGTGATCAAGTCATGCTTTAACCTTCTCTTTGATAAACTAAATAGACTGTGGTCCTGGAGCCTATCATTAGAAGGAAGGTTTTCAATTCTTTAAGCATATTTGTGGCTTTTCTTGAATGCTCTCCTATTTTTCAACAATCTCCTGAATTGTGGACAACAGAACTGGACACAGTATTCCAGTAGCAGCCACACCAGTGCCAAATACAAGGTAAAATAACCTCTACTCCTACTCAAAATGCCCCAGTTTATAATCCAAACATCATATTAGCTGTTTTGGCCACATCATCACACTGCTCATATTCACCTGATTGTTCACCATGACCTCCAAGTCCTTTTCCGTCAGTGCTTCTCAGGATAGAGTCCCCCATCTTGAATGGCCTGCATACTTGGTTTCTAGATGCATGATTTTACATTTGGCTGTACTGAAACACATATTTGCTTGTGCCCAGCTTGCCAAGTGATCCACATGGCTTTGCATCAGTGACCTACCCTTCTCAGTACTTATCTCTCCCCAATATTTGTGTCATCTGCAAACTTGATCTGTGATGGTTTGGTTTCCTTCCTGGTCACAGATAAAAATGTTAAATAGTACAGGGCCAAGAACCAGTCCCTGCAAGATTCCACTAGAAACAAACCTACTTGATGATGATTTCCAATTTGAGACCTACCTGTTACCCAGTGTTCATTCATTCATTGTATACTATGTTGATTTTTTTAACATCCTAGCTTCTTAATCAAAATATTATGCAGTACCAGGTCAAATACCTTACAGAAGTCTAAGTCAATAACATTGTTTCCTTTATCAACCACATTTATAATCTCATCAAAAAAAGGTATTAAGTTAGTTTGACAAGATCTATTTTCCATAAACACATATCGATTGGCATTGGTTATATATCCTCCTTTAATTCTTTGAGTCCCATATCAGGCATTTCATCATGTTGCCTGGGAACAATGTCAGTCCAACAAACCTACAATTACTTGGGTCATCTGGTTTACCCCTTTTAAATATTGAAACATTAGCTTTCTTCCACTCCTTTGGAACTTCCCCAGTGTTCCAAGACTCATTGAAAATGAACATTAATGGTCCAAACAACTCCTCAGCCAGCTCTTTTAAAACTCTTGAATGCAAAGTCTCTGGACCTGCTGATTTAAAAGTGTCCAGCTTTAGTAGCTGCTTTTAACATCTTCCTGGGTTACTACTGCAGTGGAAAGTATTCCATCCTCATCACATACTATGAATACATCATCTGGCTTTTTTCCCCAAACACAGAATAGAATTATTTATTGAATATATTTACTTTTTCTATTATTAACAATTCTACCATTCCCATCTAGTAATAGAACAACACCATTGTTACATTGTTAGGATTCCTTTTGTTCCTAATATACTGAAAAAATTCTTTATTATCTACACTTGATGACTGTACTACACTTGTAAAGCTCACAATGAGAAGGTCTATGGATGGTGTTATGTAAATATAAAGTATTTTACTTGCAACAGATTAGATTACAAGAATGTTCTTAATAATAGTGACCCTATATACAATTACACACAAAAAAACCTACACTGGTTATTAAGGTTGCAAAGTCAAACACTCAAAAGTTCAGAAATGCCAGAACTCAGGTTGTGCATGGAATATTCTGATGTGGGGTTGCCTCTGCTGAGGTTGCTCCACTTTAATTAAATAATTGAATAATTAAATATTAACTGGGCCAGTGAAAGAGCTAAATGACTCTACAGCCTAATGACTAGGCACTCACCTAAGAGATGCAGAGCCCTGTTCAAATCCCTTCTGAGGGGAGAGAAGAAGCTTGAATAGGGTGACTGCCACATCCCGAGTGAGTAACTAATCCCATAGGCTAAACATTATAAGGGAGGAGCTCCTCCCACCCCTATCCATTTTGTTTCGGGCCCTGCATGCAAATTAGGCAGCTCAATGCCTATCTTTCCCTGGTTTGTGGATCACAAGCAGAGTCAAGCACTTCCCTGCAGCCTGGACTTGGCACCTATTTCTGAGAGAGGGTTGAAGTTAAATTCTACTGTGATGGGTTTCTCTCCCTCCCCAAGGATGTTAAATTTAATTACATTGCTATTACTGACCAGGTCAGCTATATTAATCTCTCGGACCAGATCCTATGATCCACTTAGGACTAAATCAATAATTGCTTCTCCACTTGGAGGTTGCAGGATGAGCTGCTCCACTAACCAGTCATTACTGGTGTTTAGAAAGTTTTTCTCTGCATTCCATCCTGAGATAACATGTATGCTATCAATATGGGGATAGCTGAAATCCCCCATTATTATTGTTTTTTCTGTTTTTGTAGCGTCTCTAATTTCCTGATCATTTCACAGTCACCGTCATTATCCTGGTCTGGTGGTCAGTAGTATACTCCTACTGATCTACTCTTATTATTCAAGCATGGAATATCTATGGTATATTTTGGTTCATTTAAGATTTTTACTATATTTGACTCTATGCTTTCTTTCAAATACAGTGCCACTCCCCCATCAGCGCAACCTATTCTGTCATTCCTACATATTTTGGATCCTGGATATTTTGGATCAACTGTGTCACATTGATGATCATTGTTCCATCAAATGATGCCTATTATATTAATATCCTCATTTAATAGCAGGCACTCAACTTCCCTTAGTATTTAGACTTCTTGCATTTGTTTATAAGCACTTATAAAATGTGTCAATATTTAGTTGTCTGCCTTCCTGTGATGTAACTGAAGGGAACTTTTTTTCATGTGATTGTTTCTCTTCAGTTCTTACCTATACTTTATCAACTTCTATCCTCTCCTTTTTATTAGCACATAGACTATTCACTTTAATAAATCCTTCCCTAAGTAATGTATCTGTCCAAATCACATGCTCCTTCACACCTGTCAGCTTTCCTCCAGCCCTTAGTTTAAAAACTCCTCTACAACTTTTTTAATTTTACATGCCAGCAATCTGATTCTGTTTCAGTTTAGGTGGAGCCCATCTTTCCTGTATAGGCTCCTCCTTTCCCAAAAGGTTCCTAGTTCCTTATAAACCTAAATCCTGCCTCCAAACAGCATCATCTTATGCACACATTGAGACCTTGCAGTTCTGCCTGTCGGTCTGTCCTCACATGTGGAATTGGCAGCATTTCAGAGAATGCTACCATGGAAGTCCTGACCTTTAATCTCATACCTTGCATCCTAATTTTGGCCTCCAGGACCACTCCGTTATCTTTTCCTATGTCATTGGTACCTACATGTACCACAACCAATGGCTCCTCCCAAGCACTGCACATGTCTGTCTAGACGTCTCAAGAGGTCTGCACTCTTTGCACCCAGCCGGCAATTCACCATGCAGTTCTCCTGCCATCACAAACCCAACTACCGAACATTGGAATGCTTAACTTTGCAACCTTAATAATGTTCTTTAATGTTCTTTTTGTATTTAATTTCCTAGGGTTTTTTTTGAAAAAATGAACAGGAAAAACAAATTCCACGGTGTGGCATAATATTGACACCCACATGGTTCATTAACAGTTTTAGAACCTGTAGAACCACCACATTGACACCTGCCACTTGAGCTGTTGGGTAATTGATAGCAATAGTAGGTTGTCATCCTCTATGTGGACCAGCACTAGAGAGGGATGAGACACACCCTTGCACTTGCCAGTGAGTTTCACAGATATTTATGGACAGTTGAGGGATAGTGAGACTCAAGAGGCTTGGGTACCAGTCCAGGCTCAGGAGAAGAGTGTGTTCTAGTGGGCACAGAATCTTCCACCCATTTCCCCCAAGCTTGACACCTTCTGCATTGTCTGCTCCCTCATGTCCCAGTTCTGTCTCTTCCCAGCTCTGTCTCTTTGTCCCAGTCCCATTCTCCACGCCACAGGCTTCTTGTCCCAGTTCCAGTCTTCTTGCTCAACCAATCATGTTTCTCTCCAGACCCAGTCTACTTGTCCCAATCTGGTCCTTTATCTTTCCCCTACTCTGGCTTGTCTCCCCTCTGCATTCAAATCAGACAGCTTCCTTCTCCATGCCGCCTCAGCACCAGCAGAGAGGTTTTTGACAGCATAGGAATGGCAGGATCACTGCTCTCAGTTCTGGTTCCTGACACCACCTCAGCATGGAGCAGCTAGTAGCAGCCATTAGAGGGGAAATCATTCAGAGTTCCCATAGCTGGGCTGGAGCATATTCAGTCCCTCTGTGGGAGTGGCACATGCACAAACTGGTCAGTACTAGACTTGTGAGAGGTTCAGGCATCCTCAGTGAGAATGGAATTGTCAGAGATTTTAACTACTAAGCTCGAGCCAATCTCTATCAATCACGTGCAAAGACCCAAATGTTTCCAGTTTGGCAATGATATAAGCAGCTGAAAACAAGGTTTTGTAATTGGAAGTGTTGTGTAGCCTCAATAAGAGACAATGTTACCAGCCCACCTATAAAAACAAAATAAATAAATAATAAATGATAATAATAATAATACGTGGATGTTCTATAGCTCCTTCCACCCAAGGAGATCAAAGCACTTTAAAGTACAGATATTAATAAGTCTCATCACATGCTCCATGGCAGTTTTAATTTTTTTGTACTGTTATGTGATGGTTATAGTGTGGGATTTCCCTCCCCCATCCCATTTATTCCAGGGATTGGCTATACTACAAACACAAAACCATTCACATTCAGCTCATTATGCCAGCTGTTGCTGAAATACTGAACAGCTAAAAGAATGAAGACACATCCAGTCTCATGGTTTCATGTAATGGCCCTAATAGTGAAAAGTGTAAATTATTTGCTCCATCGGGGCAGCTCACCAGTATTTAGTGAAATTTAGCAAGAACTGGAGGAAGTGTCATATGCAGAAGAGACAGAAATTGTGGGAGATAGAATGCCTGGGTTAAGCCATTAGTAAGCTGTAATTATATTGAGTTAATGTCATTTCATGGCGTACTGCCAAGGAGATTCAGAGTTCTTTAAAACAAGACTGTATCTCCTCCCTTTTGTCAAAAGTTAGGCTGCAATTCAGGGTTGAAATGGAAGGAGAGAGATTTCTTTAGTTTCATAAACAGATTTTATTTTGTTTTTCCAAGTATTAAAAAGGGACTTAAAGCAAATCTCCTGGGAACATTTAGATTAAGGACCAGATTCTGGTATCCTTACGCACCTTGTAGTACCTACAGATAAGACATTACAAGATTAGTAAAGATGGCAGAATCTGGCCATAACTGTTATCAGGATAAAGATTATGATTCTCTACTTGCACTGAGTAGTACTTCACTCTGTGATTATCCCTACTGATTTCAAGGACATGGGTATCAGAATCTGGTTCAGAATTTAGTGGCTGCAAGAACTTTGCATTCATAAATGCACAATATGAATGCAAGCATCAAATTAGAATGCTAAACTCCTGAGAGAGAGCAAAGGTTGAGTAAATTATAAATGAGCTAGGAGGAACCTTTGGATGCATCTTGGCCCTTGGGTTATTGGATAGCTTTTGTTTACAGCCATGTTGGACACTGGTAAAGCCATTAATTTGGGAACTGAACATCTTGAAAAATGTGTTGTAGGGGGTGTTGATCATTGTAGCAGTGGAGACAGCATGATGGAACAGGCCACACAAATACCCCAAGAGAACTTGCTTCATTATAGAAATAAAACCCCTTCCACTGCACACCCCTAGTTATCACTTACCACCCCACACTGGATACCCATACAGGGTATCATCAAACAACTACAACCCATACTGGATGGAGACTCCATCCTGGAAGAAATCTTTCCTGAATCCCTTCTTCTGACCTTCAAACAACACCCAAACTCATCCTCAGAAGCAAGCACCCCACAGAACAGAACACACCAACTTGAAGCAACACCAGACACTGCCAGATCAACAGATGCAAAATCTGCTGACATATCTCCACTGCTACACTGATCAACACCCCCCAAAAAACACTTTTCAGGATCCATGGGTTCTATGCATGCCTATCACAACATGTGGAGTACCTCATCCAGTGCACTAAATAACCCAATAACATTTATGTGGGTGAAACCAATCACTACACCACTTTGGATCCGGGCCGCGGGATTGCCCCCCATGGTGCCGTGGGCCCCGCGCCGCTGTCAGAAGCGGCCAGCACCACGTCCCTGCGGCCTCCGGGCAGGGGAGCAGAGGGGTCCATGCGTTGCCCATGACTCCAGGCACCGCCCCCGCAGCTCCCATTGGCCGGGAATGGGGAACCGCGGCCAATGGGAGCTTTGGGGGAGGTACCTAGAGGCGCGGCAAGGGCAGAGCACGTGGAGCCCTCCACCCTCCCTCCCCCAGTGCTTCCTGGAGCAGAGCGGCGCGGCGCGGCGCGGGGCTGGGGACAGGGCAAGCATTCAGGGAGCTGCCACCCCGGAGCCGCTTTAGGTAAGTGGCGATGGGCCGAACCCCTGCTGCACCCTGCCCTAAGTCTCCTGCCTGCACCTCACACCCTTCCTTCACCCCAACTCCCTGCCCTGAGCCCCCTCCTGCACCTCACCCCCCTCCTGCACCCCAACTCCCTGCCCCGAGCCCCCTCGTGCAGCCTGCACCCCAACACCCTGCCCTGAGCTCCCTGCTTCACCCTGCACCGCTGTGCACCCCAACCCCTGCTCTGAGCCCCCTCCTGCACCCCAACTCCCTGCCCTGAGCCCCCTCGTACACTCCACACCCCTCCTGCACCCCAACTCCCTGCCCTGAGCTCCCTGCATCCATGCATCCCAACCCCCTGCCACACCCCTCCTGCACCCCAACCCCCTGCCCTGAGCCCCCTCCCACAGTCCGCACCCCTGCCCTAATCCCCCTCCTGCACTCTGAACCCCTCCTGCACCCCAACCCCCTTCCCTGAGCCCCCACATACACCCTTCTGCCCCAATCCCTTATCCTGAGCCCCTTCCTGCACACCCCCCCCCCACACACCCTGCACTCCCTCCCACACTCCAACCCCCTGCCCCAGCCCTGCATACAATTTCCCCACCCAGATGTGGCCCTCGGCCCAAAAAGTTTGCCCATCCCTGCACTAAACTCTTGAAAGAACTCACACAGGAAAATGACATAAGACAAGAACACCCTATCACCTGTGGGTGAACACTTTTCACCTATCAATCCTCATCCTCAAAGGAAACCTGCACAATGCTTTCAAAAGATGAGCCTGGGAGCTTAAAGTCATAATTTTGCTTGATACTAAAAATCGTTCACTCACTAGAGACACTGGATTTATGGCTTATTACAACAAGCTATAACCCACTAACAATTCCCCTCAACTGCCTTCTCCCCCTATTCCTTTCCCCCCCCATTACAGTTAATGGGCCACTTCACCTTGAATGGTCCCTTGAAATATATGTTAACTAATTATGATAAACAATCTGTTCCACCTTGTATTTAACTCTGACATTCTGAGGGCTTGTCTTCACATACAATGCGACAGCTGCGCTGCTGTAGCGTTTTAATCCACCTCCATGAGAGGCATAGAGACAATGTTGATGTATTTAGGTTGACGCATCGTCAGTGTAGACACTGTGTTGCTTACATCAACTGTTGCTGGCTTTCAGAAGCCCCAATGCCCCACACTGACAGTTCAATTGGTGAAAGCGCTCCTGGTGAGGATTCGCATCACTGACATAAGGAGCGAAGTGTAGACATGCACAAGTGATGTAATTACTGCAGCGGCTGTATGCCAGTGTAAATTAGGCTGACTTAATTTTGTAGTGTAGACATGTCCTTAGTGAAGACACTATTATGCTGAAGGGAGAGCTTCTCCTGTCAGTGAAGTTAATCCACCTCCCTGAGAGGTGGTAGCTATGTCAACAGCAGAAGCTTTCCTGTCATCATAGTGCTCTCTACCCAAGGGGGTTAGGTTGGTGTAACTACGTCACTCCAGGGTGTGGATTTTTCACAGCCCTGAGTGACATAGTTATACCGCTATAGGTTTGTAGCATAGACCTGGCCTGAGTAAGTTTCCCAGCTCTTAAGAAGAGCTCTGTGTAAGCTCAAAAACTTGTTTCTCTCACCAAGAGAAGTTGGTCTAATAAAAGATATTACCTCACCCACCAAGTCTCTCTAATTTTCTAGGCCAAATGTTTCTCAGACTGCCTGGACTGACTCAGCCCTGTATATTTGCGGAGGCCTCAGAAGGAGAGTACTGTTCTGCCAACAGACTATTCTGTCAATGACTATTTGACCTTTCTGATGAACTTTAGTTCACAACCATCAGTACAGTGGCTCTTGAATGCCATCGCCCCCAGCTCCATTCTGATATGTCATCAGGATATACAGAGGTCCTGTGACAGATGAAATAAAAACAAGAGTTGGCTAGAATGTCAGTGGTATAAGTCCATTACTATTATTATTTGTATTGTCGTTGCAGTGGTAAGTCCCAGACAGTGACTGGGGGCCCTACTGTGCTAGGCAACATACACACATATGAGAAGATGGTCCCTGCTACAAATTGCTCACAGCCTAGGTAAATGGATTACACTATAAAGAATATTCGAAGTTTTAAGCCATGGTTGTGCAGGAAGCAAACACAGGTTTTTGCCTTTAAAGTTTATCACACTTAATATTTAAAGACCTGTTGTGATAAATGAAGGGGGGGGGAGGGGGCTGGCGGTAGCTCCCTTCTATGGACACCCAGCCAGCCCGTAGCTATAAAATCCCTCTTAGTAGCTGTTCCCTACTTGCTCTACCTGTAAAGGGTTAAAAAGTCTCACTGCTATGCATAGGTAAAAGGAAGTGAGTGGGCACCTGGCCAAAAGAGCCAATGGGAAGGCTAGAACTTCTTAAAATTGAGAAAAGACTCCCCCTTTTGTCTGTCTGTTGTTGTTCTCAGGGAGAGGCAGACAGGGCTGGAACTATGCAGCAAGAAGCTTGGACCAGGTATGAAAAAAATCATCAGTATCATACCTAGAAACTACTCATTTAAAACCCCAGATATGTAAGTAGATCAGGAAATGTCTAGGAAGACTCGATTAGGCTTATCCCTTTTATTTCGTTATGGCTTGTGGATTCCTCTGTGCTAACCCCAGGTGCTTTTGTTTTGCTTGTAACCTTTAAACTGGACCTCAAGAAAGCGATTCTTCGTGCTTAATCCTTGTATTTTTGTTTTAAAAAAATCTAGCAATAGCCTGAGTTCCCAGATGTATTTTCTTTCTTTTTTTAAATAAAATTTACCTTTTTTAATAACAGAATTGGATTTTTGTGTCTTAAGAGGTTTGTGAATGTTGTTTAATTAGCTGGTGGCAACAGCTGATTTCCTTTGTTTTCTTTCTCAGCTCTTCCCTGGAGGGGGTGAAAGGGCTTGAGGGTATCCCACAGGAAGGAATTTCCAAGTGCGCCTTCCTGGGCTCTCAAAGTGTTTCTGCACTTGGGTGGTGGCAGCATCTACCAATCCAAGGTCAGAGGAAAGCTGTAACCTTGGAAGTTTAACATGTTGTAGTCCCAAAGGTAGAATGTGTTACAAGTTTACAGAACTCATTTTCCTTTCCTGGCAATAATTTGCAATTCAGAAGAACTGTTAGGGAACTATTTGACATCTGCATGTTAGTGAACACCCTTCAGGGGGATGAAGATTCAACTTTCCACAGTCAAAGATGGAATATTAAATTTATTCAGCAAGCCTCATAGCAGCTAACATCTGAAATATGGCATCAAACCTGATATGAAAGAGACAATACGGAAGAGAACACTTCCAAAGTGATAGAAGACCGCCAATTCAATGGTGTTTCAGTTATGTAAACTAAGAAAAGTTGGCATGCAAAATATGTAAGACTGTCTCTAAGTGTATCTTGGGGGCATAAAGTATGAGAAATCCCAATAAACAGCTTAAAGTTTGTATTTAGAAGGCACTATATAAATAAAACAATTTGAATTAAGAAGTGAATTAGGTGCAGCTGTCTAATTGCATAATGTGGTTCCACTGTGACAATTAAGGTAAGTTGGCTCCTGTTCTGATATTGTAAAGTGCTTTAATTATTGTTTGTACTGTTAAAAAGAGAGGATAGAAGATACAAATATGCAATCATGTTTACATAGAGTGATAACAGAATATATTTAACAGTGCTTGTTTCCATATATTTTAAAATCAGGAATATAAAACATCTATGACTTAAGCACATTTTTGGTCATGAAACATTTGCTTATTCAGATGTCAGACTCTGTAGCTACTTTAAATTAAAAGGGTCCAATATTGTGTGTTGAATGGATACAGATTCAAAAATATTGTATACATTTCCATTATTATGGCATGAGTAATGCAGTTAATGGCATGAGTAATGTCAGTCTTAGACAGAAATAGAGATTGTAGGGATGGAATAATGAGCCAAATAGAATGTTCCCATTAAGCTATAGTAAAGCAGGAAAATATTGTGTGTTTTCCATGGCAGTTTTTTTTAAATGACACTTCTGAAGATTCTAGTTGCAAGGTAGGGGTCAGATGCTGCAAAGCTTAACTCATGTGAGTAATCCTGATATGAATTATTTCTACATGTAGAGATCACTCATATAAGTAAGTATTTGTAGTACTGAGCCCTCACTGTTAAACATGATGACAGAAACATCATAATAACTAACATGACAGATAAGTAGGGTTATTAACCATATTATGGCATTAAAGCAACATATTTTATTTTTTGTAGATTTTCATTCCAGGAAAAAAATGCCTAATAAACTCATCAGGCCAAATTCTGGCTCTCCATTTTCTACTTTTGCCTTTGAAATAGGAACATAAATAACTTTTGTTAAAAGATGGGAGGAAGAAGAGAAGGTTACTCACCTTGTGCAGTAACTGAGGTTCTTCGAGAAGTGTGTCCTGTGGGTGCTCCACTCCTGGCGATAGTGCGTCCCTGCGCCTTTGCTCAGAGAGTTTTACAGCAGTGCCTGTACGGGTCACACATGCACGGTGCCTGCCTCGTGCGCCATTGGCACTTCATCTAGTGTGTGTGCGACCCAGACTCCTCAGTTCCTTCTCTACCACTATTACGAACGCCATTTTCATGGATAGGTGTAGTAGGGAACAGTTTGCTAAGAGTTCAAACGGTTTCCAAGTGAGGGTCATTAAGACCAAGTTTAAGTCCCGAGGTTGTGTGGGTGGTCTCATGCCCAGATACATGGTTTGAATGTCCCCTAGGAAGCGCTTGGTGATTAGGTGAACAAATATTGTAGTGTCGCCAATTTTTTGGTGAAAAGCAGAGATAGCCACGAAGTGTACCTTTGTTGAGCTGATGGAGAGGCTGGATTGTTTTAATTCCAGGAGGTAGTCTAATATCAATGGAAGAGGTGCAAATGTTGCAGCGGTTTGTCTGGTGGTGCACCATGCTGTAAATTTCTTCCACTTTTGTAGGTAGGTGTTACGTGTAATATGTTTTCTACTGTGGAGTAGCGCCTGCTGGACCTGTTCAGAACAACTTAGTTTGCCATTACATAAAAACATAGAGGAACCATGCTTTCAGATGTAGCATCTCTATGTTCAGATGTTGCATTTGACCCTCTTGTTGTGTTAACAGGTCCGTCTGAAGCGGGAGAGTGATTGGGGCACATACCAACATCTGTGCTATGTACAGATACCACGCTTGTCTTGGCCATGTGGGGGCTATTAGGATGAGTCTGGCTTTGTCAGTCCTTATTTTCTGTATTACTCTGGGTAGTAATGGCATTGATGGGAATGCACAGAGGAGGTCTGTATTCCATCTGGTCAGGAATGCATCCCCCATTGATCGCTTTCCCAGACCTGCTCTGGAGCAGAATCTTGGACATTTGGTGTTGCGGGCAGGCATTGTGGCCCCATTTTTGGAATATACATTGCAGTATTGCATCATTTAATTCCCATTCGTGGTTGTGGGGAAAATGTCTGGCTGAATTCCTCTGCCATTGTGTCCTGGCGTCCAGATAGGTAGGAAGCCGAGATGTGGATATTGTTTTGGACGCACCAATTCCAGAGTATCATAGCCTTGGTGCATAGTGAGTGTGATCGAGCTCACCCTTGCATGTTTATGTAAAACATGCAAGCGATGTTGTCAGTCATTACTCTTATTTTTGGTTTCTTATGAATGGTAGAAAGTGGAGGCAGGCATTGTGGATGGCATGAAGTTCTAGTAGGTTTATGTGTAGCCTTGTCTTGGCTGTGGACCATAATCCCTAAATTTTGTGATGTTGCTTATGTACTCCCCACCCTATGAGGGTGGCATCCTTTGTGATCATCTGTGATGGAGGATCTTGCGTAAATGGGATCTCCGAGCACAGGTTGTGTGGTTGAGTCCACAAGGTTAATGAATCCTTGACCGTGGCAGGCATTGTTAATCGTATGTTTAACCTGTGTTTGTTTGGTCTGTAGATGGTTGCTAGCCATCCTTGCAGGCAGCGTATTGTAAGTGCATGTGTTTGACCACAAATGTGCATGCTGCCATGTGGCCCAAAAGTTGTAGGCATGTGTGGGCTGTGACCTGTGGGCTGTTCTGCACTGCGAATATAAGTGTCTTTATCGTGTCGAATCTGTCTTGTGGAAATGATGCTTTCGCTGCCACTGAGTCGTGATAAGCACCAATGAATTTTTAACTGTTAAGCTGGTTCTATTGTCTATTTATTTTAGTTTATTTGTAGACTGAGACTCTGGAAGCAATCTATCATCGTTTGGGTAGAGCGAAAGGTGTCTGATCGAGTGTGTGACTTCAAGAAACAGTCGTCCAGTTAAGGGAGTATTATTATTCCTTGTTTTCTAAGGTGTGCTGCTACTACTGAGAGGATCTCTGAGAAAATGCAAGGTGCTGTTGACAGGCTGAAACGTAAAATCTTGAACTGATAGTGGTCTGTGTCCAAAGTAAATCTCAGAAAACACTTGTGGGTAGGGTATATCGTAACATGAAAATAACCCTCCTGCACGTTGAGGGCTGAAAACCAGTCCCCCTGCTCCAGCTCTGGTATTATTGTTGTTAAGGTGACCATCTTGAACCATTGCTTTCTGACAAACTTGTTCAGTCGCCTGAGATCAAGGATAGGTCGACATCCCGCATTTTTCTTTTGTGTTAAAAAGTAGTGGGAATAAAACCCCTTCCCCCTGTGTTGCACGGGAATAGTTTCCACTGCCCCTAATTGGAGGAGATGATCTACATCTTGGCATAGCAAATGTTTATGAGAAGGGTCCCTGATGAGGGATGGGGGTGGGGTGGGAGGTATGGACAGGAAAGGAATGGTATAGCCCATATGGATGACTTCTAGGGCCCATTTGTCCATGGCGATGGCAGCCCATTTCAGGTATAATGGGAGCAAACGGTTTCCAAATAGATGGATGGATGGCATAAGTGCTGGAATGTGGGAGAGATCTTCCAAACCATCGACCAAGCCTTCTAATTTATTGCTTAGAGGAAGCAGGTTGAGATGCCACTGGTGATGGAAATCAGCATTGTTGTGGTCTCTGTCTTTGTTGTTCGTAAGGCCTCTGGTGTTGCTGTGTATATGTTGAGTATCTATTTCTCTGATATGGTTGATACCTGTATTGTCTCCTTTTTGTGGCAGGTGTATGAATGCTGAGTGAACGGAGAGTTGGCCGCAAGTCCTTCATAGTGTGCAGTATCTCACTGGTTTTGGCTGCAAACAATTTTTCTCCGTCGAAGGGGAAATCTTCAACTGTGTTCTGTATTTCCTGTGGGAATGCTGAGGAGTTAAACCATGAGGCTTATTTCATGACCACAGCTGTAGCGGTGGACCTGACGGCCATGTCAGCAACGTCTAGCGAGGCCTGTAGAGCCGCGTGCGCAATCATTTGTCCTTTGGAGACCAGCAATTTAAATTCTCTTTTACTCTCGAATCTTGTTAATAAAGTCCATAAACTTTCCATAGTTTCTGTGGTCATATTTGGCAAGTAGTGCTGTGTAATTTGCCACTCTGAACTGAAGCATGGAGGAAGAATATACTTTGCGGCTGAATAGGTCCAACCTCTTATTATCTTTATCGAAGGTTGTGGACTGAAACTGCTGTTTGCTCCTCTGGCTGGCCATTTCCACTACCAGTGAGTTGGGTGTTGGGTGTGTGAATAAAAATTCCGATGCCTTCGAGGGAACATAATATTTTCTTTCCACCCTTTTGCAGGTTGGAGTTATGGTGGCTGGAATTTTCTATACCATCTTGGTGGGTTCCATGATAGCCCCATCGATTGGCAACGCTATCTTTGAGGAGGAAGATGTCTGTAAGATATCCATTAGCTCATGCTGAGTTTCCGGCACTTGCTCCAGAGCAATTTTGAGCTAACTGGCCACTCTATTGAACAAATCTTGGAAGTGGGTAAAGTCATCCACACTGGTTGGGGGTGGAGGTATAATAGCCTCATCCAGTGAGGAGGATGAATCGTTGTTGGTTAGCGAGGTGTCAGGAGCAGTGTCCTCTCATCCCTTGTCTTGGTCACTACGGTCTCCGAGGGTGGAGGTGGGGATCTGGTGTCTTCCCTACGTGGGAATGCCTGCTGTGGTATCTTCTGTAAGACCCACAGGGATTCCAGGATGGCCAGTGACCAGGGAAGGCCCTGGGTGATCCCATCCACGGGTGACCGTACCATGGTGGCATGTCGTGCGTATATGTGGACCGTGATCGTAGTGGTCCAGCAGCCATAGGTATCCTGATTGGGGAGGAATGGTGAGGGGAGAATACCCCTTCAACCTCCTCATCTTCATCATTCGAGAACTCTGATGCTATCGGAGATAACTGTTACTATGGTACCGCTGACCCCAGTGAGACATTGGTGCCTAAAATAGGGGACTCTGGTGTCAAGGAGACCAACAGATCCTTCTGGTGCAGAAAGTTGTGTTGTACCAAGAGCCTCGGTGCTGAAGAGCAAGGTGCCGATTGTGTCAGGAGTACTGAGCCACATCAGTGCAGTTTGTGTCGGTGCTGTTGTGCTAGCAGCATTGGACTGCAGCATGGAAATAGGAGCGGTTGTTGGTCTCGTCTCCTTTAGCACTGTTGACGGTGCCACGGACAGCTTAGAGCCCTTAGACTCTGCACCAGAGTGCTGGGTTCTGGTGCTGGCCACTGCACGGTGAGCCACGGTGCGCCCAGCACCGATGACAGTGATTTAGTTGGTGACTGTTTTGTGTTGGTCTGCTCTCTATGAAGCGAAGAGGATGGCCATTTTTTTTTGCAGATTTTTTGGTCTTTGGGGACCTTGGCGGTGAAGAGACTGGTGACCTATGCCAGGAAGAGAGTTCCTGCCCCGGGTTGGAGGCTGGTCTTAGTGACTTCTCCATCAAGATGAGTTTCAGTTTCAGGTCTCTCTCTCTCTGCATGCCCTAGCTTTCAGTTTGTTACAATGGGCACATTTCTGAGGAATGTGAACTTCCCCATGGCAACAAACACATTGAGTGTGTCCATCTGACACAGGCATCGCCTCTCTGCATGTTGTGCATCTTTTAAATCCTGGTGAACCAGGCATTTTTCTAACCTAATACTAACTGTACTAAGGGATGGAAAAATTAAAACTTTTTTTTTTGGTAGGGAACATAACTCTAATAACTGAAACTTAACATATCTAAACTATCCTAACTCACTAATTTATCTAAACTTGTCTAGTAAAAACGAAGGTTTTCAATGGGACTGCTGAGCTCCGTCTCAGGCCGGGGATGGTTGAGAAGGAACTGAGGAGACTGGGTAGCATGCGTGCTAGATGAAGCACCAACAGCACAATAAGCAGGCACCGTGAGTGTGCGACCTGTACAGGCACTGCTGCAAAACTCTCAGAGCAAAGATGCAGGGATGCATAATTACCTGAAGTGGCGCACCCACAGGGACATCTCTGGAAGAAGAATGAAAGTGCTGATTATGGTTTCACTTTGATGGCTTTACACAGGCTTTACTCCATTTACTGCAATGGAGTTACTCCCAACTTTGATTTGGGTAGACTGAGTTCAGGATCAGGCCCAAAGAGTCATTTTGTTCCCATGTTCTGACAACCAGCCCTTGCAGAGCCACCCACTCAGATTACTTGTGCCAAGAGCAAGTGTCTGCCAGAACATGAGTAATCCCAGCAGGGGAAGATGTACAGGGAGGGAATTAGGGGAGCAGGTAAAATGCACTGTCCAGATTTTTATTTATATATGTGTATAAAGACTAAGCTCTTTGGGGCAGGGTCTATGTCTTCCTCTATGTTTGGGAAGCACCAACCACACTGGGGGAGCTCCAGTAATCTAAATAAATGGTGGGGAAAATACATCCCCTCTCCTCAGATCCTGTCAGAATTATCCATAGGATATGTATACCCCTTCCATATCCTCTGGTTGCAGAGCACTTGTGCAGTGTGAACTCCCTGAGACAGAACCTAGCCCCCATGCTGGGCTTTTTGCACTGCTCTGGTGGCACAAAGGGGTCAGCAATCTGGGTTTAAAGAGTCAGCTGGGGACTTCTCTGGTGCAGGAGAATGCCCAGGTAATGCGTCTCTGACACCTGCTTCCCCCACTCCCCATGGGCCCTCCCTTTGTGGAGAAGGTTTGCCACAATATCCATTTTCCTGATACCCTCATTTGACCTAGTACTCACATTATTATTTCTAAACATTCATACTGTGGTAGCACCTAAAGCCCTCAAAGTGGTGCATCCTAGTGTGCTAGATACAAGTAACTACAGCTCACAGCACCCACACCCACTGGAGTCTTGGGACAAGACATAAGCAGCAGGAGGCAGGCTGGCTGGAATACAGTATTGCCAACTCCAAATGTTAAAATACCATGAGTTCTCCCCCATCTCCCCAAGAAAAACCCATGATATTGCTCTAAAAAGATTAAATTATATTTTTGGTCTCCTGATTTTTAATTTCCCCTACTCACCCAAATGGACATGTGACAATTATAGTATTGCCAAGTCTCATAAAATTATAGACAGGAAGGTGAATTAGGCCCTTCTTGTAGAAGTCCTCTCTAGGGGCCCCAGAATCAGGCTTATTGTGGTAGGGGGCAGAGTTCTCAAATATCTGAACTCTCAAGTGCTTTACGAGCAAAGGCTCTGTGGTTAAGAATGTGTGCCTTGCTTTCCTGCTGTGGTATCTCAAAGGGGTTAAACTAGCAGTCCAGAGCGTGCACAGCTAAGTGGAATTCTGAGGGACTGACTAAAGGTGACAGAGGCTCAGGAGGTCTGAGGCACAGGTTTCGGGCTCTAGGGCAGCTGAACTGCAGAGTCCCACATCACAAGGAACAGCTCAGACAAGAGGTCTGAGCCTGGGGACTCAAATCATGACTCAGCTCCACCCATACCCAATTCACTTGGAAGCACATGGGATCCAGGAATTGGGTACATTCTCAGCAGCATGGTGTGCATACAGTGTGGTACCAGGCCTGTTTGTAACAGGGACCAAGCATGCCCTAAATGAAAACAAGTTTGATCCCCGCTGAGCTGGACGGGACTCACACTGGTGACCTACATCTGAAAGACCCTACAGCTCATTAGCAATGTCCTGAGGCACAATCCCCCCACAAATGCTAATGTTACACACTCACTAAAAATCTGGGGCCTCCAGCTGGGCCTGCTGTTCACATGTGGTGATAGCAGCTTCCTGACAAGGTACCAATTCAGTATGGTACTGAAAAAAACCTTGTGCTACTGTGGTCTTGACCAGGATAAATTTGGTACTCATCTTTTCAGGATTGGGACAGCCACGTTAGTGGCTGCAGAGTGTTCTGCCCTGCGGCCGGTGCAGGCATTAGGACACTGGAAATCAAGGTGTTACAGGACTTATGTCTGCACCAAGGAAAAGATGGCAGGGAATGGCAAAACGTACATTACCCAATGTGCTTGTTTGTTTCAGAAGCTACCCAGAGTGTAGCAACGTTTGGATGCGTGGGCACTCTATAGTGCATCGGGCCCACAAGAGGGCAGCCAGGACGGCAGCCGGATCTCAGCTTGGCTTTCGGGCCGAAGCTGTTCGCATCCAGAAGAGCAGGGCCGGCTCTAGCTTTTTTGCCGACCTCAAAAAAAGGTGGCCGGACTGCCAAAGCAAAAAAACCACCCGGCAACCGCAGGGAGCGCGTGGAGGGCGGTCAAAGCGGCTCACAGGGGGGTGAAGGGCAGCACCCGCCCATTCCCTCTGCCCGTGGGCAGCCAGGCGCTGCAGCCCACTCGCAGCTGGGCGAGAGGGGCTCCCTCCTCCGGCCTTGGGGTGCCTCTCCCGGCTGGGCAGGCTAAGCCCCCAGGGGCTGCAGGAGGTGCTGGCTCAGCCGCTCCTTTAAAGGCAGCTTGGCCGGGCTCAGAGCGGCGCGGGAGGCGGAGGCCGGTGCAGGCGGCGGGGAGTGGCACGTCCCAGGGAGCCCGGCGGCACAGTGAGCGGCGGGGATCGCTAGTTCCTGCGCCCGCCCCCCCGGCCAGGTCCGTGCCCCTGCAGGGCTGGGCACCCCAAGATTGGCCGGAATGCCACCCCTTACAATGTGCCGCCCCAGGCACCTGCTTTCTCGTCTGTTGCCTGGAGCCGGCCCTGCAGAAGAGGCATGCAGTGGGATCAGCTCATGCCACTTCTGCACTCACTGACAGGCAGGGGCTGTGAGCAGTTCCAGCCCATGTGGACAAAGCTAGTAAGAAAGTAAATAAGGGGGTCACCACGATATCCCTGGAGAAAGGGAGTTCAGTGATACAGCACAGGGACATTCATTATAATCAGCCAGAAGTATTCAAGGATGATGGCATATATCTGTCAGATCGTGGTGCTGACATACGGTTATGGCATGTACAGGCATGGATTGTGCAGGTGGTGTGATACCAGGCAGCATGGTTGGATGGGGAGCTTCCAAACTAGTCACTGGCACCCCATGTGGCTGGTTTCCAGTGTGGTTAAGAGAATAAAACGAACAGTCCCCAGAGGTAAGAGACCTGGGATTTTGGTGTTTAGTCTTGGGCTCATGTGACAGGGTGAGACCTTGTGGCCTTTCGGGACCAAGATCCCTGCCCTGCTGCACTCTCTATCCCCCTCGTGCAGGGAGGGTGCTGACTCAGGGAGCCGAGTCGAGCCCACCCCATGTTATGGGTTACATGTAAGGACCCCTGTAAACCTGGGCATTAGTTACAGGTTATATGGTAAAGAGCCCTGTAACTCCCACACTGGAACCAATCAAATGCCTGGTATAGCAGATTATGGGTGATGGGTGGATAGAACCCTCCCCTGTGGTCAAGTTTAATAAAAGTTGTGGCCTGCCACTTAATTCCATGCATGTGTCTGTCCTCATTTTGCCGCTGTGTCCACATCAATTAGGCCTGTTTTCTGAGAAGAGAAATCTCAAACACACTCTATGTTTGTCACATGCTATTTTAGGAGGCACGGCTCCCCAGGCAAAATGCAACCGTAAAACCAATATTGGTACCAATATCCGAATTCACAGCTAAAAGCAAAGTTTTAAAATATAAAATCATACAATTATTCCACTGTACTTACGCTAAGGTTTATACAAACACATTTTTTAACTTTCACATGAATTATCACCAGAATTTGAACCCATAATCTTCCACCTCATATATAGTAGCAATCAGGGATGGGGTGGGGGGGGCAGTATGCTACTATCCTCTATGTGGACCAGCCCATAGACAGAGAGACAACTCACATCACCTATCTATTACACAAGTATTTGTGAGACAGACAGCACTGGAATGTTGGGCATTAGCATTCTTGGTTTCTCTTCCTGGTTCTGGGACTATGTTGAAATCTAGTGGCTACAAACTGTATAGCCAAATGTACCACTACCTTTTTTTGGCTCAACTTGATGGACTGAACCGGAACTCTAGATGTTAATGTCTGAGCCTCTACCACCTGAGCTAAAGAACCAGCCCTCTTTGCATGGAAGTAGTAGCAGCATAAACCTCTATATGTGGTGCAACTGCTAAAGGGCGATAGTGTAGATTACAGAAAGACCTAATTTGTCATGGTCCTTCTAAAAGACAATGTGGCAAAGCAGAAGACACTCTGTTATATTAGAGGCACAGGTTCCATTCCCAGCTCTGCATGAAGTAACCTTGTAGAAGCTCGGTTATTGTTCACCAATTTGATCACCACTACCACCCTGCTGCCAAGCTATGAAATCTTGGCTTATCATAAGCATTGTGAAGGACATAGGAATATTGACAGTGGTCAGTGGAAGCACTGGGATTGGAGCTTTTGGGTCGCAGCTTAGTGTGCTTTCTGCTAGGTTACAGGGCATTGTGTATAGGGAGTGTCTCTCGCTCTCCCCCCACAAAGATTGCCAGGAGGGCTCCTCTCCACCATGCTTTCTGATGAGTCCCACTGTTAGGTTCCACTGCTCCTCTCTCCTCCCCACACTGGGAGCCAGATAGGAGAGCCAGATGGTTGTTCTTGCCCTCAAGAAGGGCAACCTAAAGGCCCATGCTCTCTTGCAGAGGGGGAACAGCAGGGTTATCCTTCTATCCCTTCCCAACACTGAGGTCTGTTGGTTCTTCTTGCTCCACAGGGTGGGGTTTGAAGGAAGGGGCTGGTGCTGGCAGTGAGGGGGCTTTGCTCTGTGTTGTGCTGCTCTTGGCACCAAAAAGCACTGTGCTGAGAACAGCTGCATAGGCGGAAGCAGCAGAGCACAAATCTAAGCTCCCTTGTCCAGCCAACCCTGCAGCACCGATTCACAGATGTTAAGGCCCAAAGGAAGCGTAAGCAGCATTTCCAACCTCAAGAGCTCAAAAGTCATGATTCAGACCCCAAAAAGTGATGAGATTTTTACAAAGATTATACAGTGTTGTGTTTTTTCATCTGTCTTTACCAGCCCCCACCCCTATCTGTTCAGCACAGGATCAGTTTAGATGTCTGCTTGGGCCTAATTTTTAAGCCCAAACTGGACCCAAGCCCACCTGACTCAATGTCAGTCCAACATTGATTCCATACAAGATAATGAAGCACCTGAGATGGGTCTCATTCACTAAAGAATTAAAAGCAGGTAACATAGTTAATATTAATCAACATGGGTTTATGGAAAACAGATCCTGTCAAGCTGACTTAATTTTTTGTGATGGGATTACAAGTTTGGTTGATAAAGGTAATAGTGTTGATGTAACACACTTAGACTTTTGCAGGGTATTTGGCTTGGTACTGCATGGCATTTTGATTAAAAGAATAGAACAATATAAAATTTACATGCCACACATTAAATGGATTAAAAGCTGGATAACTAATAGGTCTCAAGATGTAACAGCAAACAGGAAATCATCACCGGGTTTGTTTCTAGTGGGATCCCGCAGGGACTGGTTCTTGGACATATGCTATTTAACATTTTTATCAATGACCTGGAAGAAAACAAAATCATTACTGATCAAGTTTGCAGATGACACAAAGATTGGGGGAGTGGTAAATACTGAGGAGGACAGGTCACTGATACAAAGGCATCTTGATAACTTCGTAAACTGGGCACAAGCAAACAATATACTTTTCAATATGGCCAAATAAAGTCATACATCTAGAAATCAAGAATGCAAGCCATATTTAAGAATGGGGGACTCTACCCTGAGAAAAGGACCAAAAATGATTTGGGGGTTGAGGTGAATAATCAGCTGAACATGAGCTCTCAGTGCAATTCTGTGGCCAAAAGGACTAATGCGATCCTGGGATGCATAAATGGACATTTTGAGTAGGAGTAGAGAGGTTATTTTACCTCTGTATTTGGCACTAGTGCGACCACTTCTGGAATACTGTGTCCAGTTCTGGTGACCACAATTCAAGAAGATGTTGAAAAACTAAAGGGGGTTCAGAGATGAGCCTTGAGCATGATTAAAGGATTAGAAAACCTTCTTTATAGTGACAAAAAAGGAACTCAATCTAGCTTAACAAAGGAAGGTTAAAGGGGTGAATTGTTTACAGTCTAGAAGTACATACAGGGGGAACATATATTTGATAATGGGCTCTTTGGTCTAGCAGTGAAAGGCATAACACGATCCAACGGCTGGAAATTGAAGCTAGACAAATTCAGACTGGAAAGAAGGTGTTAATTTTAAACTGTGAGATTAATTAACCATTGGAACAACATACCAATGGCTGTGGTGGATTCTCCATCACTGACAATTTTTAAATCAAGATTGGATGTTTTTCTAACAGATATACTGTAGGATTTATGTTGGGGAAGTTCTATGACCTGTGCTATGCAGCAGATGAGACTAGATTATTACAATGGTCCCTTCTGGCCTTGGAATCTATGTGCCTGAGAGGGTCAAGTTATTTTCTGACCTGACCCTTCCCCCCGGAACCTGAGTCAGCACCGCAGCTGCCGTCTCCTGCCCATGGGAGGTGCTGCGACTCATCAGCATGCTCACTCTGCAGTGAGGTGATTGTGGCCAGCAAGTGCAGGACATGTTGCCGCCACCATGCCAACCCCACAGGCAGGAGAAAATCATTAAAGGTGACCTGACCCAACCTTAACACTTGTAGTTGGGTCCTGTTGGGTTTGGGTCTGGTTGCAGGGCTCTGCATTAGTTCAATCTTCACCCATATCAGTTCAGCCCACCACCCAGCCTCACCTTTGGTCATCCTGGGGTTCCTCAGTTCCTCTCCCAGCTGTAAGGGGGGGTCTCAGCCCAGTCCCTTCTCTCCTTTCCAGGATGGAGGGGGGGCAGGTCAAGGGCTCTTCACTCCTCTCTGTCCTTTCCCAGGCAAGATTCTGCGGGGAGTTTGGGGAGAGAAGAGGAGGGAACAGAGCCGCTCTGAACTCCTGGGATCTTTAGCTCCCTCCTCTCCCCATGAGAATGCTTTTGGGCTGCTGAGAGGAGGCCATGTAGACAACTCTACCAGCAGCAGATCTGATTGGCTGTTGAGCCTCAGGAGACAAGCAAGTGGGGCAGGCAGCCATCAGAGGGCTCAAATTCGCTAGAGGGCTGGAGCTTCTCATGTCATCAGAAAACTGGCTCTAGCCCCAGCCAAAATCCTGGTCACTCGTGAAAAAAAACTACAAGAGCTGGCAACACTGCCACGTCATCAAGTCAGACCGCCTGTGTTTCTGGGACTATTACATTTTACCCAGTTACTCACATATTTAGCCCAGTGACTAGTGTTTTGCTAAAGCATGTCTTCCAGAAAGGCATCCAGTCTTAATTTAAAGACATGAAGAATCCACCACTTTCCTTGGTAGTTTGGTCCAGTGGTTAATTACCGTCACTGTTACAAACTTCTGCCTTATTTCTAATTTGAATTTGTCTGGCTTCCACTTCTAGCCATTGATTCCTATTGTGCCTTTCTCCGCTACATTTAAGGGCTATTTAATTCTCTGTATTTTCTCCCCATGAAGGTACTTATCACTGTAACCAAGTCACCTCTCAATCTTTAATGTAGTTGAATAGTGACCTGGCCTCCTCTCATCCCACATGGCAAGAACAATAGTGATGCAGGCTACAGAACAGCTTTGCTAGCTGCTGCCAAAAGGCTCCAAAAGCACATGGCTCAGTTATTTGAGCTGTGCGCTAAGCCGAGGGTTTGACATTTAGGCCATGTCTACGTGGGGGGAAAAGGTGTGTTAACTCAATGGAGTCTTTTTTCTGGATTGCAAAACTCCCCTTAACAGCGATGCAGCCACAAGTTAACACCTTTTACATCATTTGAGCTGATCATGTTGTAGTCATGACCACTTCAAACAATCTATAAGGTGTTAGCCACAAGGTAGCCAGCTGATATGATCTGAAGACCTACCAAACAATCTAAAAGGTGTTAAGCTATGTCCACATGAATGTGAAGGGGGAGGAGGGTTGTCAATCAAGGTAAGCTGAATCAATTGAGCTAACTTGATTGAAAAAAAACCCACATCTTTTTGCTGTGTAACTAGAGCCTTAAAGAGCTGTTTAATTGCAAGTCAGGGCTGGTCTACCATGAAAAATTACACAGGCATAGCTCTGTCTCTCAGGGGTGTGAAAAATCCACACCCCTGAGATGCAGTTAAGCCAGCCAAAGCCCCAGTGTAAACATTGTTAGGTCAATGGAAGAATTCTTCTGCAGATCTAGCTACCACCAGTCAGGGTGGTAGATTAACTACAGTGGGAGGAGAACCTCTCCTGTGGCTGTAGTGAGTGTCTACACTGAAGTGCTACAGTGGCACAGCTATGTGGCACTGCAGCCATGCTGTTGTAGCATTTTAAGTGTAGACATAGCCTCAATGTCATACTTTTGGAGTTTTGCACTGTTTTCCACTGCAGCTTTTTCAGATGAGTTTATCTCCAGCACCAGAGCAATTTGTTTCAAATATCAAAGTGTATTTTTTAATACTGAAAGAACAAATATACATCTGGATATTATTAAACACAAGAGGGCAAATCCTGTTAGCCTGACTCACATACATGGTCAAGAGCTTCAAGGAGATGATGTGCAGTCAGTCACACAGGATTTGGCCTAAAAAGAGATTCCTAAGAATGAAAGATGCATACAGCAGTCTAAGCATCTAAAAAGTTAGTATGCTTCTCCTCAGCACCTTTCTACATACAGGTCTCTCCTTTCTAACAGCCCAATTCTGCATTCTGCCAGTGTCCAAGGAGTGTAGGATTAAGCCCCTTGCTACAAGTGCAAGCTAGAATATTAGTTGTAACAACAAATTAACTAAACCCTTCCCATTCATTTTTAGGTAAAAGAAAATCAGAAGTTTACAAGGAGCCACGCTTAGTTCATATACATGCATTTCAAAGCTCATTTACTCCTAAATCCCTAGGTTAAATACACACTATGTAAAGCACCTCATTATTTAAATCCCAAAAATTTGCTCAGCACTTTGCAGGACACAAAATGAGGACTGTTCCTGTCCTGGAAAGCTGACAATATCGAAAAGATCCAAAATCAGGGTATGTGATTGCAGCACATGTAGACAACCTGAGCTAGCTTTAATCTAGTTAGCTTGGGTACCAGCAACAGTGAAGCCTCTGGAATCACACCTCAACTGCAATGTAGACATAACTACAGGGCCAACCCCCACATCTGCCATCAAAAGTGTTCATGACTTATGCACATTACATGTTTGGTTCCAATATTCAATTTACTAATGTTACAATTAAAGTCAGAAATTAAACAGCTGTTTCACATAACAATTACAAATGTAAAAATTGCAACAAAACATCACAGTATATTGCATACAATAAAGACATGCACCATATGCATAAATTGGGAGATGATGAAATCAAGCAGTTATTTCTGCATTAGGATCTTTTCTGCTCCTCTCCTGTTCTCCATTTCAGAGCTCTACTCCTGCTCTCTCTGAATCTTTGAGCCCAGGAGACCCTTCTTCCCCTATACCCCAATAATAATATGTAATAATAATACTTAGCAATTCTATAGCACTTTTCTTCAGTATATCTCAAAGTACTTAATTAAGGAGGTACGTATCATTATCCCATTGAGCCATACTGCTTCTAAACGAGCCTTACCTTTTTTCTGGATCTGGACTGGTGGTGTTCCTCCGCATCATGGGGCAGGATGGCTGAGTCATCTCATGGCTGCAGAGTTTAAGGGAGAAACAGACACAGACAATAGTCTGTGACCTCACTGAGACTGACTCACCTGGATCACTTTTCCATTTATAAACACAACACAGATCATAGGATAAAGCTCCCTTTCAGTAAACCCTTATTCCACTTTAACTTCTCTCTTCCCCTGTAATCTCTGTTTAGGAGAGAAAATATATATTCAGAGCTTATACCCTTTTACTTTTACATTTTTCTGTCAGTCTGATTTTTCCTGTAATTGCTTTGCCACTTGCTGTCTCAGGAGAAGACAATATTGCTCTAAGATGCATTTTAAGACGGTCCTTGTCTGTAAAGTCAAAAAGAATTCTCTGCAATGGGTTCTGAGCCAAATCCAAGGATGGCAGCTTCATGTAGTGGCAGAGCATGGGTCTGTATGCACACATCATATTGTGCTTTCACCAGCTCTATATCCTGAGTCAATCATGGCACCTAATATTGCAAAATGTTACTTGCTGAGTAGACAACGGATCTTGGGTGAGTACAGCTTAGTCACATAAGATTTGCAAGATGGGCTTTTATTGCTGGACAGCTTTCATACTAACTATTCCAGTGTGGCTTTCATGAGATTCTGAAAATACTGTATGCAGTTTTATCTTTTCCTCCCCTTTAAGACTGATTCTTTTTCAGTCTTCACTGTAATTTCCTTTGGAGTAATAGAAAGTTCTTTCAAAAAGGAAATTATCAACAAATAATGGTTTATAGTTACACAGTGTCTCCCATCTTTGTATCTAAAATATTTTACATACACATTCATAAAATTAAACTCTCAGCACCCCTGTGAAATATATACCAATAAGTATGATCCCCATCTTACTGTAAAAACTGAGGTCCAGAGAGTTTAACTGACTTGTCTACGGTCACGTAGGAACTTGGTGACATAGCCTAGAATACAATCCAGGTCTCCAGAGTTCCACCTTGTTGCAATTGATTTTATTCCTCCAATTGCATTTAGGATAATGCATCAGAGTTCCTCAGATGGACAATACACGATGTCAAAACAATAATCCAGAAGCATCAGAGCCCATCTCTGAAATCTAACGGTGCTAAAGCTGATATACATGTTTTTGGCTTTAGAATTTTAACACAGGGTTTAAATCTGTAATCAATATAAATTTCCTCACAGAAAGTCATGGAATTTCCTGATTCCAAATTACTCAGAACCTGTTTTCTATCTGAGCATAGTTTTCTCTTGCTTCATTTGAGGTTCTGGAACTGAAAGCTATTGGCCTTTCACATGCAACTGGGATTTATATGATAACTGAATCTTTATCACGTGTAACAGTAGATAACAGATAACTTCCTGATTTGCTCAAATCCTGTTTCATTTTTACAGTGCAAAAGCAAGTATTCTCCCCCCCACCCCATCTCAAACAAATGTCTCGCTGGGTTTATTACTATAGACAAGTGAGGTAGAAATGATCCTTAATGGTGGAGGTGCCGAAATGCCTGTTCTGAAATGGGCTTTAAGAGGGGCATCGTTAACTATGCCTTTAAAGGATCTTTAGACACAGATTCAGTTTTCTCTGAGAGAAGTCATAAGTCTCCTGCACAATTCCTGTTATAATCCAAAGAAGTTAATTAAAAGCCAATTTATCTTTCTTCAGCATTATAAATCAATTTTAGGTTTTTCTCAAAGAGGTGTATACTGTTCAGTGAGCAGTTTACTCCACTTAAACCTTGCAATATTTGGTATATTATGTGATGAAATACAGCCAAAGTGCTAGCTATCTTATAGAGAAACCTGTTACATAGGAACAATCCTTTATATGTATTAATGGTGAAGAGTCATGCTATAATAGGATTTAAAGTGTTTCAAAACACAGATATTTGAATGTAAAGCACAACATGCATGGCCTTCACATCAAAATGCTCTTTAGGGATCATTAAGATAGCAGAACATTGTTTGTAAATGGTGTGTGTTTACAGTACATTTCTTTTTACATATAGTATATGCAATGTAAAGATATGAGTTTCTAAAAATATTGAACTGACATCTCTGCTACAGAAAAGCCACTAATGTAAAATTAAAGTTTTAAAAAAATATTACACCTGAATTTGCATTAGAAACGGTAAGAAAGTCCAACAGCAATATATGCTTGAACCTAGTGCTAAATCAAGAAAACATTCACAGAACCATTTGCTTTAAAATAAGTGTTAATGAGATATATCATTTAAAAGTATACAATGCAGATCCAAAAGCAACAAAAATCCAAGAAAACATATGGTTTGGTTCTGAAACCGGAACCTCTGGTATATCTTTATAGAAGCCAGTGAACCATCAAAACAGCTATCCCTATACCTTGCTCTTACTCATTTGTTACCTACACACAGCTCAAGTGGAGTATCTGTATCCAAGCTAAGAGTGAAGTCTGCATGACATCTCAAAAATAATTCAAAACATAATCATCTTATATTATTGGAATAATGACAGTAAGTCAGGCTTGTTGACGTATTTTATTGTGAGATGGGGAGCCTGGTAAAAAACTAGAAAATGACCATGATGTAACAAGGAACTTAAAAATGAAGATTCAGATTTGTAACTTACATACATGAATACAGGAACAAATTGGCACAAAAATGTTAAACATTGTTCCCAACACTGTTTATAAGATTATTCTAATTTGGCTTCCTAAGGAAATGAGAGTTTTATGGTTAGGCTAATCTCTTAATAAAACTGCAGAGCATCATGCTATTAGTCACACAGTGAATTTCAAAATGTAAGAGCTTTATATTAAAAACTGGGTAAAGGTAAAATGAATTGATTGCAACTGTAAAATTAATACATTCCCATTTTAATTCTTCTGTTCTACAGTCCAAGGCAAGTATAAATGTTAACATAACACTGTTAAATCAAATCTCAATGCAAGAGAACCAATTGCATCTCTACTTTAAATCTTATCAACTTTCCAAATTTTCATACTAAAATATATTATTGTATTAATACAAACTACAGTATTATACACTACACTGTGTAATAAATAAAGAAATATAAAAATAAGACACATAAATATAAAAGTTTTCTAAAACTAAAAAGGTACATATGTCAGTAAGAAGGGTATTAATACTGCCAGGTTTGAAGACATACAGTACAAAATGTTGCACAGATCTATAAACTAAAAGAAATAAAATAATACTGATAGGTAAAAATCAGCTAACATTGTTAATAAATGGGGTCCATAATAACTAACATTTGGAAACACTTATGAGCCAGATAACATGTCATGTATGTGTCTGAAATTAAAGTAAACCAATAAAGCAGATTAGAAATTTTCCCTTGTAATTATTGTAGAGAAATTCTGCAAATTAGATATCAACCAAACATAATACTGAAGAATTAAATAATGAAATGTACCAGTGTTCTTACTTTTTGGATGGTTGAGTGTCCCTCCCCCCGCCCCATGATTTATTTAGAAGTTTGATGCAAATTAACAAATGCTAGTTATTGTAGGCCACACATTAGATAAAGGCTGGTCAGAGCCTTTAAAATACTGATAAATGGCACTTACAGCACACAGGTCTTGCATAAGGCCAAAGGAGATACAAAGCTTCATATCATATCCTTCATATTGTTACTACATACTCAAAACACAATTACAAACACTGATTTTTGACGACTTTGCTGTCCTTACCAGTATTAACACTGTTAGTCCCTGCAATCAGAACTCAACAACAATCTTTTCAACTACATTTTTAACCACATGAGTAAGAAACTTCAGTTCTTCTATCAGTTGCTTTCTTAAGGCTAACAATACACTTTAAATGATAATATGCTCTACTACAACATCTAATGTTATAATTGCTACCTTCTAGGTTGAATTTACAAAGGTAGTCTAGCACTGTTTGGAACTGCATTATACTTTTCTGCGAAAGGGAATTCTGTAGTGCAGAAGTTCTCACATTTTCTAAACATAATAAAATACTGAAGCGGATTTAGCAAATGTTTTCCGGATAAAAAAAAAATCATATAAATCTCTCCCAATTGTACAGCTTAAAATTAATCAACATAAGAATGAAAATTAATACTGATAAAACAAATGATGCCAGATGCTTGTCTAATAAATCAGGTTTCCTACAACCTGTTAAATCTTTGCTTCCAGAGTCACTGTATTTTTCTAATCTGCTTCATGTTACAAACTTGTTCCTAACTTTGAAAACTGCATGAAAAATTACTAGGTTTGAGGTTCAGGCACACCTGGATTTTTTTTTTCTCATTTTCTTATTTTACTATAATTTTTTTATTTTATTTTTTACACAGTAGTGAACAGAAATCACAGTATGCAGACTACTGTGTTTCTATGTTAAGCATATATAGTATAGAACAAACTTCATTACCAATTAGTTGCTTTCCTTATAGAAAAAAAAACAACTATCAGTTAAGCTTTGTTTGTTTTTTCTGCCACCCGCTCATCATTCTGTATAGCTTCTTGTTCTACATTGCTCACTTGATTTACAGATTCTTCATTCATGTTACCTTCAATTTTCCTTTCTTCCTCCTCTACTTCTTGTAGTTTTCCACATTCTTTTTCTTCCTGAAGTTCTTCCATCTCTTTGTCTTCCTCTTCCTCTTCCTCTTTTTCACTGTCTTCCTCTTCTTCCCTCGTTAAACTTTCTCTCTCATCTGAGTCGATCTGCGATGGGGATGCTCTGGCACCAGCATGCTCATTATTTAGGACTTCTTGTCCTGTCTCTTCCTGTTCTGTGCTATCACGCTCTTCTGCTTCTCTTTTGCAATAGGAGTAGCGATGATTCATGTGCTGAGAATAAGACCCAGAGTGTGAAAAACGCTTTCCACATTTGTCACATTGATAGGGCTTTTCTCCAGAATGCAGTCGCATGTGTTCAATCAAATGGTGTTTGTGTTTAAATGCCTTTTTACAGATTCCACACTCATGAGGTCTTTTACCTAAAAATAATAAGCAAATATTTGTAACTTTAGTTTCCACACTTTAATTGTTATTACTGGTTTCCATATCATCTATGGTTGGTGGAGACTATTTGTTGAAAAGTGGCGGTTTCACATTTGGATTTTGGTACAACTGTTGGAAGATTTATTTAAGAAGGTGTTCTTTTCTTAGGGTCATTAAGGTTGGGATTTTCAAAGGAGCCTAAGAACATAACATAAGATCGGCCATACTGGGTCGGACCAATGGTCCATCTAGCCCAGTATCCTGTCTTCCAACAGTGGCCAATGCCAGGTACTTCAGAAGGAATGAACAGAACACGTAATCATCAAGGGATTCATCCCGTCTTCCACTCCTAGCTTCTGGCTAACTGAGGCTAGGGACACTCAGGGCATGGTGTTGCATCCCTGACCATCCTGGCTAAAAGCCGTTGATGGATCTCCATGAACTTATCTAGCTCTTTTTTGAACCCTGTTATAGTTTTGGCCTTCATAACATCCCCTGGTAACAAGTTCCACAGGTTGACTGTGTGTTGTGTGAAGAAGTACTTCCTTTTGTTTGTTTTAAACTTGAAGCCTTTTAATTTCATTGGATGACCCCAAGTTCTTGTGTTATGTGCAGGAGTAAATAACACTTCCTTATTCACTTTCTCCACACCAGTCAAGATTTTATAGACCTTTATCATATCCCCTCTTTCTTGTTTCTTTTCCAAGCTGAAAAGTCCAAGTCTTTTTAATCTCTCCTCATATAGAAGCTATTCCATACCCCTAATGATTTCTGTTGTCCTTCTCTGCACTTTTTCCAATTCTAATATCTTTTTTGAGATGGGGAAATCAGATCTGCATGCAGTATTCAAGATGTGGGCATACCATGGATTTATATAGTGGCATTATGATATTTTCTGTCTTATTATCTATCCCTTTCCTAATGTTTCCTAACATTGTTGATTTTTTTGACCTATCTCTTACTTGCGTGCTAACAGTGAATTTAGACCCCATCATTTTATGTATAGTTGGGATTATGTTTTCCAATATGCATTACTTTGCATTTATCAACACTGAATTTCATCTGCAATTTTGTTGTCCAGTCACCCAGTTTTGTGAGATCCCTTTGTAACACCTGCAGTCTGCTTTGGAGTTAACTGGACTTAACCCATTTCCCATTGAATTTCAGCCTAAATTCTAGGCTGAAAGTAGGATTTAACAAATCAAAATAATAATAAATGTAAATAAACCCATCCAAAGTTCTGAGTGAATATGACATATATCACAAGGTCAGAAGCTTGTGTATAAGATTTATTTTCTGCACTCAATAAATCAGTCTTCCTTTTGCAATGACTGTATGCCCTGATCATCGTAGGAAGAGAATGGAGACAGGTCTGTAGAGACCAACTCTAGGCCCGTTGTATAGCTAACTCCACATAAAGATGTATAAAGATCCACATTGATAACTAAAACCTTATTCCAAAAAAGATGATAAAAGACATTAGAAAATTGCAACACTTATCGACCCTATTTTTCCATTCTAACAAAGGGCAGACTCAGCACCATCGTCCACAGCATGCTCAGGCCCCATTTTGGCAAAGCAATTAAGCATGTGCTTATCTTTAAGCACACATTTGAGTCTCACTGGCTTAATCACATGCTTAAATCCATTTAACTCCTTTGTTGAACTGTGTGAATTGAGTTTCTTGAATTTCTACATAGCTGAATAATTTGAGAACAAGAATGGCTGTCTTGAAAGCCATTTGCCAAAATTGCACAGAATGTAGGAAGTTGATAGACTGGCTCCTGGGTGCTACTTTTAGTGAATGAACACCCCACAATCAGGTGGGATAAGAGGAATAGGATCCCAATTAATGATGGGGAATTTCATGAAACATTTTTTGGATAGAAAATTAGTTCAAATTCAAATCCATTTTTAACCTGGATTTTAATTCCACCTTTTCCACTCATAACTCACTTAAAATATTTGTGTTCACTTTGTGTTAAGAAGAGAGGAGAAGAAACCTCTTCACCCCCAAAAACAGATTGGCACAAGTGTTTATTCTGTCCCTACAAATTCATTAGAAAAATCTCTCCCCTAACCCCTGCTCAGTCTCTCTGTATTTGTTTATCCCTCAGCCTTCAATCTGCTCCAGTTTTCAGATTTTTTTTCTTTGTCCCCTCTCTGCTATTTTTTAATGTCTCTTCTAAACATAACAAACTGGTGTGATAATTGGGCCTACAAATTTACCCTAATTGTGAGCTCAACTGTGAAAAGTGAGTGGAAGTTCATAAAATGTCATAATAGCCTATAACAACATAATTTGATGGGAAAAGGTAAAAAATAAAACAAGAAAAGAAGAGAAAAGAGAAAAGAAAAAAGACTGAATTAGTCTAAACAAAACTGATCAAGATCATGCCTGGTAAACAAGAACAGTGTGAGATCAGAAATCAGTGAACCAAAATTGGTGGGTCTGAAATTAGACCTATTGGTGGACAAAATAATGGGAGGATAGACTATTCTGCCCATCAGTCCCTTTTGGAGTCCTTAAAATAAAGGAGACTGAGAGAAAGCGAAGGGAGGTGAAGGAGCGAGCTTCACCATCATGGCTGCCACCCCCACCGTCTCCTGGGGCCCTGGGTTCCAGTGTAAATCATTGTGTCTTGGTTGTCCTGATCCCAAGAGATGTCCTGACCAAACCAAACCATAAAAGGGCTCCACCTCCACTCACTGGCTATGGTGAATCCCAAACACAACCTGGTATGTGAGACTTTGTCACCCCTTTCCCGTGTGTCCTTTTCCCTCCCCACCTTATTTCTTCTCCTTCCCCTTTTGCATTCTGTCCAATAAGAATCTTGGTTCAACGAGCCAAGAATGTATATTTTGCAACACTGCTGTAAGCCTCTGAGCAAAAAGGGGCAGCTAAAGGCAATGCCCCCGAAATAGCCCAATGCTGATACGAGATTGCCAGGATTCAGAGTGGCTGGTAAGAGCATGTGCTGTGCCTGTGTTTTTCCAGCAGTGAGGTTGCAAGTGAAAGCCAATACCAGAGACAGAAGTTGTGTTTTCTATCTTCCCTGTTCTTTTCATTCCCCTCTCTCTCTCTCTCTCTGTGTGTCTTGTTTTGTCTTCTAGGAAATGGAATTGGACTTCGACAACAAAAACAGTAACAATTGCTCCAGCCATTCCAACTAACTTCTCTCTTCCAAAAAGGACAGTTACCATCATCTTTGATACCATTTAAGTTACTCCCCGCCCCCCTCTTTTAAAGACTGTCCCCAGCTAAAGGGAAAGGGAACAAGGGATGTGGTTAAAACGAAAGCCTCACTTATTTCTTTACATTTCAAATGCTTTAACTGTTTTTCTTCTTTTTCTGCATCTTTAATAAAAGATTACAATGATTTGTAATGGTGTTTGCCATGGGACTAAGCAGGCTGAGGTCTCTGTACCCCAACACTTCTTTAAAACTGTTTAATATTGTAGTTTCAGAGTCATGTTAACACCTTTGACTCTTTGGGCCCATATATTCCATGTAAATTAATACAACAGAATCCAGTAATGTTAGTTTGGTTTCAGCATTCAAAACTCACAATTAAATAGGGTAGAAATTAGGCAAAAAAGTTTGTATAGGCCTAGCCTTGATATGAAAGATGCAGATAAATGGTAGCTTTCTGATCACAGTACACAGAAGAGCAATGACTAGTACTGTCAAACAGGCACTTTTCCTGAGCTCTGTACTTAATTAGAAAGTAAAATAGAAAGAACTAGATGTTCTAAAAATGGAGAAATTAACATGCTAAACTTCTAGGAAAGCAAAGCTGGGAAAAATGCATATTTTGTTGAGAGACACACTCTGAGAAATTGAACTGAATGGGAAAGACTGAAAATAAAATTAACAGAATTAATAGACAATACACCATTAAGAACCAAACCTAATAGAGATTTAAAAAAAGAGTAATGCAGATAAACAGAGAAATAATACAGAGATCTAGTTAATAAAAAAAGAAAAAGGCATATGAAGACACACATATCAAAACATGTCTTTAATACACAAGATAGCAAAGACTAAAGTAAAAGAATGTAATAAACGACCAAAACAGCCAGAACTGGAGTTGAAAGGAGGAATGCAGAGAAATAAAAATGAAAAAACTTAAGACTGCAACGCTATTCTTTTTGTGAAAGATTCAAAACTCATTGAGGACTCCCACTGATTTCCAAATGATTTTAGATTAGACTCTTAGATTGTAAAATGCCTGGGGGCAGGGACATTGTCTTTTAGTTGTATGTAAAGCATCCCACATGTATAAGGTGCTTTGTGAGTAAATAGCAAATAATAATAATGAGGGCAGCAGTATGAGCTGGAAGGTGAGAAATGAGTCCCTGATTAGAGGGGCTGTCAGATCATCATGACCATGACTCAGCTGGAGAAGAGATGCCTGATCATTTAACGTTTTTGCATTAGTCCCTAAAAAAACCCCAAACAAACAACATCCTGGAATTGCAATGAAAATTGAACAAACATAAAAAATGTAGGTTTACTGAAAAAGGTGTGCATTGAGCCATGATGATGAAAAAGTTATTTTCTCCTCCACCCTTCAACCATGGACATATTACATGTTATTTTTGAAGCATGGAATCCAATCAGAATTAAAATAAGGAAACTATTTTAAAAACTATATTTACTACTACATACCTGTGTGTTCATACTTATGTCTCAATAGTGAACTGCTCTTCTGGAATATTTTGTCACATAAATCACAAGCATACATCCCATTTTCTGTCTTTCTCATCTTCTTTTTGGGTGGTGTTGAATCAGAATCATTTTGATCTTCCACAGTTGAGACTCCTTCTGAGCTAGTATCTTGCCTTTCATCCTAAGAAAATTACAAAAAAAAATATTAAACCTAGTACAAATTCCATGGACACAGTAGGCGAGATTATAAATCATATCCTGGAATTTTAGTTGTAATTTCACTTAATTTCAGTAAATTGACCAACAATGTTGTTTAATTCTAACATTTACATAGCCAAGAAAAGACTCTCTCTTTGTGACACTAAAATTCCTGATCTATTATAACTAGAAGGCCTGGAAAACCAGTACTTAACAGAGTTGCAATGTTTGAGTTTCAAGATTTGGCTTCAGGCCAACCTTCAGAGGAGCACTGACACACCAACTAAGAGCTGGATAAGGGAGGGAAATGAGATTATAGAATGAAAAGGTACATAAAAGGGCATTGGGAATGTGGAAGACCCAGGATGTTTCTAACAGTTTTTTACATCAAGGTACACCATTTGCGTCTAAATGTGTCACCATTTTTGTGGAAATTAAAATTATGCTAACATTAGAGTTCAATTCTGTAATACTGGCTACTTTCTTTCCCATAATTCTGTTACAAATGTAACCTAAAGTAACTAGCTAGGGAATGCTAATATTCCATGAACAAAAACTGTACCTATAATACCATAATACTGTAATTGTAATTGTGATTCATCTGCTAAATTCACTCTCAAGAAGCATAAAAGCATATTTTAATGGTATCAGCAAGTCACAAAAAACACAAAAACTGTATTAGATTTTTGGCATCAGTTTTCAAATCCAAATAAAATATGTATTAGCTACCTCAGTATGCATGAGTAATATATAACAAACACACACATACCTTGTGTCAGTCCAAACCCAGGCTGACCAGTTTCCAACTGTACAGGAAAGAGTTTCTATTAAACTTCCATTACCTACTTACAAGGAGTCAACCAAGAAAAGATCTTATCCTTTGCATGGTTTTTTTTTATTCTTCTCTGTTCCTACCTTAATAATTTGTGTACAGCTATCAGTGGGATCGACTCTGATCACACAGACATATCTTGAGGTAGAAACAGAGTAGAGTACATAAATAACACATGCAAAGGACAAGCACTTGCCCCATTTTCAATGAAAGTTTCCTTTTAATTTTGTTTAAAGTTCCATTATGGTACAGGAGGAGTTCAGTTACCCACCAGATCAAGAGATAGTACTGGAGGGGAGCTGACAGGAAGGGCGAAATAGGAGGATAAAGATGTTCCACGCAGCCTTTTTTTTTTGGGGGGGGGGGGGGCGGGAGGGAGGGAAGGGGATAGGGCGCAGCAAAGTAAATGAGCCTGGTTACATTGTTTTTTAACCAAGGGTACTGGAATTCATAAGTAGATCATATATCTATTATTTAGATTGAAAACTGGTCCTGAAAATCTGACACAACTATTAGTTTCTGTGTGTTGCCCTACTGTGTACCAGCTTGGCTTCAAAGGAATAAATGTTACAATAACTTCCATCACCCACTTATTAGGATGGAACCAAAACAAATATTATCAACAATTTAAACACTATTTTAACCAATTCTGGCTTTTTTTCCTTTTCCCATTAAAATATTTCTTAGTTTGGTAAAAATAATGACCTGAATTATGCCACACCTCTACACATAGTACATACAAGAATACACACAGGTTTAGGTACCTGATTTCCATTAGGTTGGGTCTGTTTTGGCGGTGTTTCTTGAACTGCAGGGCTAACTGTAGTTGAATATGTATAAGCCACCCGTGGAATCAGAATGGTTTGCTTATTGGCAGCTAGAGCTCTTAAGCATGGAACACTGTTCTGGTCAGCAATGGCAACAATTGTAGGTAACTGGGCAGTGACTGTAGGTATAGCAATATTTATGGGGTTGGCACTTGGTGGGATTACATTTACAATAGGATCAGAGTCTGTAATACTGCTGTCCTTTTGTGGTTCTTTTTTTGCACAAGTCAAGTTCAAAGGTTCTTCTTGGACAGAATAAACACTGTTCTGGTAAACACTAGTTATGGTAGATCTTTCCAATATTTCTCCATGTTGCTTTGGTAGTGAAAGGTCAAGAGGTTCTATTTGTGGCTCTTCTGGTACACCCTCTGTTGTGTACACATAACCCTGGGAATTTCTGGATGAAGAGAGGTTTAGTGGTGATGGGGATGGCGTATTACTTCGTGAACCATTCAGGGTCAATCCCACTGATAAAGTCTGAGACTTAATTATCTTGAGGGAGTTTTGTAAATCACTTGTGTTGTCGTGGGGTTCACTTGGATTTGTAGGTCCTGCTTGATTATCATTATCTGTAGGATTACTTAGTTTGCCCTGTTCAGGAGAAGATGGTCCAGAAGACTGTACAGAAATTTGCCCAGCTTGCATTTTTTCAAACCACTTTTTTACCACATCCAGTGGTAGGTTTACTGAATCAGCAATTTTTGAGAGCTCTTCTGCACTTGGTTGTGCATTTAATGCATAATATGCTTTTAGAAGAGATAAAAGATTTTTTAAAGGTGGCTGACCAGGAGATAAGTTGCTCTCCCCTGTTTCTGATAGAACAGGGGATTCAGACTTCTCAGCTTCTGTTTCACTGAGCTGAGGAAGCTGAGTGGGATTTTTTGGGTCATAGTGCTTTAATTCTTGAAGTGCATTAAGATCTCCTGGACAGTCATCACAAAGAAGGCAAGTGCTATCATTGGTCTCTCCTTCAAAGTTCTTATCTTTCTCAGACTTCACTGTAAGATCTTCTGGTAATTTTTCACTTTTGCAACTGTTTGTGGGAACAGAATTTTCTTTTTTCAGATTTTGTGGAACAACCTGAAGTTGACTAGGTTGCTCCAAACTGTAATTGATGATAATTTTGGTTGTCCCATCTTGATCAACCAAAGGAAGACTGATAGCTGAAATGAGGGAATGACCAGCTTGTTGTATGGATGCAGTGTTGATTGTTTCTTGTTCTTTGGATGCAAGATTAGTATGACTGTTTTCCAATACTTGCCTTATTACATTACCATCTACTGCCACTTTAAGTACATTTTGAATGTCACTTAAATTGATGCTTATGGGAGATACCAGACCTACTGTTGGTAGAACAACAGCTTGTACCACACCCTGAGGAGAACTGGTTGCCTGTAATTGGCTACCACCACTAAAAACCCCATTTTGCAAAGGGGTTGAACAGTTGATTCCTGAAGCAACAACTATGGGCTTGAATTCATAATCCACAGGTTCAGTTTTAATTTGGTTAATAGGAAGTTGTTCTTGTAAGGGCTTGTTTTCTATCTTTTGCCGTATCTGTGGTCTCGCTGGGATACCTGGTGATGAGGAAAGGGAAGGGGAGGAGCACTGAGACGTCTTGAGCCCTGACCGTGCTCGACCATTCACAGGCATCAAACCAATACATTTCTTGCTGCTTATGTGTGAGCTATATGAACCAGAATGGGAAAAACGCTTCTTGCAGTTTGGGCACTCATATGGCTTCTCTCCTAAACAAAGATAAATGAGAGTCGATTAGGTCACGGTGCATCTCCATCATACTAAAGTAATAGGAAAACAATATCTCTCCTCTCAAACGGTCGCAGACATGACTTTGACAACAGTTTATAAAGAGGTCAAGGCAAAGGCTGTCCACTTTCTAAAATTAAAAATTGTATACATACACATAACATGAACAAAACATCCCCAAATTCCTTCTGACTATCTTTGCTTTTACACTTGCCAGAACTCTAACACTACAGCTGAAGTTTTGCTTAATTGTCTCAGCTTAAAGCCACTTTTGCAAAGCCTCTTGAGTTGGGAGCACCCTGGGCACAGCCGAGTACTTGGGCCAGAATTTACAGTATCTCCAAGAACAAAATATAAACTTTATATTTTAAACTTATAGTTACAAAAGTGTTTTCATGCCAAAGTCATACAGAGTACACTTGATAATATGCATTATGTATATCAAGACTTGGAATATTTACCACTGTGGATTCGTAGATGCTCCTTTAGGTGATGTTTGTATTTGAAAGCTTTTCCACATTCAGTGCACTTGAATTTTCGATTACCACTGGACTGAGTCACATGTCTCTGTAAGAGAAAATCTGAAATTCATTCAGAGTACAAAGGCGTTCAAATGTAATGAAAAAACAGCATAAGGAAAATTTCAAATTTCAGCACAGAAGTAATTCAAAACTGAATACAGTCAATCATCATTTTGAGGGATTGAGGGTTGTGTGAGTTACTTATAAAAAAGAAACAGATCAGTGGTCAGGTTAGAAAACGGAGCCATATAAATAATTGGTGTAAATTTGGTACAGTTAAAAAAATACATTGCTCTCTATCCTAATTTTACTTAAGAGGAATATGACCAGGTTATGTGCCTAAGAAATTTAGTAAGATATTCCCTTTTCTGTTTGTAAAAATCATCCAATGGATATGGAATACAAGAAAGAAACATTAAAGCATTTAGAGACAGTTTAAAATTTAATCGGTTGACTTGATTTTTCCATTTACATGCTTCCAGCTCTTACTGTTGGCCTTAGATTCTTTATGTAATGGCATCACAGGATTGCTGAAGAGAAGATGGTTCAGTAACAACAAAGGCACTCTCAGTCACAGTTTATTCTCAAAAGAAATGCAAAAAATTTACATTAAAATATGCAATATAATAAATGGATTCCTCAAACACCTAATATTTGTTAACAATTGTAATGAAGTCACTTAGCTATCTTTTTGTTATGTCTTGTGAGAACATTTATTATGAATTTGAAGTATTTTAACCATTTTAGCCTTATTTACATTACAATTCTTTTAAAGTAGCATAGGCCAAGAAAGATAAGTTTAAATAAATACACCTTTATTTTAGTATAAATAGTTTATATTTACAAATGTATATATTTAAACACTGACCAAGTATATTATTTTTGAAAGTATAGTCAGAGCTGTTTAATTCTCAATATAGAGGTGAGAGAGAAAGGAAAATTTACTGCTAGAGCAAACTGAGTTAGTTTATTATATAAAAAAATATTTGCAACAAACTTAATTTTAAATAAAGTTGTCTATGAAAAACGAGACCACTGATGCTCTACCACAGGGGTGGGGGAAGTTTTTGGCCCGAGGGCCACATCTGGGTATGGAAATTGTATGGTGGGCCATGAATGTTCATGAATTTGGGGTTAGGCTGCAGGAGGGGGTGAAGTCTCTGGCTGGGGGTGCGGGCTCTGGAGTGCGGCCAGAAATGAGGAATTCAGGGTGCGGGAGGGGGCTCTGGGCTGGGGCAGGGGGTTGGGGTGTGGGGAGCGTGCGGGCTCTGGGGGGTGAGGGATTTGGGGTATAGGAGGGTGCTCCAGGCTGGGACCAAGGGGTTAGGAGGGCGGGAGGGGGATCAGGGCTGGGGCAGGGGGTTGGGGCACGGGGGATGAGGGCTCTGACTGGGGATCTGGGATGGGGCCAGAAAAAAAAGGAGTTCACGGTGTGGGATGAGTCTCTGAGGTGGGGCAGGGGGTTGGGGCACGGGAGGCAGTCAGGGGTGCAGGCTCTGGGTGGCACTTACTTTAAGCAGCTCCTGGAAGCAGCGGCATGTCTCCCTTCCGGCTCCTATGCGGAGGTGCGGCCAGGTGGCTCTGCCCCGTCCGCAGGTGCTGCCCCTGCAGCTCCCATTAGCCGCAGTTCTTGGCCACTGGTAGCTGCGGGGGCGGCGCTTGGGGCGGGGGCAACATGCGGAGCTCCCTGGCTGTCCCTAAACGTAGGAGCCGGAGGGGGGACATGCTGCCGCTTCCAGGAGCCTCAGCACACACATGTGGAGCGGCCTGGCTGGAGCGCAGGAGCAGGTCAAGCCCCAGATCCTGCTCCCCAGTGGGAGCTCGAGGGCCGGATGTGGCCGCGGGCCGTAGTTTGCCCACCCCTTCTCTACCACCATTTGGATGCAGCTGTATGTTTTGCTAGCAACTGTACAAGATATTCTATTTGAGGCTCCACAATACTATTTTACACTTTATTGTTTCTCTGCCCTTGATTCTTTGCAAATACTGGCAGACGACACTTTAGCTTTTAAGAAGGATGTGGAAATGCTGGACAGAGTTCAAAGGAGAGCCACAAAAATGATCTAGAGGCTGGAAAACAAGCCTCACAATGTGAAGCTTAAGGTGCTCAACTTCCTCAGCTTATTGAAGAGAAATATGAGAGGTGATTTGATTACTGTGTATAGTTACTTACAAATAGTAAAGAATAGTGCTGGGCTTTTCAATTTTGTTGATAAAGGGACATCAAAATCCAATGGCTGAAAATGAAAGTTGGACAAATTCAACTTTGAGATAAGATGCAATTTCCTAGCAGCGAGGTAAACATTGGAACTGTTTACCTGGGGAGGTATTGGACTCACCACTGCTTGTAATCTTTAAATTAAGATTAGGTATTTTCTCCAGCCTGTGTGTGTAATAGGGGCCTTGGGGTCAGGCTGGATGGCTGTGGTAGTCCCATGCAGCCTTGGAATCTGTGAATCTATGAATCCTCATCTTCAAACCCTTCCTTCATGGGCCTTTGAGAGAGTGTGATTGCCTGCATTGCATTCAGCAGGCTCATAGCATTTGTAGTTCTGTATCATGATAATGGCTATAACATATTTTAATCTCATGCTTCAGGGCTTCAGCTGGTCGCCTGTGGCCTCAGTCCCATTAAGAATAGCAGCTGTTTTGAAAAAGGGAAGTTCTTTGTGGAATCCTCTGTAGAAGAAGAAATTGTTAATTACTGTAACTGGTTCTTTGAGATGTGATGCAGACATGTATTCCAAGTAAAGGTGTGTGCCCGCCCCATGTGTCAGAGCCAGAGCCTCTTGCTTAGCAGTACCTGTAGAGGAGTGGTGCTCCTGCCTCGTGCCTGTAGCCCCTCCCCTGGCTATATGAAGGGCCAGAGGCTGGGTCATGGAATACACATGTGAAACATCTCGAAGAACTATAGTAAGTAACCGTTTCTTCTTCTTCGAGTAGATACAGATGTGTATTGCAAGTAGATGACTAGCGAGCAGTACCCCCATTTGGAGGCAGGGCTTGAAGTCTACCTAAGGATTGCAGGACCATTCTTTTGGTATTAGCGTCCGCTCTGGAAGAAGCAGTGATTGTGTAATGGTCAAATGGTCCTCTCATCAAATGTGCCCATATCTGCCGAGGAGGTGTGGCCAACACTATCTCATAAGCAGTCTTTATGCAATTTGTTATCAATTTAGAGATAGTCTTGGCAGAGACCACTTGTCCCTTCATGTAGTCCGCATACAATAAGAACAGGCATGGCAAAGCATGAAACTGTTCAGTTCTGCTTAGAGAGAAGGCTAGACAGTGTCTAAAGGCTAATGAATGGAAGCGTTGCTCCTCCAGGGAGGAATGTGGCTTGGGGAAAAATACAGGCAAATACACCACCTGGTTCAAATGAAACTGAGAGACCACCTTGGATACAAACTTCTGGTGTCACCTTGTCCCTGAAAACTGCATGTGAAAAGGCCCAGCCATCAGGGCCTGCAACTCTCCCAACCTCCTGGCAGAGGTAATGCAGTTTTCTGAGACAGGAGGGGCAGCGGACAGGAAGCAAGGGGCTCAAATGGAGGTCCAATTGGAGCCGCTAAAACTGCATTCAGGTCCCACAAGGGGACTGGCTCTCACACTGGAGGATTCAGAAGGAGTCGTCCTTTCAGAAATCTTATCACAATGGTATTAGAGAAAACAGATTTCCCTTGGGTAGGTGGATGAAATGCCAATATTGCTTCCACGTGCACTCTCAGAGAATTGAGTGCGAGGCCCGAGTCCTGATGTTGTAACAGGTACTCCACGATGTCCTGGATGGAAGCCTCCACTGGATGGGTCCTACGGGCCAAGGACCACATGGAAAATCTCTTCCACGTTGCCAAGTAGGTCGTTCTAGTGGAAGGGTTCCTACTGTTAAGTAGGACCTCTGAAACAGCCTCTGAGCAATGCTCTTCCTCCTCATTCAGCCATGCAGTGAGGTCAAGGGGTCGCCAGATGCAGGGTGTGGCCGTTGTCCTGGTAAGGAGGTCAGGGAGGAGAGGAAGAGGCATGGGAGGCTGAACTGACAGAGCAAGGAGATCTGAGAATTAGAATGCTGCCTCAGCCATGCTAGGGCAATCAGGATGAGCTTGGCTCAATCTGCCTTGAGTTTGGCGATGACCTAGGGAAGAACCGGGATAGGAGGGAATGCATACAGTAGAGTTGACTTCCAGCTGCAGGGGAAAGAGTCAGAGAGGGAGCCTGGGCTGAGTTCCTCTTTTCCCTTGTTGCAAAGAGGTTGAATGTAGGGATGCCCCATGTTGCAAACACCATCTGAAGGACCTCTGACTTTAGGGACCAAAGCTTTCTTTGCTTTCTTTCTTTTTCTGAATGCTGCCCCAGAGGGGCGTTTTCTTCTTTCACTCATGACTGCTGTCCTGTGCCAGCTATAGTGGCTCTCAACACACAATTGAAGGGGACAAATAAGCAGGCTGGTAGCAGGGCTTGAGTGAGGCAAGTTATCAGCGTCTTAAGAGCCTAACTGGCTCCTACTACTTCAGTTGACTGCCTGTTCTCCTCAAATGGGTTCAGGGAAGCAGCAGGAAAGAGGAAGCTCCCTGAGAAGCTGGTGTTAATCAGTCCAGGCTCCTGGGGGTGCTAGATGGCTCCTCTCTCTCCTGGCACTCCTGCTGCTTTCTGTTATTCCCTCTCAACTTTTCTCCTGCCTGTCTGTTATGTCTCTTGTGCCCTCCTTCCTCCAGCACAGCACTCCACCATCTAGAGCAGAGAGAATACATATGCACCAGCAGCAGACACAATTTTCTACACTCTGGGTCCTAGTGGCGCCCCCCGACAATCTGGCACCTGAGGCAGCCGCCTCAGTTCACCTCATGGTAAGGCCAGCCCTGCACATGCCCCCCCCAATACCTTGCCGTCCCACCCACTCCCACAGTGATTTATTTCTGCTCTGGGCAATGGAAACTAGGTGCCAGCACTGCTGGGGAGGGTCCTTGACCACTCTTGCAGTTTCCCTTTCCTTCTCTGTCATTTTCTGCAGGGAAGCAAAGAAATCTGCGGAGCGACATGATTTCTGTGCCCACCCAGTGGCACAGAATTCCCCCAGGAGTATTTAATGTAATTGTGATGCTCTTATTAGCCATATAGATATCTAATTAATTTCTAACCCCACTAAGCTTTTGGACAACGTGATATTTTGCAGCACTGAAGTTAATCTATGTATTGTGTAAAAAAGTATTTCCTTCAATTATTTTTAAGTTTGATGCCTTTAATTTGAATGGGCTGTTCTTTTGTTCTTAACTTATGAGGAAGAGTAAACAGTAGCTCTCAATTTACCTTTCTCTACACTATTCTATATTTTGTATCCTACCATGTTCCCTGTTTTCTCCTTTCTAAACAGTCTCAGGCCTGGTCTACACTGGGAGGGAGGGGTGAGTGGCGGGGGGGAGGGGAAATCTAAGTTATACAACTTCAGCTATGTGAATAACGTAGCTGAAGTCAACGTACTTAGATCGATTTACCATGGTGTCTTCACCACGGTGAGTCAACTGCTGCTGCTCCCCCGTTGACTCTGTGCCTCTCGCCAAGCTGCAGTACAGGAGTCGATGGGAGAGCGCTCGGGGATCAATCGTTGCCCGCCCATCTCGCCGGTAGTGAAGACATACCCTTAGTCTTTTCAATCTCTCCTCATGTGGAAGCTTTTCCATGCATTTTTGTCATCCAGTTCTCCACCCCTTTTTATTTTTGAGGTGAAGTAATCATAACTGAACACAGTATTCAAGGTAAGGATATGCAGTCAATTTATATAATGGCAGTATAATATCCTCAGTATTATTTCCTGTCCCATATACAGTAGAACCTCAGAGTTACAAAAACCTCGGGAATGGAGGTTATTCCTACTCTGAAATGTTTGTAACACTGAACAAAACGTTATGGTTCTTTCAAAAGTTTACAACTGAACACTGACTTAATGCAGCTTAGAAACTTTACTATGCAGAAGAAAAATTCTGCTTTTAACCATCTTAATTTAAATGAAACCAGCACAGAAACCATTTCCTTACTTGTCAAATCTTTATTTTTAAACTTTTCCTTTATTTTTCTAGTAGTTTACATTTAACACAGTACAGTACTGTATTTGATTTTTTTTTTTTTTGGTCTCTGCTGCTGCTGCCTGATTGTGAACTTCCGGTTCCAAATGAGGTGTGTGGCTAACCGTTCAGTTTGCAACTCTGGTGTTCATGACTCTGAGTTTCTACTGTACATCCTAACATTTTGTTTGTTTTTTTGACCATTGCTGTGCATGGAGAAGATATGGTAATTGATCTCTCCATAGTGATACCCAGGCTTTTCTTGACAGAGCACCTAAATCATAGGATATTGTATGTGTTCCATGATTGGAAAACATAACCATTACAAACTACTTTCATTTCTGAGTGAAACAAGTTTTATTTATTCACAAAACTGTAACAGTAGCCCCAGGAGTCAAGAAACACAAAATGATCCAACCTTACAACAGCATGACTGTAATTCTACATGGATCACCAATGGAGAATGCTCAGGCAAATCCAAAAATAAAACTTACTGGGACAGAGATGAAATTGTTGCATATGATGGAATTCTTTACAAAGAGATTCTTTACCGGTCATAATATCACACAAATAAGTCAGAAATGCTAAGAATAATCCATGCTGTCTCTGAGTATTGAAAACCGTAAGAACAGAGACTGAGACATCCTCCTCTGGTCAGCTATTAATTCAGACATAGAAGAAAAGTACCCAAAATGTGAAGTCTGCAATAAATGTGGGGAAAAGAATGTAAAAAGCCCTCTGAAATCACATAAGATTCCTGACTGAACTTGGTCCAAAGCTAGCACAGATCTGTTTGACGTGAATGGAAAAGTTTGCCTCTTCTTGATAGACTACTACTGAGTTTTTATTTTAAATGAAGTTTGCACAACATATCAAATAGCAATGTAATAGTGTAATAAATTGCACTGGATTCCAGATGAGTTAACAAGTGAAGGTCCATACTTCATGAATGGCTCATTTGAACAATTCTCTTTGATACTTTCAAGCACACCACATCAAGCTTTACCAATGCACTGTCAAATGCGTTAACAGAAAAGTCAAAATAAAAAACAAAGAACTAGAATAAAAAATGTTGGTGAATTCAAAGGATTGAAACATAGCTTTTTTGGAATATTACAAGTCTTCACAATGATTTCTTAGGACCATGAGTTCAGAGACGCCTAGAGAAATGGTCAAAAATCTTAGTACCAACAACTAACAAGTTTCTTGAGCCAAAGATAAATTACTTCGAAGTAATTACAAAAGAGCTACCTAGAAAGTAGAATACAAGAAATAGTATGATAAGATTGACAAACAGTTATTCCTGCTGCAAGTGAAAGAGAATATTAGATTTCTTGGTACAATGGGGAAGTTCTAGAAGACTGGAAAAAAGTGAAAATTGTGCCCTATTTGAAAAGGGTAAACCAAATGACTAGGGTAATCACAGGCCAGTTAGCTTGACACTGATCCCAGACTAAAGTTGTATAAAGATTTAAAGGATAGTAGCATAATTAATACCAATCAACATGGCTTTATGAAAAATATGTCTTGTCAACAAATTTTATATAGTTTTTTGATATTACAAGTTTAATTGATAAAGGTAACTATTGACATAATATACTTAGATTTCTGCATGGCATTTGACTTAGTACTGCATAACATTGTGATAAAGATTAACACTATACAAAAATCAATGTCAGCCAGTTACACAGACTGACGTGGATAGCTTGGTAAGGTGAACTCATTTTAATAACACATGTTTTAATTCAGCCAAATGAAAGGTCAGACAAAGAACAAAGAACAAAGGCCACAGTTACAAGATAGGAATGTAATGACACTGAAAAGGACTTAGGGGTAATGGTAGATAACCAACTGAACATGCGCTCCCAGTGCGAAGCTGTGGCTAAGTGGATGAACATGGTTCTTGGAGGTGCAAGCAGGGGAATATCAAATAGTTGTACAGAGGTAATATTATCTTTGTATATGGCATTAATGAGACCATTACTGGAATACTGTGTCCAGTTCTGGTGTCCACACTTCAAAAATTGGAAAGCATTCAGAAAAGAGCTACAGTTATGATTTGATAACTGAAAAATGATAGTAAGAGCCATGTAGCCATACAGTGATAGATTTAAACTACACATATTGAGCTTCTTATTGAAGAGAAGATTAAGAGGTGACTTGATCATAGTCCACAAGTACCTACATGGATTTCTGAAGAGATTTCTGATAGCAGACAGCTCTTAAATCCAGCAAAAAAGGGTAAATTGAGATCCAACGGTTAGAAACTGAAACTAGACAAATTCAGAAATAAGGTGCAACGTTTTAACAATAATGGTGTTTAACCATTGGAACAACTTACCTAGAGACATGATGAATTTTCTGTGACTTAGTCTTTAAATGAAGAGTGGATAGATTTAAAAAAAATATACTCTAGCTCAAACAGAAGTTGTGGGCTTGATGCAGAAATGAATGGATGAGATTTTATGGCTTGTGTTATGCAGAAGGTCAGGGTAAAGGATCCTACTGGTCCCTTCTGGCTTTAAAAAAAATATCTATGAATTAATGAAGTTCAAATGGAAAGTTACTTACAACCTGCCATAGTAACAGCTATGATCATACATCATAATCAATCCCGAGAGTCAGTCATACAAGAGGAACAGAGGAGCTGAGTAACCTGTTAGTCCCAGTTATCTCAGCACGCATGTGAGATCTCAGCACCTTTCAGGATCAGAAAAACCCGTTTAGAATAATTTTTGCCCTTTTTGTTGATTTTTCTAGTATTGCATCATTTTATTTATGTACAAACAATTATTTTCATTACTCAAATGTCCATAAAGAACCTACTATATTTCATAAAGACAGTGATTCTTCCTGCAGTAAGAAAGCAAGAAAAATGCATTTGAAGATCCAAAATTATAAAATGAACTTTGTGAAAGAAAAAATGTCACTGGTTGAATACAAAATTTGATATAATATCTGATATAGTCACAAGGCTCAGGCATCAATACCCAATTGGTACAAAATTCAAGAAAACACACTATCTATAAGGCAATAAAACACTTCAAGAAATTCAATTATTAAACATAGAGTGGCTAAAGACACCTCATTTGGGGCCTAATCCCACAGTGATTACCTACAGAAAAGTATGAATTTAATAGCAAGTTTGCCCAAGCAAAGACCGTAGGATCAGGACCTTAGCATGTAGGCAGTCTGGTATGGAAGTTACTCTTAGCTCTGCATTATTGCTAGCATAAATAAGTGTTTATAAATATTGTTACACGTATGATAATCAATATATAAATTAATAAAACTTCCACTTACTTGATCTCTTCCTGATTTATGTGATGTCATGTGGCGTTCAAGCTGTGTTCTATATGCAAATGTGTAACTGCATAATGAGCAACTAAAGTTATCCTCATTTTTTTCATGGCGATATTTAATGTGTTCCTTCAGAGAGGTAAAGCGTTTGTAACCTCTATCACAATATGGGCAGGTCAGCAGTTGGGAAAATGCATCTGGTGTTCCTGCAAAGGACAGACAATAAACCTTTATTTAGATAAAATGAAAAATCAAATATATTAATAAGAATAAACATGTTGGGGATATATTTTCACATACGTAAGTTCATGTAACTTCCATAATTTACATGGAGGAATATACCTCAGAATAAGAATTCTTATTTCAGTTTTTCCTAGCATGTATTCACTCATTGCCTGTGGTACAAATGTCACTAATATGCAATGGAGGAAAGAGGGAAAAAGGCAGAAAACAAACAGGTTTGATTCTGATCTCACTTATACCCAGGTTCACATTGATGTCACTCTACTGACTTTGATGGAGTTACTTGTGCTTTTCACCAGCATAAAGTAAAATCAGAATTAGTCTCTCTATGACTAGGCAGGACTGTGTGTGAGAAGACATGTTTATGGTTTTATATGTAAGTACATATATTCAAGAACTCTTACATTGCTATCTAAACATAAGTATATTATACAGAAAGTAACTTATGTATAACATTGTAAACATCCTGGCTGTTAATCTTCTCACATGTTTAACAATAAAAATGAAAATATTGTCTCAAAGGTCTCTTATTTTATTTTATTTTCAGATTAATAAAAACCTGGTTTTAGGAATGCAGGATTTACCATATTGGATCAGACTATTGATCTATAAAGTGCGGTACCCTGCCTCTGGCAGTTCCAATCCTTCATGCTTCAGAGGAAATGGAAGGCAATTCCTGCCATCATACAATTATCCAACTGTGCAGAGCAAGGGAGAGGGCAGAATTTCTATTTGAACCCCACTGATTATGATCTTATACCCTGAAGCACAAGATGTAAATTTGCATGGACTGTTATTTTAACTTGCATAACTACAAATATTAATACTCATAAAATTAGCCAATACCTTTGAAAGTACTTCTAAATTATATATCTTGATGACCTGTGGCAATTAATACCACAGGTTGAGTATATGCTCCATAAAGAAGCATTTCCTTTTGTTTGCTTGGAATTTACTGCCTTTCAATTTTATCGAGTGTTCCATTGTTCTTGCACAGAGGGACAAAGAAAAGAGGAGACTTAGATCAATTTTCACTATATTCTTTGTAGTGTTGTGTCTCTCAACTAAGTCCCTTCTTAGTTTTTGCATTTTCAGTATAAGTAATGCTCATATTTGCAGGCATAGGTATAGTTTGACTTCTATATTGGGGTGGGGGGCAGGGCCGGCTCTAACTTTTTTGCCACCCCAAGCAAAAAAAAAAAAAAAAAAGGGAGCACTGCCCCGCCAAAACAAAAACACCCCCCCCAACACCGCCCCACCAAACAAAAACAACCCCCCGAGCGCTGCTCCGCTGAAACAAAAACAACCCCCGAACTCCGCCCCGCCGAAACAAACAAACAAACAAAAACCCGAGTGCCACCCCGCCACCCGAAGATTGACCGCCCCTTACAAGGTGCCGCCCCAAGCACGTGCTTGGTCGGCTGGTGCCTGGAGCCCAATATGATGATCGGTTAGACCCTGAGAATGTGGGCAAAACCCACCAGGCAGATACCTGGGAAAGAATTCTCTGTAGTAACTCAGAGCCCTTTCCATCTAGTGTCCGGTCTCCAGCCATTAGGGATTTTTGCTACAGGCAGTCGCCAATGGGCCACATGCCATCGTATGCAGTCTCACCATATCATCCCCTCCATAAACTTATCAAGCTCAGTCTTTGTTATAACTATAAAGGGAAGGGTAACAGCTGTCCTGTGTACAGTACTATAAAATCCCTCCTGGCCAGAGACTCCAAAATCCTTTTCCCTGTAAAGGGTTAAGAAGCTCAGGTAACCTGGCTGGCATCTGACCCAAAAGACCAATAAGGGGACAAGATACTTTCAAATCGGGGGGGGGGGAGGGAGGCTGTTGTTTGTGCTCTTTGTTTGGGAGTTTGTTCGCTCTTGGGACTGAGAGGGACCAGATATCAATCCAGGTTCTCCACATCTTTCTAAACAAGTCTCTCATATTTCAAACTTGTAAGTAAACAGCCAGGCAAGGCGTGTTAGTTTTTATCTTTGTTTTCTCAACTTGTAAACGTACCTTTTACTAGAGTGTTTATCTCTGTTTGCTGTACTTTGAACCTGAGGCTAGAGGGGGGTCCTCTGAGCTCTTGATTACCCTGTAAAGTTATTTTCCATACTGATTTTACAGAGATGATTTTTACCTTTTTTCTTTAATTAAAAGCCTTCTTTTTAAGAACCTGATTGATTTTTCCTTGTTTTTAGATCCAAGGGGTTTGGATCTTGATCCACCAGGAGTTGGTGGGAGGAAGGAGGGGGATGGTTAATTTCTCCTTGTTTTAAGATCTAAGGAGTTTGGATCTGTATTCACCAGGGAATTGGTGAAGAGTTTCTCAAGGCTTCCCAGGGAAGGGAATCCACTTGGGAATGGTGGCAGCGGACCAGATCTAAGCTGGTAGTTAAGCTTAGAAGTTTTCATGGAGGCCCCCACATTTGTACCCTAAAGTTCAGAGTGGGGAAGCAGCCTTGACAGTCTTGAAGCTAGTTAGTTTTTTTACCCCCCCCCCCCACCACTGCTCCCTTTGGGAGGCTGCTCCAGAACTTCACCCCTCTGATGGTTAGAAACTTTCACCTAATTTCAAGCCTAAACTTGTTGATGGCCAGTTTATATGTATTTGTTCTGGGTCCACATTGATGCTCAACTTAAATAACTCCTCTCCCTCGATGGCATTTATCCCTCTGATGTATTTATACAGAGCAATCATATCTCCCCTCAGCCTTATATTGGTTAGACTAAACAAGCCAAGCTCTTTAAATCATAAGATAGGTTTCCATTCCTCAGATCATCCTAGTAGCCCTTCTCTACACCTGTTCCACGTTGAATTAATCTCTTTCTTAAACATGGGAGACCAGAATTGCACAAAATACACCAGAGGAGGTCTTATTAGTGCCTTGTATAATGATACTAACACTCCCTGTCTCTACTGGAAATACCTCACCTGATACATCCTAGGACTGCATTAGCCTTTTTCACAGTTGCATCACATTGACGGCTCATAGTCATCCTGTGATCAACCAATACACTCAGTTCTGTCTCCTCCACTGTCACTTCCACCTGATAAATCCCCAGCTTATAGCAAAATTCTTGCTGTTAGTCCCTCAATTCATCACCTTGCACTTTGCACTATTAAATATCATTCCGTTTCTATTACTCAAGTTTACAAGGTCATCTAGATCTTCTTGTATGATATTCCAGTCCTCCTTGGTATTGGCAATACCTCCCAACTTTATGCCATCTGCAAATTTTATTAGCACACTCTCACTTTTTGTGCCAACGTCAGTAATAAAAATGTTAAATAAAGTTGGTCCCAAGACTGATCCCTGAGGAACTCCACTAGTAACCTCCCTCGAGCCTGACAATTCACCTTTCAGTATGACCTATTGTAGTCTTCCCTTTAACCAGTTCCTTATCCACCTTTCAGTTCTCATATTAATCCCCATCTTCTCCAATTTAACTAGTAATTTCTCATATGGAAGTATATCAAATACCTTACTGACATCCAGGTAGATTAGATCTACTGCATTTCCTTTGTATTTCAGTTCTCATATTAATCCCCATCTTCTCCAATTTCTCATGTGGAAGTATATTAAATGACATCCAGGTACATTAGATCTACTGTATTTCCTTTGTCTAAAAAGTCAGTTATCTTCTCAAAGAAAAGTAGTAGTAACTTTGTTACTACCTCTTGAGTACAACTGAAACATTTGTAGAAAAAAATCTAGTTACTTTCTATCATTTAGGCTACTTATTTTTTGCAGTTCACCAAGCTTGGAACAGATCATTTAACTTTAGGAAACATCCTAACAGCCCTTTCTTATCTCAATCACCTGTTAATCACTCTGTTTATAAACAAAATTCTGACTTCCTGCCTCAGGGGCACAAGCTGTTAGCAGTCTCCTGTCTCCTCTGCTGAACTCATGACACTGCACACTTAGGCTGCCTGCCTGAGGCTTGCAGTTTGGGAGGGCAATGCCCTCCCATGAGCTCCCTAAACTCTGCCTATGTTTGCAGGTTAGCTATGTAAAACCTACTGTTTCTGGTACCCTACTGTGGATACTTTCAATCTCTTCTCTGCCTTATTGTGTTCAGCAAAACTGAACACAATAGTAAAGGTGTGGCCATCCTATCATCATCTTTCTATAATGTCTATTTTCTGTCCCATTTATAATTGATTTTTAAGTGATGCAGAGTGATGTGGAAACCCACTCCACTCCAGTCTGAGTACCACTCAATGTGTATTACAGTATCTTGCACTTGTTTAATTTGCATTTAGGGTGTAATATTTAAAAGGTTCATTGTGGCCTAACACTGCTTCTAGTGAAGTCAATGGCAAAATGGTAACCTAATAAATCAGGGCATTTTAAAATCCCACCCTTAGTCTTCCATCATGCTGCCTAATTCCCCAGTTTCACTGCATCCTTTTCAAGTGTCTCACAAGTTGCTTAGTTTTGTGTCACTGACAAGCAGAGGTGCTGATTCCATGGGTGCTCTAGCCTTGGAGTACCCACGGAAAAAAATTAGCGGGTGCTTAGCACCCACTGGCAGCCAAGCTCCCTTCTCTCCCCCAGCGCCTCCCGCCTGCCAGTGGCCCTGTTGATCAACTCCTCTTCCTCCCTCCCAGTGGCTCCTGCCCACCACGATCAGCTGTTCCACAGAGTGCAGGAGGTGCTAAGAGGAAGGGGGAGGAGCAGGGAAGGGACACACTTGGGAGAGGTGGAACTGGGCGGGAAGAGGTGGGGTGGGGGCAGAGTGGGTACAGGAAGAGGCAGGGGTGGGGCCTTGGGGAAAAGGGTGGAATGAGGACAGAGCTTGGGGTGGAGTGGGGGCAGGGCCTTGGGGGAAAGGGTAAAACATGACCATGAGATTTACATCAACTCCCTGGCCAATGAAGCAGAGGACAGCCTAAAGTACAACAATATGCCTCCTGCCTATGCATCACACTCCTGACTGGCAGCCATAAACAGCCTTTTAACATCCCCATCACAAAACCAGGCAACTCACTCTGCTCTTCGATGGACAAGTCCTGGAAGGAAGGAAAATACATTATGAAAGACACACTATGCACCTGCTGATGACTGTCCAAAGCCACGTGACCTGGCAAACCACATGGCTGCAGACACTGGGATGAAAAAACAGTTACTTACCTTTCTGTAACTGTTGTTCTTCGAGATGTCTTGCTCATGGCCATTCCATTCCAGGTATGCACGTGCCCACGTGTGCGTAGGGTGACCAGACAGCAAGTGTGAAAAATCGGGATGGGGGTGGGGGGTAATAGGAGCCTACATAAGAAAAAGACCCAAAAATCGGGACAGTCCCTATAAAATCAGGACATCTGGTCACCCTACGTGTGCGGTCGTCATAGATTTTTGCCTTAGCATTATCTATAGAGTCAGCAGTGGTGCCCCCTTGCCTGCCATGCTCATGCGCTGGTATATCAGGCACCACCAACCCTACGCCCTCTCAATTCCTTCTTGCCAGCAACTCCGACAGAGGGGCAGGAGGGCGGGTAATGAAATGGACATGAGCAACACATCTTGAAGAACAGTAGTTACAAAAAAGTAGGTAACTGTTTTTTCTTCGAGTGCTTGCTCATATCGATTCCATTCTAGGTGACTCACAAGCAGTGCCAATGGAGGTGGACTCGGAGTTCAAGGTCTTGCAGGGTGTAACCTTGAGACACTATCTCAAGACAATATCTCCAGCACACAACAGTCCGAGGTGACTCGCAACCAGGATGAATGGTAGGGATGAAGATGATTGATGAAAGAACAGGGTGTATCCTGGGAGGTGACTGGGGCATCACTCTCGACTGCACCCTCAAAACGAATGCTTCTGGCCCCTTGGGTGCTTTGCTGGGCCAAGCTGCGCAGGTGAGACTGCCAAGGCCTTGGTGGCGGGTGACGATGGCCAGAACTACTTTCTCGCAGACTGCGGCGTATGCATCCCCAATGAGAAAAGGGTGGCCCTAGTGTCCTTCAACACATGCAGCCTCGCATCTGTTTGCTCTGAAAAAAAGATCGATCCCATCAAATGGAAAGTCTTGGATCCAGGTCTGCAGCTCTTGGGAGAGGCCTGCGGTCTGAAGCCAGGAGCTGCGCTTCATAATCACAGCTGCTGCGACCACCTTAGCCATTGTGTCCCATGCCATTTGGAGGGAGCACCGAGCCACTGTGGTGCCCTCCTCCACCAGGTTGCCAAATTCCTGGGACAAGCCCTGCGGGAGGGACTCCTTGAACTTATGGAGGGAGTCCCATAAGTTAAAATTGTATCTCCCTAGGAGCAACTGATGGTTTGCCATGTGGAATTGTAGGCTGCCAGTTGAATAAATTTTCCTCCCAAACATGTCCAATCTTTTGGCCTCTTTATTTTGGGTGTCGAGCTGGTATGTCCTTGCTTATCCTTTTCATTGGCTGCAGAGACCACCGGCAAGCCCATGGGAGGGTGGATGTAAAGGTACTCAAACCCTTTGGCCAGGTCAAAGTATTTCTTTTCTGCTCTTTTTGAGGTGATAGGGATGGATGAGGGAGTTTGCCAGGGGGCCTTGGCAATCTTGAGGACATCGTCATGCACTGGTAGTGTGACACAGGCTGGGGTAGCGGCTGACAGGACATTAAACAACGTGTCCGCTTGCTCATACATTTCCTCCACCCCCAGGATCAAGTTCTCGGTCACCCGATGAAGAAGGGCCTGGTGTTCTTTAAAATTGTCTGGCAGGCTGGTCCTCGAGGGTCCCGCAACTGCCTTGTCTGGGGACGAAGATGAGAACTGTACTGCTGGGGGAGGCCCTGGGGAATTTTCCCCCGGGTGGAAGGGAGGCTTGGGATAGGTGCAGGCTCCTTTGCCTTGACCTCCAAGCATGCCTCGTGCACCAAGCCCAGTGCCGTCAGTGTTGCCAGCTGTTGCTCTGAGGCAGCTGCCGATGAGAGGTGTGAAGGGGGCATCACTATGACCAGCGCTCCCCATGCGTTCCAATAAGGCCACTGCACTGGCCACTGGCCGTGTTGCCAGGGCGGTACAGCTGATGTTGACGTGGCCTCAGGTGCCCAATCGTACTGGTGAAGTGTAGGCGAGGGGCTGAACTGTCCTGTGTCAGAAGAATTGCCTTGCGGTGACCATGGTGGAGCCGTTGAAGCCTGAGTCTGTCTGCTGACCATTGCTGTCGGAGACTGGTGTCAAGGGGACTGGAAATGCAATGGGGAGTACTCCCACGGGGCAGGCAACCTGGACCTGCACTGAGAGGATGACCGCTGCGAGGGCGAATGGTGCTGGTAGTACGGAGACCAGCGTCTCCCTCTAGGTGATCTGTGTCGAGACGGCGGGGACCACGATCCCAGTGCCAGTGATTGAGGACAAGCCCCAGAGGATCTGGGCTGTGACTCCGGTGATCTGCGGCGCAGGGGTGGAGAGCGCTGCTTTGTCTTGGGGGATCAGCAGTGCTCCACTGGCCCCGAGAGGTCTTAGCAGCTGGCTTGCCCTTATGGGGAGCCTTTGCTGATTCCTGAGGCACATGCTGCGTCGATGGTGTGAGTGGAGGCCTTTGTTCTCTTGGTACCGGGGGAGTTTGTGAAGGTTTCAGTGATGTCAGGAGTTTAGGTCCCATGCCACTCCCAAGAGTCGGTGGTGGACCTTTCAAGGGCTAAGGGCCCTGACTGGGGAAGGCACGAATGTGTGGCTCCAGAGTGGCTGGGTGGCCCAAAGTGGATCCCTTGTCTGATGACCCATGGTCCTTCTTGCCTGGTGCTGGGGAGCCGTGCTACCTAGCCTTTTTTTTTGGGCACCGGCGACGGGGAATGGTGTTTAGATAAATCTGGTGTGCAGTCTTCACACTGGTGTTGGTGTGAGTGTGTATAGTGGTTCACAGCTTTCTCCATGTTTCTACATGACCCCAGGTATGTGGCAGGGATGCATTCTCTTCCCAGCATTATTCTGTGAAGCTATCAACTGGATATTGGGACTTGCCACTCCACATGTCAGAATCAAGATTGGTCAAGAAGTTTTCACTGACCAAGGCTACATCAATGATGTGGCCCTGCTAGTGAAGAAGTCAGAGAATTTCAGCCCTGCCCTCCAAGGTCTCCAAGATGTTGTCTCCACTATGGAGTTGAACGCCTCATGGCATGAATCTTGGAGCTGGGCCACCAGAACCCCTGGTGCAGGTGGAATTGACTATTGTCGTGAGTGTTGATGAGTTCATTTACCTAGGCTACAGGCAGAGTCCAAATAGGTGCAGCAAACTAGATGTTCTTTGATGAAAATATCTCACAGCCTCCTGCATGAAGTTCATGTCTCACTTATGGAAGCAAAAATGTCTTTGCACTGAGACTTGGGGTACATCTATACTACACACGCTGTAGTGTAGACCTATGGCCCAGCTGTGCACTAAAAAATATTCAAAATTTGCCACTCTGGGCTGGCAGAGGGCGGGGCTGGCTGAATGGGAGACCACGTCTGGCAGCCTGCTGGAGTGCTCTTGCTAGGAGGGGGCTGGTGGGGGCCGCATGGGGGCAGGGTGCGGGAGAGTGGGTCTCTGGGCAGGTTGGGACAGGGCTCTGGGCAGTGAAGGGGTGAGGGGCACTGGAAACTAGGAGTTTGTGGGGGTGCTGCAGCACAGGTCTTAGGTAGGGCTCCACTCCTGGCCCTGTGCCTCCAGTCCTGGCTGCCAGCCCGCATTGGGCACTCTGCTCTTGGCCTGGCACTGGAGGTCCAGCTGCTTGCCTGGCACGGCGGGATCCAGGTCCTAGCTGCCAGCTTCCCAGCCCTGGGTGGCGGCGTCCCAGGATCTGGCTGCCTGGCCCTGGATGGTGGGGTCCCGGCAGTCGGCTGCCCAGCCATGGGTGGCGGGGTCCCGGCAGTCGGCTGCCCAGCCCCCGGCAGCAGGGTCCCGACTATGGGGTCCGGCTGCCCAGCCCTGCGCTGTGGTCCAGGGTCCAGCTGCCTGGCCCAATGTTCCACTTCTGGCCCTGCTCTGTGAAGGGGTCTCTGGGGGGGCGGAGGGCGTTGGGCATAGAGGACTGTGTGTGTGTGTTGGGGGAGGGACTCTGTGGTTCTTAACCTGTGGCCTGCAGCCCACAATTATAAAAAGTTTGAGTACCACTGGTGTAGACACTTAGTACAGTGATGTAAGGGGTTCTGTTGCTGTAGAAAATCCATATGTGGGGATGGTTGTACGCGAACCTTTAGGTCAGAAGGCCGGAATTACTGACTGTTTGTTTGCTTGGCCATCACCTTAGGAGGCCTGAACCCTAGGCCTCATCCAGAAGGCCTGATCCATAGACTATAGTCATTTACCCCAGCCAGGCGGCTGGGGCCATAGACCGTGTAATTGCTCAAGCCCACACCTAGAGGGCCTGGGCCATAGACTATTGCCGTTCACCCCAGGCAGGAAGCCTGGACTACAGGCTGACTGGTTGTTTGCTTAATCCTCCTCTGTAGGTTTGAACTGCTAGTGTGCAATTGCATGGCTGCACGCCAGGCTGCCTGACCAACTCTCCGATAGGCATACCAATTCCCCGATGCCACCGGCGGGTGCACCTGGGCCCTGAGAGGTAGGAAGCTTACACTAACTTTCTAGTATAGACCAGCCCAAACTTCAGGATATATCAAACCTGTGTACTACCTGTATATATGGATCAGAAACCTGGACCTTCTTACAGGCAGACTTGGAGCAGCTAAAGACACTCCATATGCACTGTTAGTGCCAAATCCTAAGGATAAACTTGTTTGACTTTGTGTGAAATGTCATAATCTTGCAGAGATCTGGCCTTCCTTCATTGCTCATTTCACTGAAAAGCAGCATTGCATGCTTTTCAGCCATGATGCCAGGATGGACAAAAACACCCCAGCACAGCATGCTATCAATTTCTCCATTGATGTGCAAAGGGGTGCACGCCCTGACCCTACCTAGCACTGCCCCAAGTATTCATGGATTTCCAGGATTGAGCCAGATCTTGGAATTTCACTACACGATGCCTGGTGCCACACCCATCAATCATAGCCATCCTGGCTGGTGCAACAGTTCTCAGTAGGCTATGCATGTTTGATGATGTGTTTGCCACATCAGAAGCTTATATCTTATTTTTATTAAAAAACAAACATCTCTCTGCATGGCATAAAATCTTGGCACTTCAAAACAAAATTGCTTAAGTGTTAACACAACAAGTTATTTACATTTATTAGATTAACAAAGTAACTGAACTTTTTTTTATACAGACAGGCCATAATATTCAAAAATCAGAGCCTACATTTAGGCTACTAAGCCAGTACTTGGGTACCTAAGTGCTTTTGAAATTCCGAGGTTAAGTTTTTAGGAGTACAAGTCCCATTGACTACAAATGGCTGATGGAGCATAGCCTGGTCAAAGCACTTCAGTTTTCTTGACTTGTGGAGTTTCAATACATCTGAAGGTGATGTTGGTTGCAACAGACCATGGGCTGTTTGCTTATCAATTATTGTGTTTGTGTTGTTCTTGCAGTAAGGATTTGAATAAGACTAAGGAATTGTTTTTTTCAGTTTAGATCAGTATTTTTCTTTACAGCTATGAATTTCCAGTAAGAAACTTCTTAATAGAAAAAAATCTGTGTAAAATCTGAAATTTTGCTAACAACCAAGAAATGAATTAAGAAAATTAGTGCAGAACATCCATTTTTGCAATGTAAGGTTATAAAATGGGAAGAAAGAACTAGCAATATGTAAATCAAAAAATCTGATTTCAACTAAAAATTGTGTTTTAAATTTTAAAAATATTTAATTTTTTGTAAATAATATTTTTATCTATCTTGCAATTTATCTCCACTATGAAAAACAACCATTAATTGTTATTTTTCTACTGTTTAGCCATTTCTTATTCCAGAAGAGAATTTTGTATGTAAGCCAGTATTTCCTATTTTCTTATTAGTCTTTTGAGAAGGAACTTGCCAGAAATTATTTAGATCTTCAAGGAATTATTATCTAGCAGATTCTCTTTGCCAATTATTTTTATTATATGTTTTAAATAACCAACGGGTTACAGAGACACAAGTTACTTTGACAGAAAGTGTGCTAATTTGACTCAATCCATTTACATTTATTTAAATGTTGTTTTATTATGCCTTTGCATATATTATCAAATGAAGTTCTAAACTGTTATTTTACACTCCGTTATTGTAGACTAGCATGTCCACTTAACAATTCCCAGTACAAATAATCAAAACCCAAATGTTTTAATTATCGCATGCATCAATTGTTACTTTCACACAAGACAAGTAAGTGAAACAGAATTTATAAGAGGGTATAAGCAAAATCTATCATAAAAATAAATAGTCAATGCTAAACCTAAGGCCATTTAAGCTTCAGAAACCTTAAAAGTAATTTTTGCTTGATTATACCCTCATTACATAACAATCAGCGGTTTGAACTTCCATTTATTTCAACAGCTACACAGTCTACAATAGATGCCTGGATCTTTATTTTTCTAAAATATAGGGAATTTCTAGGTCAACCTTTCAGTGTAATTCATTTTGTAAAGACTACTGATTAGTGAAATAATATTTACCATTTTCATCCTGACCACTAGCTTCTGGTGTGCCTTGTCTCTGGTCCTCCTCAGGTGCTTCAGGGTAAATAACAGCTGTATCTTCCTGTTGAAGGAATTCTTCAACATTGGGGTCATGATTTTGTTCATTTTCTACTTCAGAATCACCTTCATCTTCTTTTACTAAAATAAAAAAAAAAGCTTTGTTAATGGAATTTCAACGTCATAAGAAAACATTTTAAAATAATACATAAATGACAATAATATTTCGCACTTTTATAGCATCTTCCATTCAAGGATCTCAATGCACTTCACAAATCTTAATTAAGTCTTAGGTTAAGCCCTGTGAGAGAAGAGAGTTTTAGCCCAATTTTACAAATAGAGAAACTATGACATAGTGAAGTTAAAGGGATACCAACTTAAACAAAATCGAAGTTGTTTGTATAATGTTTCGCTGTTTTCCTTGCAGGCTCAGTTATTTAGTCAGTCACTGTCCCCTGTCTGTGTTTCACATAGCAATTGGGGGAAGAAATAAGAAAATGTGGTTGTAAAACTACGAAAATTAGCAAGCAGAGTTAGAGGAACATGTCTTAAACTATTTTTAGATATTGACTAGATTTCAAGTTGGCAGTGTCTCTAAGAGATTTTGCTCAATATCACACAAAGTATGTATCAAAACGAGGCATTGCATGTGGATTTCCTGGGGTAAGCTGAAAACAGTAGTTGAACAGATAAGACGTAATTAATTTCTAAATAGGCACATTCAAAGGAACCACCTATTTGGAACAACAATCAATTCCACCGCACTAGTTGGACCTAGGGTTTGCCTTATAAAGTATACAGACTGAAAAGAAATCACCTACAGGTCGCAATTATCAAGGCCTCCCTTCAAACCACTAAATGGTGGCATTATGTTTTTATTTCCCTTTGTGGATTCCCTTCCTGAATGGTTCCTCCATCTTCAGATTAATAAAAGATAATACAAAAATAAAAACTTAGGACAATTTTTTTTTAAAGTCCTAACTTTGTCCATGTTAGGCTCCTTTGTTCCACTTAACTTTTCCAAAAATCTTAGGATAAAATGATGGATTCTTGGTCATGATTGAGTGATCCTATTCTGAATGTCGCTTGCCATTCCTGCAGCTTCTTTGGATCCTGGAATTGCAAGGCTGAATTTGTTGCCTTCAAGAGTCGATTTAAAGTTTGTTCATTACTGCAAACGCGTAGGACATATTCATGCAGATTTTCACTGAAAAGCATGCTTGCTGGCCGAAATGCAGTAAGCTTGAGAGTTTGAGTAACTTGTTCACAGGGTTTGGCCACAGGTTTCAAACAGTTTGCTCTGGATCTAGTTAGTACTGTTCCAAATCATCTAGGTTTAAACTTGGCACAATCAATGATCAACTTCATTTGTTTTTCATTAAAACTGTATTTCACTATTAGCAAAAATACAGTTAAATATTTTACATAAACTATAGCATGACAAATATTTGCTAGTAAATATTTGCTGGAATACATTATTCATGCAGCTTATACTTACTGCCATGAAATGTATTTTATGAAAGCTTTGACTGTAAATTACTATCCTATACTTCATTCTCAGTTATTAATGTGAAGCATATTTTTAATAAGACGGTAAAGCTTTACCATTTGTCTCACAGTGTGAAGTCTCACACTGTAAAGTAGTTCTTTGTTCTCTTTGGTATTGACCTTATGGTTAAAATATGTATACCAAGATTAAAAAAATGCAAACATATTTCCAAATAATCCTACATTTTTGTATGGTGCAGGGGTGGCCAAACTTACTGACCCTTTGAGCCGCATATGACAGTCTTCAGGAGTTCAAGAGCTGGGAGGCACCTGCCGGGGCTCGGGGCTTCAGCTCCAGTGGAGATGCCTGCTGGGGCTTGGGGCTTCAGCCCTGCTCCTGCTCCTGCTCCTGCTGGAGCCCCAAGCTCCAGCAGGTACACCCTGCAGAGCTGAAGCCACAAGACCCCCTGACCTGCTGTGCAGAAGCCCCTACCCCACCACCCTGCTGCAAGGCAGAGGTCCTGAGCTCCACCCCCAAGTCTGGTAGGTGGAGAATTGGCAGGGGGGATGGGTGGGGAGCTCCATGAGCCGCACTTTAACTGTAAAAGAGCCGCATGTGGCTCGCAAGCCACCGTTTGGCCACCCCTGGTATAATGCTTATCACTCTAGTATCTATGTACTGACCAATTAGCATATATCTTAATTTATCTGACCATTTAAAAATAGTATATAGATTCCCTTAAAGTATACAGTGATTATTTTCAACATTACTGAAGAAAAATATAGTAAGCAAAAAGGAGCTGTACATTTTCTAGCATAGTATTGAAGATGAAGACACACATTCTATTTTATCTACTCTGTAATATTACTATTAACAGCAGAGTTAATACTGAGATATTAACTCTAGTTCATTTTAATGGCTATGGGTTTAGGCTCTGTCTTGTGGCCCATAGCAGCGCGCTATACCACCATGTGAAACACCGGTGACAGAGTCCTCATCCTTTCCTTTCTCCTAAAGTCAGGCTAAGCTGCTGCAGAGGCACTGCAATTAGCCCCTTGGGGAAAGGGGCTGCTTTGTGTCATTTGTCAGCAAAACTTCAAGACTGAAGAGATCTAAACTGGGAGTCCAGTCTAGTCGTCTTCACCAAGAATAGTGTTTGCAACTTACCGCATCAAGTACAGGAGAGAAAGGCAATTTCAAAAGAAAGGTGAGGGGGAATCCTAAAAGATTTCCAGGGATACTACATTATTCCAATCCCAAGAACATTCTATGGATAAGGGGCACAGATTGCGGAATTTAATTAGACAAATACCTGTACATCCAGCTTCATCGGCTTGAGCTTCAGGCCCCAGGATTTCTTTTGTTTCTTTTCCATCTGAAATATAATATTACAAAAGAGGAATAATTAGCATTTAAAAATACCATCATCTTTCTTTGCATATTACAAACGTTCCCTTATTTCTTAAACAAAAATTTCCATATTTTTCTAATGTTTGGGGAAAATATATTTAAATCTCATATACTTAAAAAATATGGATTCCTCATGATTTTAGCTGTATTGAGTTTCTCAGGTCGTAAAGATTTTACGAGAAAAAGAAACTGCAATTTTAACAGAAGGCAAACATACAATACGAAAGTAATTATTTGAAGACAGGGAAAAAATAGGATAAGGATTGCTGTTACATATCCAAATATGGTATTTTTGTAGTACAAGTATCTTTCTGGCAAGTACAAAGTGTGCTGCTTAGAATGAAAGGTAAGTAGTTTGTTCTTAGTATCTGATTCACTAGATTATTGCTTTCAGAGGTTAATTTATTGTAAGATTAACACATTTGCTCTGCTTTTTCTAACTAGCAAAATCAGCAGATCATCAGTAATTACTCCAAAATTATTTGCAACAATCTATCATGTAATACTGTATAATTACCTGCAAACATCTAGAGCTTATTAAACTTAGCCAAATAAAAATCATTATGAGAGTTCTTGCTAGGTTTGACTATTGAATTGAGAAAACAAGAAAATATTGGTACTGAATTAAAGCATATATTTCAGTTGTGTAAAACTGATTTTAAGTGTTTTACCAACTTCTTTCCTGTGTATTGGAATTACCACACCACCGCCCCAAGCAGCCAAACAAACAAACAAACAAACAAACAAAAAAGCCGCAATCGCAATTGCGATCTGCGGCTGCAATTCGGCGGGAGGTCCTTCGCTCCAAGCGGGAATGTCCCCCGAATTGCCGCTGAACAGCTGGACGTGCTGCCCCTCTCCGAAGTGGCCGCCCCAAGCACCTGCTTGGTAAGTTGGTGCCTGGAGCTGGCCCTGCCACTTATACAAAAGTACTATTACTGACACCACTGCATATCTCTGGGCAGTTGGATGATTTATTGAAGGATTCATATATCTCTGCAAAATAGGACTGACTTCAAAATCATGATCTGACATTTCCTTATGTGCTAATTTTAAATCAGTTTTAAGACTGAGTCTAAGCAAGGCACTAAATCTGGTGAAACTGTTCTATGGGTCATGGTGTTCTCCACACCATTTCAGAATGGTGACCCTCTATACTGGAAGGTCACTTTCACTACCAGCCCCATATTTTCATCAAATATGTATTGATGGTGGCCATCATTTATTGTTTCTGTCTACTGTTTTCTCTCTAGAAACAGTGGCTCCAGATGGGGGGGGTTTAAGTGAAGCTTTTGCTGCTGAAGGGCTAGAATAGCAGTCCTATACAAGAGTCCAAAATTCTTTCATTAATTACAAATCTAGTATAGCACAGACACTGACAGCTGAGGCTTCTGCACACACCTCCACCAACATGCCTCAACTCTTTGACTATTAACAAGAGAGGCAATTAGTCCCGAAGGTTATGGTACTTTTAAAATTTGGAGACATGTCCAGTATGAACTTGTCTAAGGTTACCAACTCACTTTATACAGGCTACTAAACATCTTTCAATCAGTAACAACTTTCAGACTGTATTGATTTGAGCCAGTAGCTGGTAGTGAACATGAAAACCCTTATAGTCTACTAAATGTCCCTTGAGCCATCCAGTTGTCCAGTTCCCTTGTGTTCTGTGATAGACAGTGGCACTTCAGGAATGAGCCGTGTAGTATGTGGAATGTTGATAAAAGCATGGTAACTTGTACTTGCAATTGTAATCAATACATGCTCAACTATGGTATTCTTATTTAGTACAAGTTCTGGTATGAAGTGCAGAGTCTGGATCTGAAGTCAGTGTCTATCTAAGCCCATCACAATCTATAGAATTTTCCAACCCAAAGGTCACATCAAACTTGAAATAATACCAAAAAGAGAAAAAAGAGCCAACTAGTTGCTCAAATATTTTTCAGCTGAAGTGTTATTCAAGATTAATGCTAAATATGCTTTTCTAGTTCAGGAATGTTCCGCTGATGGTAGGTGCTGTATACAAGCTTTAAAAATCTTTGGTTCTCTAAAAACAGAAGAGTGGAATCTACATCTTTATTCCAAAAAGTACTTTTTGCACAATGCATAGAGATCCTGTGGAACTCACTGCCACATATAGCAAGTCCAAGAACTTAGAGGTATTAAAAAAAGGCAGCAGATCATTTACAGTATATGAATAATGAGAAAATCCACAGTTACATTAATTAGGACAAAAAATACAAGTGCTTCAGAGAATACACCAGCTGGTGGGGGTTAAATAGATTATTCTATAATTGTCCATTATGGGGATTCTAGCATGTTCCTCTACGTTCCTCTGGCACAATGGGACTCTCAACAATAAGAGTAAAGCTCACCCATGCAAGGAAACAGAATTTTCTCTGGGGTACTCTGAGATTGTAGAATGAACTCCCCCAGGAACTGAGGACCATCACAGACCTCATCGCTTTTTGCTCCAAGGGCAAGGCACATTTCTTTGACTTTGCTGTCTCTAAATATACACATTGCAATGTTTATTAATAAATTAAAAAAAAACACTACCAAAACAAGACACTCCACTGCACATGCTTCTCCCTCTGGGGAAAAAATGAGAGAACAAACGAGACATGACAGATGCACTACTGGAAAGCACTCAGATACTACAATGATAAGCATGGCATAAAACCTGAATAGAATAGAATAGAAAAACATCTGGTCCTGTCCCCCTTTCAGATATAGGATACTAGACTAGATGAACTACTGATCTGATCTGGAATGACAATTTCTATGTTCTTATGCTCTCACAGAAGTGAGCTAAAAGTGTTGTAATCACACAACAAATGCTAGAATCCATAATTTGTAGTGGTTATTAAAAAAGCAAGGGCATGCTACCTTTTTAATCAATACAGAAGCCAATTTCTGCTTTACACATAAACTGAGGACTTCTAGGACTACTTTAAGTTCCATTTTAAATAGATCTTTCCAAAAGGAAAAGGATGAATAATCAAACTACCCTAATAGTGGAGACAGTAGTAATGAAGACTGACAGAAGTCTACGGAACTAATAGGTTAGAAAGTATGCCTGCACTTGCAGATGTTTTTACAAACAAGATATATAATTAAAGGAACACTGGAGTGCTTTAATCTAGCTCTAATTTTGACCATCACTTGAAAAGTCTTAGTCATAGACAAATCCATGTTTTGTTGGTCTGATCCAATCCACCAATGGTAACTGTCATGTGCTTCAAGTCCAAAAGCTTTACATGCTGTAAATCCACTAAAACCAAATACTTAGTTTATTTAAAATAGTCCATACGACACAAAACCGTGTTTTCCCCTATAAAAAGGGCTCTTCATTAGGACAATGGGATCTGCTGGGGAGGTGGGGTTATTAATGTAGTTTACTTACTATTTATAACAATTTACAGCAAGCCACTCTGGCTTCATAACAGGCAAAAATAATATTAGCCAAGCTGATCCTGAGTAATTTAAGATTTCAGTGGCAACAGGATTTAATTTTACAGAAGGTAAAAAAAATTCCCCAAATCTACTAGTTTGTAAACTCTTCATGGTATGGACTATGCCTTCCTGTGTGCTTGTACAGCACCTAGGGACCTGATCCTGATTAGGCCTTTGGGCACTATCATAATCAATAAACAAACAGCAGTAATTTCATAGCCACCTATTGAGCTTTCATCTTTCTTTTTTCTTCATGTAGGAAGGTATTCTGTGTCCTGAAGTTACACAAATTTAACTCAGTCTTTGTAAATTCCCCACAGTGTTAACCTTTACATAGCAGATGTTTAATAACCAGAATACGTATTCTATATTTTTTGTTATATTATTTGCAGAAGTGTGTTGCAAGGCTAACAAATATACAATCACTTTAATGACTGTAGTCATATATGTTCAGCAAAGGATGGGAACATCGGTGAACAGTTTACCTTGCATTCAGGAGTCAAGGACTATGCTGCAAACATAGCCACTGGGGAGCAGAAAGGAGAAAAAGATATCCAGTGCTAGGGAGAAGAATGCAGGACAGTCTCTGATCAAACAGAATAATAGAATATCAGGGTTGGAAGGGACCTCAGGAGGTCATCTAGTCCAGTCCCCTGCTCAAAGCAAGACCAACACCAACTAAATCATCCCAGCCAAGGCTTTGTCAAGCCGGGCCTTAAAAACCTTTAAGGATGGAGATTCCACCACCTCCCTAGGTAACCTATTCCAGTGCTTCACCACCCTCCTAGTGAAATAGTGTTTCCTAATATCCAACCTAGACCTCCCCACTGCAACTTGAGACCATTGCTCCTTGTTCTGTCATCTGCCACCACTGAGAACAGCTGAGCTCCATCCTCTTTGGAACCCCACTTCAGGTAGTTGAAGGCTGCTATCAAATCCCCCCCCCCTCCAGGGCCGGCTCCAGGCACCAGCTGAGCAAGCAGGTGCTTGGGGCGGCCAAGGGGCGGCACATCAAGCTCTTCGGCGGCAATTTGGTCCCTCTCAGAGGGAAGGACCTGCCGCTGAAGAAGAAAGCGGCGCGGTAGAGCTGCCACCGATCGCGATCATGGCTTCCCCCCGCCCACAGCTTGGGGCGGCAAAAACCCTGGAGCCAGCCCTGTCCCCCTCACTCTTCTCTTCTGCAGACTAAATAACCCCAGTTCCCTCAGCCTCTTCTCGTAAGTCATGTGCCCTAACCCCCTAATCATTTTCATTGCCCTCCGCTGGACTCTCTCCAATTTGTCCACATCCTTTCTGTAGTGGGGGGACCAAAACTGGACGCAGTACTCCAAGTGTGGCCTTACCAGTGTCAAATAGAGGGGAATAATCACTTCCCTCGATCTGCTGGCAATGCTCCTATTAATACAGCCCAATATGCCATTGGCCTTTTTGGCAATGAGGGCACACTGCTGACTCATATCCAGCTTCTCGTCTACTGTAATCCCCAGGTCCTTTTCTGCAGAACTGCTGCTTAGCCAGTCGGTCCCCAGTCTGTAGCGGTGCATGCGATTCTTCCTTCCTAAGTGCAGGACTCTGCACCTGTCCTTGTTGAACCTCATCAGATTTCTTTTGGTCCAATCCTCCAATTTGTCTAGGTCACTCTGGACCCTATCCCTACCCTCCAGCATATCTACCTCTCCCCCGTGCTTAGTGTCATCCGAGAATTTGCTGAGGGTGCAATTAATCCCATCATCCAGATAATTAATAAAGTTGTTGAACAAAACCGGCCCCAGGACCGACCCCTGGGGCACTCCAACTCTGCCAACTAGACATTGAGTCATTGATCACTACCCGTTGAGCCCAACAATCTAGCTAGCTTTCTATCCACCTTATAGTCCATTCATCCAATCCATATTTTTTTAACTTTTTGGCAAGAATACTGTGGGAGACCGTATCAAAAGCTTTGCTAAAGTCAAGATATATCACATCCACCGCTTTCCCCATATCCACAGAGCCAGTTATCTCATCATAGAAGGCAATCAGGTTGGTCAGGCATGACTTGCCCTTGGTGAATCCATGTTGACTGTTCCTGATCACTTTCCTCTCCTCCAAGTGCTTCAAAATGGATTCCTTGAGGACCTGCTCCATGATTCTACCGAAGACTGAAGTGTGGCTGACCGGTCTGTAGTTCCCTGGGTTCCTTTCTTCCCTTTTTAAAATATGGGCACTATATTTGCCCTTTTCCAATTGTTTGGGACCTCCCCCGATTGCCACGAATTTGCAAAGAAAATGGCCAATGGCTCTGCAATCATATCAGCCAACTTCCTCAGCACCCTTGAATGCATTAGATCTGGACCCATGGACTTGTGCACGTCCAGCTTTTCTAAATAGTCCTTAACCAGTTAGTAGGAATCAGAGTTCTGCTATCCAAGAGTAGTCTGGACTTAATGCTAAAAGCCCCTTTAAATGTGATTTGCAGCACTTTGACTAAAGGCTTTTTGGGCATCTTCCACTCACCTCATCCTAGATGAGGACACCAGCAAATGAGTCAGATCCTTGGCACTGTTCTACCTGCTCTGCACTATTCTGAGTGAAGTGACAGGCCAGGACATGGAACAAAATCACGACTGGTAGTGCGGATGAACAATCTCTTGCTATCTATAGATGAAGGGATAGTCATACTCTTGGATCTCAGTGCAGCATTCAATATAGCTGATCATAGACTACTACTATCCAGCCTAAGAGAAGTAGCAGAGGCTCAGGCAGAAGCTCTAAAATGGTGTGAAACATTTCTCAAGGGCTACACCCAGAAGGTAGTGATGGGCGTCTGTGCCTCTGAGGCCAAAGCCCTCATCTGTGAAGTACTATGCAGTTCCCTTCTCTTCCCTTCCTCTTCAATATTTACATACAGCTGCTCAGAGAAATGGAGAGATTTAATGGGCTCAAATGCCAACAATATGCAGAACACACACAACTCTACCTATTGTTCACAGCCTACAATATCACCACAGTCAGACAGTTAGGTAACAAAGATCAGCACATGGATAAGGTGGACTTGGCTGAAACTAAACTCTAGCAAAAAGGAGGTTTTGCTTGTAGACAGAGAAACACTTCAAAGAGTTTTTTGCCACAGTGCTGTCTCTAGTGGAGGAGGAGATATTCCACATATCATCAAGGCATTCTGTAGTGTAGTAATCTTTATAGACAACTTTCTGATTCTGGACTGGCACACAGCAAGAACTGTCTACAGTCAAGTTGATCTACCCTTTCTGACTGGCTAGGGCCTGTACTTGTTGGGAATAACCTGTCTTGAATCATACCACACTTCCATTATCTCTGAGCTTGATTACGTCATGCAGCTTACATTGGGCTTGAAAGCATCAGGCCTGAAAAAAGCTGCAACCAATGCAGAATGCTGCAGCATGCCTCCTCAGTAACCCAGGTTACTGAGAAAACACAATCTGTACTTCTTTAACTTCAAAGCCTCTCTAGAAAACATCAATTGAAGTTTAAATTCTCAGCTGTCAGTTTTAAGGCTATAAAAACTGACATGGTCTGGTTATACAAGGTCTTACCCTCCAGGACCTTGACCACCCTCAACAGCTCTGCTCCTCAGAAATGATGGCTTTGCATACTTCAGGGGTGAAGCTTATAAGTGCAGGAAACAAGATTTTTTGAGGGCTGGCCCAAGAGTGTAGAACACACTCTGGCAGAAACTAAGAATAACCACAAACCTTATAATCTTCCCATTGACAAGCAAGACTCGCTTCAACACGGGTTTCCTGGATAGCAACCTACAGCATATTAGTTTTTTTTTTTTTTTAAGTAGAAGTAAAAGACATAAACCAAATCTAACTCTTCCCCTTTGGAGTGAGGAGGATAGATGGAAAATGGTGAGAAAACATCATTTGACTGACATTAGTAACCATGCTTTTTTTTTTTTTAACTTGGAAGGCACCAAGATACAAGTGTAAACTTAAATCAAAAGGAATACAGAAATAAAAATAGTTTAATAAGCATCGCATCCACTAGATATGAATGGCATCCAGTTGCTGAGTGTGTGCACATTATGGGTGAAATTCGCCACATACCAGATGCCTTGCACTTAAGCCCTACTTAAATTCTTAATGTGGGGCTTAAATGTTGCATGGGGTCTTGAGTGGACCCTCTTCAGCAGCATAAATTTCATCTTATGTGGTTTTCAGAGCTTGAATATTTTGTTGATTCTATAAGGTCTTTTCAAAATTATACTCTTAATGCCAAAAGCTATTGCTCCTTGTTATGGATTTGAATTACACAAACACAAAAATGTATCTGAACTAATTTTTTCAATGCATTTGGATTCCTCAAATGTCTGAACTATTTTTTTAAACAGAGAAAGATAAAAAGAATCTTGCTCTCATTCTATGATGCTTATACAGAAATCCAGCAGGAATGGAATTTTTCAGTCAAGTTTTAAACACGTGAAAAAAACTGTAAGAGGAGCAAAATATGCATTTTTTGAATTTCCTATATATTTTACTTGGAAATTTATCATGCCTTAGTTTAATAACATTATATTTTTTCATCAGAAAACTTTACTTTATAACAATATATTTTTTTAAATATAATGCAGGTTTTAGTTTAAACTAAAAGGGGGGGAAAAGAAGACCTTATAGAATCACAACACACACCAATGCTGGAACATTGCCATCAACTTGTATGGGATCATGTGGTTCACTTGTTGAGACATGTATGCGTGTTTCAGTTAAACCTCTTGAGATATACACCTTATATTTGAGACACCTGTTCTGAAGATCTTTTAGAACTTCAGTTAGAATTGCTGGAAACGGAAAGAAACTGATCTGATAATGAAATGTAGTTTAAGTATGTTGCACCTACTTTTACATTTTTCTGAACTGATCAATCAGATGAAAACCAAAAAGTACACTGAGTCCACATATGCAGGAAAAATTTCAGTACAGGTTAGTGATGAAAACACAACTTGCTACACATGCTGTAAACCGGTATTCTAAACACACACATAAGTGTTTCAGGGATGTTCTCAATCCTTCAGTTACTCACCCTATTGGCTTTCCCCTTTAAGACAAAAAGCACATATTCAAGTGCTGTTTCCTTAGACCTATGCTGTACAACCAAGAGCACCAAAATACTTGTGACTTAACTTTCTTACTACAAATGTCAAAAATATAAATACACAGCAAATCGAAATGTTGTAAAACTACTATATCCTCCTCCTTTTCTCTGATTTATCTATTGCGAAATACTCAAATCACATACTTATATAAATCATAATGTTAACAAACCAAGAAAACCGACTTCTCTTCGCTATAAGAAGAATGTTTTAGAGTATGTATATTTTTCAGTATTGAATGTTAAAAACTTTTTTAGCAAACACACAGTATATTAATCTACTAGCTATTCAAACAGCTATGAAAGTCTATGTTAGTAAAAATGACTGAAGTAGACACGATCATTTGCTGCATATTTAATGTATTTATAATAGAGACAAAAATCAAAAGTATAGTCAAGTTAATAACTGAGCCCAATCCAAAGTCATGGTTTTGTACAAATTTATACATATGGACCTATTTAGAGCCAAGCTTAAAAGCTAAGCCACCTGTCTCTCAAACTCATGCTTGCACACATACCAGGTTTATAGTACAATTTGGTTCAGCTGCTCAATTTTATCAGCTAGATTTGAAAGGCTGATGGTATATTTTAAATAAGAACAGTAAAAGCAGGTGAAATTACACTGATAGAGCTCTGAGAAAGCACAGCATGTATGGGATTCTTCCTAAAGGTGGGGGAGTCACGAGACCCTTCCCCTAACCCTCCTTTTCCCTTGGAGGCCCCGTCCTGCAGCCAAGCTGGAGCTGGACCAGGAAGTCCAGGCCCCTCCACCTGCCTGGGGTTGGGTAGGCCTGAGAGCAGCCTCTGGCCAATTGTCACCGTTCCCTCAGACCCTCCGCTCAGGGCAGGTGGCGGGTCCGCAGCTCCCCACAGCTGCCTGCACAGCTCCTACCCCGACCTGGCTCCGGCTTCCGTCCTGGGGCGGAGCCTTGGGGGCCAAAGAGCGACAGCCAGGGCACGGGCTCTTGGGCCCCCCCCACCCTGGGCAGGTGGAAGGTCGGCGACTCCTCAAAGCTGCCTGGGCTCCCCAAGTGGCTCTTGCCCCTAGGCCCCCCCATTCCTATGCCCCTGTCCTGAGTGATTCATGAACGAGGGAAAGTTAGGTGTTCCCCCACCTAACTCGTCTGGAAGGCCCGATCCAGTAAGCATGGAATACGTTCAACATCAGATTAGAAAGAGAGAGAATAAACATGAAAATGATAATGTAGCCTGATGGTTAGAGCACTCACCTGACAGATGGGAGGTCCTGGATTGAGTCCCTCTGCTCCAGTGACTTTTTTTAAAAAAAAATGATATATCCCTATTGGAACAGTTTCAACAGGAGAGACTGAGGGAGCTGCATATCAGAACATCCTATAGCCCAGTGGCTAGCACACTCACGGGAGAGGTAGCAGATCCCTGTTCAAATTCCTTCTCTCTCTCAGGTGGAGGGGGGGACTTGAACTGGGCATCTCCCACAACACAGGTGAGTACCTTCATCACCAGGTTAAAAGTTATTAGGGAGTTCAGCACTTTCTACCCCAGCTTCTTGCTAAAACAGCATAGGTACCTACCACCAAGACAGGGTTTTCATCTGAAAATCCCAAGCAGAGGGAGGCACCTGCCTACAGCGTGGACTTAAGCATCTATCTCTGAGAAAGAAGCAGGGCTTAGCACCTCCCACTGGCTAGCTTAGGCAAGGAGCCTCCTAGTGTACTGGTTTTTGTGAATCCCATTCTAGAGATGCCTATCTCTCCCTATTCACAGGGAGGCTAAGTACCAAACTCAGGGTTTGTGAATCCCAGTAATTTTCTTGACATCACCACTCCTACACTTCTTTGTGTATCTAGCCCCAACTTTACAAATACACATTAATGACGAAGTGTATTCAAAAAAATTCTATTGAGTGAATGTTTCCAAGTATAATTTTTCTAATTAGAGCATCATTACCCAAACGGAACATACCTTCATCTTCCCAGCAACTGTTTGTACTTCCCGCTTTTTCACTGTTTTCTGCTAATACTGTATGGTCTGTTGGCAAGTCATCTTCTGGCACACTAGCATCACAATCTGCTGCATCTGTTACACTTTCCTCTTCCACAATATGCAATTTGTCTTCATCATCTGAATCTGAATTTGTTTCTACCACATTATTGTAATTGGTAACTGCATGGAGACAAAAAGCAAAAAATAAATCAACAAAAACACTCAGTTCAGACTATAACTATGATTTCTTTAGAGGCATCACTACAGCACATCCAACATGTTTAGTGTAGGTGCTAAGCAGTTATTGTACATTCTTTTAGAAGCTAGTATACACGAGTGGTGCATACAAGCCTAGATCACACTATACAAGCTCCAAAGAGAATTAACGTTTTAAAACAAATAAACAAGCAAAACAAACAAAACAACAAGCCTAGTGGCAGCTTTACAAAGGAGATGTTACACAACATCTTCCCCTATCATTTGGTACCTGGAAAGAGTAAGAGTTTATGTTTGTTCAAACTGGAGGACATATTATAATAGTCTTGTGGACAAACAGCTGTACAATGAACATAATAACAGCCATACTGGGTCCGACCAAAGGTCCATCTAGCCCAGTATCCTGTCTTCCAACAGTGGCCAATGTCAGGTGCCCCAAAGGGAATGAACAGAACAGGTAATCATCATCAAGTGAGCCATCCCGTCACCCATTCTCAGCTTCTGGCAAACAGAGGCTAGGGACATCATCCCTGCTTACTTTGCTTAAGAGCGTTTGGTGAGGGACCTGGTCAAAGGTTTTCTGAAAAATCTACATACACTATATCCACTGGATCCCCCTTGTCCACATGACCCCTCAAAGAATTATAGTAGATTGGTGAGGCATAATTTCCCTTTACAAAAACCATGTTGACTCTTCCCCAACAGATTACGTTCATCTATTTGTCTGACAATTTCGTTCTTTACTATAGTTTCAACCAGTTTGCCTGATACTGAAGTCAGGTTTGCTGGCCTGTAATTGTCGGGATCACCTCTGGAGCCCTTTTTAAAAATTGACGTCACATTAGCTATCCTCCAGTCATTTGGCACTGAAGCTGATTTAAATGATAGGTTACAGACTACAGTTAGTAGTTCTGCAACTTCACATTTGAGTTCCTTCAGAACTCTTGGGTGAATACCATCTGGTCCTCGTGACTTATTACTATTTTGTTTATCAATTTGTTCCAAAACCTCCTCTAATGACACCTCAATCTGGGACAGTTCCTCAGATTTGTCACCTAAAAAAAAAAAAGTAATTGTTCTGTCTCCTCCTTGGACTTGATGTCTGTTTGTATACGTAGATGTAAATTAGACAATGTTTTCAGGCATGTAAATTCATAAATTACTGCTGTTCAGGTCAGGGATGGCATTTGAACCCTGGCTTATTGCTGTCCTTCACACCAGTGCTTCTCAACACTTACAGCAACTCTACTTTGCATAATTAGATTAACTGATCTCTGAAGATAAAGTAATTCAGGTTCAACAGATCAAATGGGCCAAATATAAGGATTTGGACAATCCAATTTTTAGGTAGAGCTGAATATATTATAAAATTTCAAGCTCATAACAAATGAAAAGTCATCTAATGAACTATCAGAATGAGTGGGATATTTTTCTGTATATTTAAGCCGTTAAATTAATGCTAGTTAAAAGATTGCAGGTGAGAGTCCTTTAAAGAGTTGTTGTGTGGTGTTTATGTAAATGTGCCAAATAATATCATTACTGTAAAAGGATTCAATTTGGCTCCACTGAGTATGTGAAATTATTGTAACAGGAGTATCTGATGTAATTCCTTCCTACTGCCATTATCCTCTTTACACACTGGAATCAGAATAGAGAAATGGCAGGAAAATACAATTAAATAATTCTGGTTTGGTTTCTATTGTCAACTTAATGTAAGTCTTTTTGTTTTTCTTTTATTAGTGCTATCTTTCAAAACTTAATATACATAAAGTGTAATTGTTAGTACCAATAGAATAGAAAGGTCTTAATATGATAACATTATCACATTGTACATACACCAGAATGTGTCTTTGTGGGTTGTCACAGAAAACCTAAAACCATGAAGGAGTGGTTGCACATTACATTTTATGAAAATAATATTATGCATATATGAAATATGTGGTGATCATTTTAAATTCAAAAAGGTTGTTTTGTCATGCTGGTGCATATTTTACATGGAACATTTTTCTTCTGAAATGGAAGGAAATGAGCTAGTGATTTGCTGATTCGCGGTGAAACTATTTCCTTGCCTAAATGCTTTTTTTAAATGGTTAGAATATTTACTTTTTTTAAAAAAGCGGAATTCAAAAGAGCAGGAATCTAGCCTCCCATTTTAATAGGCAAAATTTCAAATGAGAGAATTAATCTACCTTCTGGAGTGTTAACAGTGCAAATAGCATAGATGTGCAAGTGTCCTAAGTAGTGAGATTACTGCATCATAGATATGATTCTTTTAACCTCTGGAGGAGTATCGCCGGTATAACAACATCTGTAGGCTTATTCATTGATAAATATTTGCCCTTTTTTTAAAATCCCCTTTCTCAATCAAGGTATGTCAGAGCACTTCATAGTAATACAAGAAAATCTGCCAGTGATTATTGATATGAGTATGTAGCAGAGAATCTTACACCAAAAAAATATAAGCGTAAATAGTTTATACTTTAAAAATATTAAAATTTCAGTATGTGTAACATTTGTTTCTACAGGTTGTAAGAGAAAGAAATAATGTTTTTGAATAGAACAATTATAACAATTCCAAATTATAACATCTCCTCTGCATCTTTAGGACTATATTAGTGATATCTACCTTCATGTGATGGAAATACATAGAGCACTCAATGTTGATAAATGGAAAGTAATGCACATTGGAAAATATAATCCCAACTATACATATAAAATGATGGGGTCTAAATGAGCTGTTACCACTCAAGGAGATGATCTGGGAGTCATTTTGGATAATTCTCTGAAAACATGCACTCAATGTGAAGCAGCAGTCAAAAAAGCTAACAGAATGTTGGGAATCGTTAAGAAAGGGATAGATAATATGATAGAAAATAGCATATTGCCTCTATATAAATCCATGGTATGCCCACATTTGAATACTGTGTGCAGATGTGGTCACCCCATCTCAAAAAAGATACATTGGAATTGGAAAAGGTTCAGAAAAGGGCAACAAAAATGATTAGGAGTATGGAATGGCTGCTGTATGAGGACAGATTAATAAGACTGGGACTTTTCAGCTTGGAAAGGAGATGACTAAGGGGACATGACAGAGGTCTATAAAATCATAACTGGTGTAGAAAAAGTAAATAAGGAAGTGTTATTTTCTCCTTTTCATAACACAAGAACTAGGTGTCACCAAATGAAATTAATTGGCAACAGATTTAAAACAAACAAAAGGAAGTATTTTTTTACACAACACACAGTCAACCTGTGGAGTGTCTTGCCAGAGGATGTTGTGAAGGCCAAGACTATAACAGGGTCCAAAAAAGAACTAGATAAGTTCATGATGGATAGATCCATCAATGGCTATTAGCCAGGATGGGCAGGGATAGTATCCCTAGTCTCTGTTTGCCAGAAGCTGGGAATGAGTGACAGAGGACAGCTCACTTGATGATTACCTGCTCTGTTCATTCCCTCTGGGGCACCTGGCATTGGCCACTGTCTGAAGACAGGATACTGGGCTAGACGAACCTTTGGTCTGACCCAGTATGGCCATTCTTATATTTTTATGTACTTTAGTCTGACCTGTCTCCTTCTTGGTCATTTGTTCTACCCATGTTTTAGTCTTCTTTGTAAACATAGAACCAATGTTGAGGGGGAAAAAAATACAAACATTTTAAAAATATTTTTGTAATTTTACAAATTAAGACCCTGATCCAACAATCTCATTCACCTCCAACCCTGACTCATCCCATCCTGTGGAAAAACACAGTACGTGATCATGTAATTAAAGACATTATCATTCTGCATACTCACAAGAGGACCAAATTAAGATTGCCTGGGTAAACTTAATACTGGCATTTCCTAATTTTTGAGTGCTGGACTTTGAAATCTTAACATTCTTTCAACATAATTTTTTTTAAAAAATGTAATTTCCTAGATTTTTAGGAAATCAAACTGATAAAAACAAATTCCATCATATGGAACCAAACTGACCACCACATTGGTCAGGAGCAGGGTCTTTAGATGTTCAGCACAGACATCTACCACTTGAACTGATGGAATCACTGGTGGTAGTAGCAGAAGACACTACAGGGGGAAGAGACACACATTTTGCCCATGGGTTTCACAGCTATTTGCAGACAGCAGAAGAATGTTGTGAACTCAGGAATCCTACATGCTTTTCCAGGTTCTGGAAGGGAGCATTCATTAGTGTTTACAAACCTTTCCAACCCATTCTACCCCAGTCTGCTAGCATGTCTCCCACACAGGGCCAGTGGAAGGATGTTTCGCGCCCTAGGCGAAACTTCCACCTTGCGCCCACCCCCTGCGGCAGCTCCCCACCCCCCACCCTGAGGCACCCCCCGCCTCGTCTCTGAGCACGCCGTGGCTGCTTCACTTCTCCCACCTCCCAGGCTTGCAGCGCCAATCAGGGGTGAGCTGGGGTGGCGGGGGTGCCTTGGGGTGGGGAGTAGGGAGCTGCCGCGGGGGGGGGGGTGTGCCATGGGAGGGGGCGCCTCAGGGCGGAGGGGTGCCATGGGAGGGGGCGCCTCAGGGCGGAGGGGGGGGAGCTGGGATGGGGAGTTCCCCTGCATGCCGCCCCTCCCCCCCCGCTTGCTGCAGGCCGCCCTCCCCCATGCTCCACTGTCCCAGCTCCCTCCGCCTAAATGCCGGCGGTGACCTGGGCAGCCGAAGATCCGGCCGCCGCGGTCGCTGCCGAAGAAAATGGTGCCCCCCAAATCCTAGCGCCCTAGGAGACCGCCTAGGTCGCCTAAATGGTTGCACCGGCCCTGCTCCCACAGCCTGTCTCCTTCTGTTCCTGTCTTCCCTGCTTCTATTCTCTTAGCTTGTCCTCATCCCCTATACTCCTGTCCCACACTTCACTGCTCCTGTCCACCCACCCCAACTTGTCACTGTCATGCTCCCTCTCTGTTCCTGTCCCTGCTCCCAGTCTCTCCCCTATTTCACCTTCTCATCCCCATGCCCTAGCCTAATCTTGTCCCCACTCTGCTCCTGATCCCTCTACATTTGAATAGCAGTGCTGCTGCTTCTTCCTTCTCCATGTTCCCCTGGCACAAGTAGAGGATTATTCAAAGCAGAGGAGAGAGTTTCCCTGCTCTCTGTTCTGATGCCTGACACCACAATGGCCACTGATAGCCAGGAGCAGTTACAGGTAAAGCCATATGCAGACCCAGACTGGAGCATGTTCAGTACAGATAGAATGTTCAGATAATTTTGCTGCCAGCCTCTAAGAAACCTCTATTGAATGTATGCAAATGGCGATTTTCAGAGGCTTTAATTTGGTCACATTTTGGTGGATTGGGATAGCAAAAGGTACATCCCTGATACTAGAACAACTCTTCTGCCAAATTTCAAGTCCTTGCTTCAAAGCATAGAGGAGCTAGAGCTTTTCAATAAAATGGTGGTAAGAACTTTACTTAACATTAGCAAACATGTATTCTCCCTTAACCTCATTCTTAGAAGTGGACAAACCATTTTTGCTTAAAATTTCAAAAATAAAAATAAATAAATGAATAAATTCAGCCAGCGGCATAGAAAATTTCAGCCCAAATGGTTAAAGTTTGGAAAAAAAGTTTAAGCAACTTATAAGCACGAGGCAACCTTAACTATATGTGGTGCCACCAGCTACACCTATACTACTAATAAAAGAAAACCCTGTGTAGGAAAGAGCAGACAACTATAGCACTGAAGGCTTGAGAAGGGAGAGAAAGTGCCTTGGTCACCTCCCTCTCCACAACTCAAACACAGATTTGAGGAGTGACACTACACTACTGGGAGGAAAGTGGGGACATTTGTTTCACCCTAACCTCTGACTTCATGTGGGCCTGTGACTCAGCTTCAGTGCCTCTGATAGAACAGGCCACCTGGCCAGTTCCTGCCTGGAATAAAGATTGGGGCATGTCTTGAGGATTTTTCTCCAGGAAAAATGAGGAAGAGGGACATGCAACAGACAGGACCAAGTCCCACTCCACAGTCATTGCATTGCCCTACCTTTTAGGTCACTGACACTATAGCTTCAGACGCCTACTTCTGTTTGACACTGAGGTAGGGTCAAACTGGGATTTGGAGAGGGAAATACTGATAGGAGTGGCATTGCTGGGAGCCAAAATAGAAACAGCCCCAAGAGAAGGTGGATTAGTGTGTAGAGATGAGACAATCAGACAACAAAATCAAATTCAACAAAGACAAATGTAAGGTGCTTCACTTAGGTAAGAAAAAATAAATACACAAATATAGAATGGGGGATAGCTGGCTTGGCAGCAGCATTGCTGAGAAGGATCTGGGAGTTGTGGTGGATCACAACCTCAGCATGAGTCAGATATGCGATGCTTTTGCAAAAAAAAGCAAATGCAATTTTAGGATGTATTAACAGAGGCATAGCATGCAAGACAGGAAAGGTGATAGCACCATTCTACTTGGTGCTGGTTAGGCCTGAGCTGGAGTATTATGTTCAATTTTGGTCACCAATGTATAGAAAGAATGTAGAGAACTAGAAAGGATCCAGACGTGAGTGACAAAGATGATCAAAGGGATGGAATGCAAGCCATATGAGCAAAGGCTGAAGGAACTGGGTATGTTTATTTTGGAAAAGAGGAGATTAAGGGGGGACATGATAATGGTCTTCAATACTTGAAAGGCATCTATAAAAAAGTTGGAGAAAAGTTGTTCTCCCTTGCCACAGAGGACAGCACAAGAGACAATAGGTTCAAACTACATCATAGCAGATTTAGATTAAATCTCATGAAAAACTTCCTGTAAGAATAGTGCGACAATGGAACAGACTGCCTAGGGAGGTTGTGGAAGCTCCTTCACTGGAGGTTTTCAAAAGGAGGCTAGAAAGCCATCAGTACTGGATGGTTTAGACACAATAAATCCTGCATCTTGGTAGGGGGTTAGACTAGATGACCCTTGTGGTCCCTTGTAAACCTAGGACAACCAAATTTGCATGACAATATGCAATTTATCATTTGTCACAGATATGACCACTACATAACTCTAGTCTCTGTAAATAGTACAACTTCCGAGTCCACTTTTGAAGCACACACATTATATAAATGTACACATATCCTATCAGGTCTCCCACCATTAGAGTACAAGACTGTTACCATAAGGATAGACCTATGATCTACTGAAGAGGTGTATCAGAAGCTTAATTTCTCCCTCTCTTTTTTTTCAAAGTTAGTCATCTTTTTTTTTTTTTTAAGTTTAAAGTTTTTCTAACATATTTCGTCTTAAGCTTGGGAGTCACTGAAAAATTCCAATTTGAGTTTTCCCAACAATATTAACCAAACACTCTAAATATAACAACTGCACTGATATAGGCTTGAAATAGCACTTGATCTTTTTTAATATTTAAAATTAATGACAACCTGCCAAATGTAAAAAAAATTAGACAAAGGAATGTGTGTTTACCTCAATTTACATATAAGTAGTAAACAAGGTTTTTGAGACAGCAAGAGGGAGACAAGGTAAATTGGCATTTGAGCATACACAGGAGAGAAGAAAGAGCATGGGGGAACCCTTCACCCTACCTCCAAAAAAAACTCTACGTTACCTTCTTTACTGTTTGAATAAACTTTGCTTTTAGGGATACTATTCAGAAGAATCCACTTCAAAGGCGGACTGGACTATAAAAGTGCAAGGCAAAAACACCCCAGTGGATCTCTTGCTCTTTCACCAAAGATGACAAAGGAAACAGCCCTTTGAACTCTGGGTGCAGATCCTGACTTGAGAATTTGGTCAGCTATGTTGCTGGGAACAGGTGGCAAGGATTTTACTTTGAACCAAGTCTAGTTTGTTACATTTTAGTTACTAGAAAGCATTTTCTCTTTCTTTCTTTCTTTCTTTCTTTCTTTCTCTTATAACCATTTCTGACTTTAATGCCTTATACATGTACTCATTTAATCTCTCTCTCTCTCTTTGTAGTTAAATAAACTGTTTTATTCTTTAATTAAAACTAATCCAGTGCTGTGTTTAAACTGAATTGTTTGGTAACTACAATTAAAGTAGCACACTGTTGCACATTGACCCTATACACGGGCAATGAACCCCTATGATGGGGTGTCCACACCACACTAGCCAGTAAGGGGTTAAGAGAGCCTTAGGGAGGTTGTGCGAAAAGCAGCCAATAGGAGAGGGGCTGTGAAGAGCAACCAATCGGGGCCTAGCAGGCCCATATAAAAAGATCCACAGGGCAGAGCAGGGTGAATAGCTGCCTGGATCTCAGGGAGGGAGGACTGTGTCTGGAGTAGGCGGCAACCCAGTAGCACCTTGGACAGAGCACTGCAGGCGGGAACCTGGGGAGAAAAGAAAGGGGTCACCCGACAAGGGAAAACCAAGGCTGGGGGAAACCAGTGTCTACTGGAGTATTGCTGGCAGGCTGCAGCTCTACACAGACACTCATGTGTGACCTACATGCTGTTTGTGAGCAGTCAAGGTTCCATTAAGGCCACTGCATAGGCCAGTGACCCACTGGTCAAGTGCCGTCGGGGAGACTGGTACCGAAGTCCGGTGGCATATAGGCTGGGTACCAGTGGTGAGCCTTGAGTTGCATATAGGGTTCCCCTTTGGACTCAGAAGAGGAGTCCTCTCTTGGTGACCACAATGGAGCGGTACCCAATTCTGCCACCATGCAGTGCTGGGGGTCTGAGGACGGGCGGGAGACCGGAGATGGTCGGGACACTGAGATCAGGATTGGCTTGCTTCTAGAGGATGCTGGGGGTGGGGGGCTCTGGTGCTGGGAAGAAGCCCAACACCCTTTGTTCTTTCCTGCTTCTGGAACTGGAGCTGGAGGGTGTCCCATTGGAGGTCTGGGAGACTGGGAAAGAGAGTTGGTCCCTCGCAACTTGGAAACCCCCTGGGGTCAACATAAGTCAGACTGCTGGTTCCATGGTGGCTTCCAGGTGTCAGTAGAGGGTCCTGCACCAGACTCAATGCTCTAAGCAGAGTCAACAATGCTATCACGGGCCCAGGAGTGGAAGAGTGGCCCAGGTCTCTCTGCGCTGCCTTTCCCCTGCTTGTCTTTCTTCTACACTAGCAAGACCCCTCTGTTAGTGCGCTGCTTTTTGTGTTTCTTCCTCGGCACCGGGGATGGTGAATGGTGCCAGGAAGAGCTCATTGCTGGAGGAGCACTTCACACCAACGCTGAAGTGCTCAACCCCAAATCGGAGTGACTCAGCTCTGAGGTCTGAGGGTGGCTTCCATAAGGATAGCCATCAGCCAAATGTCTCTGGCTTTTTTAGTATGAGGTCTGAAGTCCTGACAGATCTGACCTTGTCCTTCATGTGAGTTTCCCCCAAGCACTTCAAGCAGCTGGAGTGTGGGTCACTCACAGGCATAGGTTTGCCAAAGGAGGCACAAGATTTGAAACCTGGGGATCAGGACATGCCCGTCCCCTGGGGTGAAGGAGTCCCTGAACAACAGGAACTATCTATTTACATTACGTACAGTAATACTAATTACAAAAACTATATACACTAAAGTATGATAACTAAGAACAAAGTTAGAATGCAAAAAACATATGCGTAGTTTGAGTGCTGTATTTGGGGGGGGGCAAAGCGCAGGTGCGCATGCATGCACACACACCTGTGCATTGCTGAAGCCAGTTCCCTTGGCTCACTGGCTCGCCTCCCACCTGGAGTGGTACCTGGGCTGCCAGTGACGGTGGGGGACGGGATGAGACAGGACGGCTTAATGGGGGAGCCCAACTGCTGCTGTGGTGACCTGAGCACAGGAGCTGCAGTCACCCTGGCGCCAGCTGCTGCAGTGATATGGCTGCTCTGGTGCCTCCCAGTGCTACTGCAGCCGCCTCCCTGCTGGGGCTGCTGCCGCCAAGGGGATGCCACATGCTGGGTTCCTGCTTCCTGCCTGTTGCTGAGATAGCAATCCAGAGCAGCAGCTCTATCCTGCTCCCCAGCCCAGCCCAGCTGCAGGCTACTGTGCTTGGCCTGCCAGGGGAGAGAGGTGCAGTGTGGAAAGGACAGAACCCCTCCCCACTCCCACCCCACAGGCCGAGCAAAGCTAGCCGTGCAGGGTAGCTTGGCGCTTGCAGAAATCGGGGGCAGAGGGAGTTGCAATCTGTTTTTTGGGGAGGAGCAGTGTCCCCCCTCCATCCCATCTAACTATGCCTATACCAAAAACAACTGGAAAGAAAACCTTGCTGAAGCAAGAAGGGTTGTAATAGCAACTCTCATGCCAGTAAGAAGGAACTGAGAGGGTGCGTGACTGGCAGCACACCTTATACCAGTGCATGAGCATGCAGCTCCAGATGGCACTAAAGCCGGCTCGACGGATACTGCTGAGGGAAAAATCTTTGGCAATGGTATATGTGGCGCACACATATCTAACGTGGAATGGACATGAAGAAGCACTTGAAGAAGAAATAGTTTTCTCAGCCCCAGGGGAAATAGCTTTTTTTATAGAACAAAAAAATGCAGTTAACATGACTTATGTTTTAAAACACTTGATATGTGAGTTTTTACCCTCCAGTAATCTCTTCTCTACCTCACTTTTTGAGGTTCTATCAATTTGCCTCACATCTGTTTTCCAGCCAGTCCCAGATTGATGATTTTTCCTGTCGAATTTTAGGTTTTCTTCACTTGCAATAGTAACCAATGGCCACATGCTAATATGCTTCTAAATCTTACTTCTCCGAGTTATTTTGTTGCTGTTTGTAGTTAAGCATACAGGTACAGCTACATGTACATATTACTGTCAACATTCCCATATTGGCAGTGAAAAACAGTAAAAGCCAGTATGATACAGCTGAAACAAGAAGCAAGAGTTCTGCATGATCTTTCTGAATTTCTTCAGTTAATATCAGGTTACTATAATGTGGGCTGAATTAATGCTTATTAATAATCAAATGCTAAAGCATTTATGGAATATAAATATTTTTACTTTATAAGCTATACAATTCCAGCATACACTGAATTTTCAAGAATACATGCACTCATTTTTATTTAAGGTTGACCCTTAATTCATTAGAGTCTGTAAAAGGTTCTCAAATACATTACAGTAAAAAAAAAAAAAAAAAAAAAAAGGGGTAGGGTGGGGGAACACACCAGGTCATGAGTATGAATAGGATACAAAATATCAGAGAATAAAAGATAATTGGAAGATTTTTACTGTGATGAATGGAATTTATTCTACACCAGATATGTCAAAACACTTGTTAATGATGATGGTGATGAAGAAATGTGTTCAGTTCAGTTCCATACCTTTGAATTCTCATTGTCTACACAGGAACAAAGTTACAGATTTTGAAACTTTAATTTAAGGGAGCTTGTCTGTTCCATTTGACACTGAAATTCATATGTAAGATGAAAGAGTAGTGATAAGGCAGAAGCTGAGAAAGAATCAACTTAGGTGTAACTTAACTAGAAAGGACCAATTTTTAGAAACTACATTTGTTCATATAAATGAGCTGACGTGCATTTCAGGCAGCCTTGAATTTAATTCTGTTAGCCTTTTGTAAATGAAAATGAAGTATAGTGGGTAAGTAACAGACATGTTTGATTTCAGATTAATAATGACATGGATAGGAGAAGAAATTCTGTCATACTCTTTCAAATAGAGATATTCTACTTGTCAGAAGGCTGCATATATGAAGAACTAGTTGAATGCTAGTGGGGCGGGGAGCTAGTATTAGGCCAATAAAAAAAATCTCTATTCGGTCGGGGAAGCAAATTATCTCATCTTGGTATCTCAGAGCTTACCAGGAAGAAATAATAAAGCCTGTGACTGTGTTATCTGTTTCATGGAACCCTCACCTCCATGGTTAGGATCCGCTCTAAGGAAAGGATACCCAAAATAATGAAAGTTCCCATGGCCAGTGGAACCCCTGGTAGTGTTCCCCCAGTGGAGTTATTCTTCTAGGAGGAAGTGAGCATTTGAGAGTTTGAACCAGCTTGGAGCAGCAGGATTTTGGCATAGCTAGTCCTGCCCTTCTTTTGATCAAGGGGATCAATGTGATTTAAATGAGGAAATCTGCAGGAAATCAAATGCTATTCCATCCCAAGAAAATGTTGCAGGGAAATCTCCATGAACTTCTCAGAGATATACCTCTCTGTTAGCCTCCTCCATTATGTTTTACTGTGGGAGGGTGCAATCCTGTCCAAAATGGAGAAATATTCTACACAGATTGCAATGGCTTAGATCAACGCATGAAGAGAGAGCATTCTGAAAAGGAAGAGAATAAGTTGTTTTCAAATACTTTGTGAGTTATTTTCAGTGCTTCACATACAGGTAGAAATCTCAATAGTTGATAAGATAAGGCAGAGAGATTGAAGACAGCAAGGATACAATGCTATCTATACATGTTAAGGTAGTAAATATGGTATTTCAGTTAACTTCATAAATACGCTTATTTAAATAGTATATATTTAAGTATTTGCAATACTGGTTATAACAGAATTTATTTATTAAAACAGTTACTTACATACTGTATATTGGGTCAGTCTGACTGTGATTCACTTACTCCTTGGAAAGGAGATAAACAGAACACAACAATGCTAATAAAGGCAAAATGGTTAAGCTAGTTTTTCTGCACTGATAAACCTCATTAATGGGACATTATTTCAGATATAGAACAATTGTGAGGTGTACAAACATGTTCTCTGTAAATGGGAAAAAGGTGACAGGAAAAGAATTTGCACTTGAAGTATGAGTAAGGCAATTAACTTAAAATATTGTTAGACCAATTTGTAACACTAATAACACTTTTAAAATATGGGACATGCCTCAGAAATAAAAAAATATATATTTTTAACTTTCTTCTCAAAGTATTTAACATTTTTTCCCTTCCCCCCCCCAAACAGGTGGCCCATCTTCGTAGTTGCAAACCCATGTAAACAGGACCAAATAGTAGGGCAAGATGCCAGGAAGTAGAGGATGGCAGCTCCAAAGATGATGATCAGCACAGTCAGAGATAATCAGTCATCTGCTGTCCCCCTCCTCTAGGAGAGGAATCCAGATCTTGGAGAGGTCAGGGAGCTGCTAGAGAAAGGAGGATTGCTGCTGGAGAGCATCCCTATAGCTGTTGGTTTAGTGGGAAAGAGAGAGAGGGAATTGGAAGCTACTGAGTAGGGAAACCACTGAGCAGGAGTCATTGAACAGGGCCTAAGTGGGAACAGAAAAGCCAAGGAGCCAGAAGAGAATGTGGGGAGAGGAAGCTGAGTAAAGTCAGAAAGGGAAAGAGCTCAGCACGGTAGCCTGAGACAAAGGTCTGGCTGCTGGGGGAGGGTGGAAGAGAGTTGGATCAATCTTAACCATGTTATGGATGAAGGGCAAGATAGCACATTTGACAAATCACTCTAAATCTACTACATAGTAGTTATCACTGGGGATCTTCCAATCTTTCCCTCTAATGTATTAAAATGTTTTCATTAGTATGAAATTTTGGCTGGTGAAAGCCTGTTGAAATAAAGTTATAAATTTGCTGGTTATTACTGGTTACAAACAAAAACTTCATACCACTGCTGGTATTTAATCCCAAACTGACAACTTTCTTTGGATAGCAGCTGAGTTGGTGAGAAGTATGAGTTGTCAGATCTCAACTAGTAAGGGCTGAAAAGTATTTCCAGAAAATGTCTTTATTTAATTATAGGTAGGATTGCCAACTTTCTAATAGCACAAAACCAAACACCCTTGCCCCATGCCTATTCCCTGCAGCCCTGCCCTGACCCTTCTCTGAAGTCCCACCCCCGCTCACTCCATCCCCCGCCCCTCTGTCGCTCGCTCTCTCCCACCCTCACTCACTATCACCAGACTGGGGCAAGGGGTTGGAGTGCGGGAGCGGGCTCCGGGCTGGGACAGGGGATTGGGGTACAGGAGGGGGTGAGGGCTCTGGCTGGGGGCTCTGGGGTGGGGCTGGGTTTAGGGTTTGGGGTGCAGGAGGGGGCTCCAGGCTGGGGCTGAGGGGTTTGGAGTGCAGGAGGGGCTCATGGCTGGGGGTTGGAATATGGGAGGGGGTGCGGGCTCCAGGGTGGGGCTGGAGATGAGGGGTTTGGGGTGCAGGAGGGGGTGCAGGCTCTGGGAGGGAGTTAGGTTGTGGGAGAGGGTTCTGACCTGGGGCAGGGGGTTGGGGTGCAGGAAGAGGTTTGGAGTGTGGGGTCCGGGAGGTAGTTGGGTGTGGGAGGGGGTTTGGTGTGCGGGCTCCATCCGGGCAGCGCTTACCTCAGGCAGCGCCCAGAAGTGGCCGGCTTGTCTAAGTGGAGGGGCCAGTGAGCTCTGGGTGCTGCCCGTTCCTGCCGGTGCCACCCACACAGCACCCATTGACTGCGGTTCCAGCCAATGGGAGCTGTAGAGCCAGCACTTGGAGTGGGGGCAGTGCACAGAGCCCCCATGGCCACCCCTGTGCGTAGGAACCAGACATTTCAGCTGCTTCTGTGAACCATGCAGAGCCAGGGCAGGCAGGGAGCCTGCCTTAGCCCTGTTGCACCGCTGACTGGACTTTTAGTGGTCCAGTCAGCGGTGCTGACCTGAGCCATCAGCGTCCCTTTTTGACCAGGTGTTCAGGTAGAAACCGGACGCCTGGCAACCCTAATTATAGACTATGTAAAAATAAATCTAACATTGGGGTAGCCATGTAAAATAATATTTATTAGTAAACTTGTTTTAAAAATACACATCTTTTTATAAGTCAAAATAAATGACAGTTTAGTTATTTGGGGGGTGGGGGGGAGTGGGAGAGCAAAAAATAGAAATAACCTTACAAGGTAATGCATAGCACTTCCTATTACAGGTTAAATATTTCATGACTTAGGAAACCCAAATGTGTAATAGCAAAGATCAACTTTGTTTATCAGCTAATTTTAGACCAATTAGGTAACCACTGACCTGTAACAGGAAGCAACTAGTTTTGGCCACTGCAGGTAAGTAATCACTGTACTCCGGAAACCAACAGCCATAAAAGGTACTGTAAGAATACATCATCTGGAACACTTGTGAAGCCTGTCGATTTACAAACTCTAGGCCACACAAGCATACAGTAAAAAAAGTTAATGAAACCCTTCCATGGCTCTGCAGTATTGGACAGTGCTGAGAAACACATGTGAGCATTCTTCACCCTGGCTTTAGTCCAGAACTCCTTCACTGACTTATTATGTTGTAGTATTAACATGCATATTATTTAAATACCACTTTAAATCTGTAAATGGAGCAATGTTTCTTTTAAAAGAAAACATTACAATTTAAAACTATCTGTAACTGTGGAGTACTAAATAAAAAAGTATTGAAACTATAGTAAAAGCAGGGATGACTTTCAGTCAGAAGTGACATTTGAGCTCCAACATTTTTTCTCAGGCTGTTTGCCATCCCAAACAGTTTAGGAAAACTCACCCACTAGCTAGTCAATCAAATTGTAATGTGTCTGCTAAGCATCATCACTAGTGCAGCGAGAGGACATTAGTGGCATTTATTCAGAAATAGCACAGATAGGCAAGTGAGGTCAAAAGTGCAATGAGAAGGCCTGGAAAAAATGAAGGGGATCCTGAAGAAATAGAAAACAAGGACCAAGAGTATATGTCAAGAATCCTTCTTAGGGTGCTCAGTTCTAGCACAGGGAACAGTAATCTATTTTTAAAATGGCATACACACACTTTTTATTTTATTACATTCCAATTAAGTTGAAAAACTAAGTTCCAAAGTGCTTCATAAGGCACCTAGAGAGGTTTTAAAAAATTCTGTAGATTGTAGAAGACCATACACTTCTCTGGGGTCCCCTTCCCCATACCACATTATATTTAGATCTTTTCATCCAGGAGGATTCCAAAGCACTTTAACTGACTATTTAAGGCTCTACCACTCGACACTACAATGTAACTCTCTCTAGAGTGGAATGTGGCACTCATTTTGGGTCAGGTAAACAATACCACAGTTTTGAGGAGGAGGAATGAAGAATATCATCACTAAAACTACTGAAAGAATGTAACTGCCATAATTTAAATATGACCAGGAAACAGGGGTTCGTATCAGGATTCTTATAAAAATACAATTTACCGTTTGACAGCACAAGTATAAATGGGTTCAATTTGATACTGTATCTAATCTAAAAGGTAGGATCTACAACAGCTCATTGCTCAGAATACTTTCAGGATCATTGGGTCAGTAATAATTTTTGCAGTATCTGGGACTTTCCATCTAAGTACTAGCCAGGCTAAATCCTGTGTGACTAATGAGATTACAGTTGAAGGTGGTAGTATGATGGTTATTTATTCTATTACCTTAAAAAGACTATATAAAGACAAACTTTCAAAAAGAAACTAGCAAGAATTATAAATCTTTTTCCATAACTCACTTATGTTATTAGTAATATTACTACTAAACTATTATTTTAATATATTACTCATTAGTAACATACAGATATTAAAATATGGAACAAGATAAGTTTGTGAATAATATATCCTCCTCTTCCACTTCTTGGGTAATAGTTCAAAAATGCATGAAGAGATTTTAAATAAGCTCAATCACTGGGAGCAAAAACACCTTGGTGAAGAAAAGTGCATCTATTTATCAATTTTCTGTTGGCAGAGAGTCACAAGATACATATGGCATATGCTCTAGAAGTTCTCCAGTGCCTCTCAAATCAATCTCCATCCAGAATCACTTCAATTGTCTTCCACAACAGAAGTTGTTCCAATAAAAGATATTACATCATCACCTTGTCCCTTTCAATTATTTTAACATTTTATGCTGCTGCCCATCATTATAGTATCTAGAGACATACACAGAACTGTTTATTTCCACTAAAGAAAGACACAAGACTGAGCAGGGAGCTTTAATTACTGCTCACCTTTAGAAGGGGTACACTAGGTCAAAGATGTTATTAATAGCAGGAGACCAGAGAGAAACTGAAGAAGTTACCTGTGCTTTACAATTGTGTGGATAAATAGCTGATAGTAATACAAGCTTATTACTGCTTATAACCATGCTTACGAGCATTGTAACAAAAATACTGAATTGCTTAAAGATAAAATAAATAAAAATACATTGAAAATAAAATAAATAAATAAAATCACAGCCTCCTGTGTCCAATCAGTTTTTGAATCTTGCTTTTGAACAACGATTAGGAAAACAATCGAACATTGCCATTTTGGGATTGAATTATTAAAGAAACATTAAAAATCCCTATGTTTCAAAATAAAAATATTAGAAGCACTCATAAAAAGCACTACTTTTGTCAGAAAGACAGACTTTTGACTATTTGACTAAGCACATCTGAAGGATTTCCATGTGGGAAGAACAATGCTTTGAAAGGCATTCTGCAAGCCAAACAACTAATTTGTTGACTCTTATCTTAATACATGGTACAATGATTATTAGGTACATAGTGTGTGATTTGTTAGTCTTACGCAGATGTAAAAAATAAGAACCACCAATACATTGGTAACCACTTTAAAAAAAAAAAAAGCCAAACACGTACCCATGCTATGCACTTGTCAAAATGCAAATCCCACCTTAGAAAAATGAGGTAGAACTGAGCAGCATAAATGTTCTAACACTGGTTTAGTAAACAAGAAGCTGTCAACTTCCAATAACCTATTATTCACACCTCTTTAATCATTGCCACAAAGTCGATTATAAATAGCCTCATACATCTTTAAATAAGGTCATTCTGAAATGAAACAACAAAGAGGGTAGTAAATATTCCAGTACATAAGCAATTCAAATTCTACAGCATAACAGAACTGCATTTCTCAAATGTTCGGTTAAAAGAAAGCCAACAAATTCTTTTATTAATTGGTGCAAACAATAGCAAGTATGTACTCTATGTCAGATCAATAAAACAGTCAAATTATGCTACAGTTTTTAAACAGAGCCCTTAAAGAATTCATACTATTCACACCTCACTCCAAAGACAATATTTACAAATATGAAATAATACAAGATCAATTAAATGTATAAGCACTACCTGAGTAAGTCCATTAGACAAAGATCTTGTATAAAGGTACTCAGAAAAAATGCTCCTCTACATTCACTCAGAAGCAGCAGACAGTTAATTTAAGTAAACTCCTGCTTCATATAAAACCCTCCATTCTATTTCTATTATTATATTGGGTTTTAAACCATTCTAGAAATTGACAGAGACAAGAGAAGAGAGAATGAATACAAACAGGAACGTATAAAAACCTCTTCCCTTTCATAGAGTTGAAAAACAAACAGTTGATCAAAATGATGTGCCAAACTAAGGAAAAGTAGTCAATATGTAGTAAAACCCAAAACCAAACAACAAAAAACAAACAAATAAAAACTAGGAGGAGAGTAGAAGAGCAGGAATAAGCATATCTGTGCTAGATTTTTGTAATAGATAAAATTAAATCCAGATGTAAAGTTGGTATAATTTAACTAAGCAAAGTTAGGGACAGAGAAAAAGAAAGAGGAGAGAGAGAGAGAAGAGGAAGAAAAATTAAGCAAAAATTTTGCATCTGAGTGACACCAGCTTGAAGCATACCAAAATGTTACATCACAACTGCAACAGATTTCAGGCAGCTTTCCTCCTATCAGATTATTATTTATATTTTTGATTTGTAGAGTACTATTATCATTGTAGCCAAGCACTTATTTATAAAGTATTAAAATAATGAAAGTGAACCAAGAATATGCATTTTGTATTGAGCCCTGCAATATACTACTTTTTTGAATATCAAGGGGAATGAGCCAGAAAAAGTCGGTCCCTTGAATAAGAAAATCCTACTATCATTTCCAGCTTCTGACCCTAAGAACAGGCAGCAAGAGCCTCCCAGAAGTCTATCAACTACCACAGTGGGAAGAGTGATCTTTCAGATCGTTAAGAGCTTTATAATTTTCTGCACTTTCAACTGCACCCAGAAGTAAACAAAAATCAGTACAAGGATTTGTTCACAATTTTTGTGTGTACATACCATTTTACTCCACTCTGGAGGACAGCAGTTGTATTCCACACCAGGTGTAGCCTCCAGATGAATTTCAAGAGTACCCCAAAATAGAGTGCACTATAGTAGTTTACTCAGGGAAGTGATAACATTGTGGATGACCATGGCAAGGTCCTCATAAAAAAGAAGAAATTGCATAACTCGAATGTGTTACCTAGGGAGGTGGTGGAATCTCCATCTTCAGAGGTTTTTACAAAGGCTTTTGACAAAGCCCGGCTGGGATGATTTAGTTGGGATTGGTCCTGCTTTGAGCAGGGGTTGGACTAGATGACCTCCTGAGGTCTCTTCCAACTCTAATCTTCTATGATTCTATGATAATATTCTTGCCAGTCATGAACAACAGCCTTTACTGGCTACTACAGTTCCCTGGAAACCCAGAAGCTCTAATCAGATCTGTTAGGACCCCAAAACTAATAGCCATTTTGGCAAAATGTAGCCAGATGTCCTTAACAGATGGTGCTGATTACCAAAATATTTCCCCTCATCAACAAGCATCGTAGGAACACCAGTGATTTGTCTAGTCCAGGACTTTCTGATAATGGTCGGCACCAGCCACTTTAGGAGGAAGAAACCCTGTCGTAATCAGTTATGGGATAATCTCACCCAGGGAAAGTTTATTCCTAATCTTTAGTAATTACAGGTTGCTAGATGTCTCAAAACTTGAAGATTTATATCCCTTTCAAAGCTCTTTTTACAAAATATTTACTATTATATCTCTGGCTATTCTTGTGGTCCACATATATGTACATTTTTAAAAATTCTGCTAAGCTGTTGGCTTCCATATCACCTTATACCATTGAGCTCCACAGTCTAATTATGTATGTGCAATGTGCAAAAGAGTATTTTATCAGTTTAAAGTTTGCCACCTTTCAATTTCATTGATTGTACCCTTGTTCTTGTATTACATGAAACACTGAACACACATTCCCACTATCTACTTTTTCTACACCTTTCATTACTTTGTATACTTTTATTATGTCCCCTCTTATTCATCTCTCTTCATATGACAGTTTTTCTATGCCGCTAAATCATTCTTGTTGCCAGCCTATAAACTCCCTTTATTTCTGCTATATGCTTTTTGAGATGGGCTGAACATTTTTTCAGGTGAAAATATACCACTGATTTATATAATGGCATTATACTATTTTCCATAGTATTCTCCATTCTATTCCTTATCCATTCTAACATTTTGCTGTTTGTTCTAAAATGCACTGCTTCACGCTGAATGGAATTCTTCCTTCAATTGCACAATGGAGATGAGGTTCTTTTCCCTGAGTTGATATAATAAATTTTAGAACTCAGTAAGTTGTAGGAGTAGTTCAAATTATTCCCTCCAACATGCAGCAGCTTCAGTGTTGTTCATATTGAGTCTCAACTAGTTTGCTTTCAGCCAGATCATATCCTTGGTGAGACATAAAACAATGTCTCATTTTCATCAAACACAAGTTATAGAGTTGTGTATCTCTGGCATATTGATAACAGTACAGCACATTGAAGAGGAAAGGTGATAAGATGGAACCCTGCCCAATTTTATAGAGGATAAAGTTAGCTAGCACTAACCTCTGGAATGTCTCCAACTGAAGGTTTGAATGGTGAAGGGTTACACCAACTAAGCTGGGAGGATCCCACAAGAAAATCAACAGCATCCTCTGGTTATCTGGTATCAAAAGTTGCCAATAGGTTAAAAAAGTGAGCACCAGCACTTTGGAGAGGTGATATCAGTCACTGACTAGGTGCTCATATTTTCTGATGTTAGTTGACATAGAAGTAGATAGTTACAAATAGATAATTATTGGTGTCTCAATTCCATATCCAAGTCTAAGCAGAGTGGCAGAGATCAAAGAAATATATGGAATCAGATGTGGCTAGGGATTTTTTCAAATCAGAGAATCATAGAATATCAGGGTTGGAAAAAACCTCAGGAGGTCATCTAGTCCAACGTCCCGCTCAAAGCAGGACCAATCCCCAACTAAATCATCCCAGTCAGGGCTTCATCAAGCCTGACCTTAAAAACCTCTAAGGAAGGAGATTCCACCACCTCCCTAGGTAACTCATTCCAGTGTTTCACCACCCTCCTAGTGAAAAAGATTTTCCTTAATATCCAACCTAGACCTCCCCCACTGCAACTTGAGACCATTACTCCTTGTTCGGTCATCTGGTACCACTGAGAATAGTCTAGATCCATCCTATTTGGAATCCCCACTTCAGGTAGTTGAAGGCAGCTATCAAATCCCCCCTCATTCTTCTCTTCTGCAGACTAAACAATCCCAGTTCTCTCAGTCCCTCCTCATAAGTCATGTGCTCCAGCCCCCTAATCACTTTTGTTGCCCTCTGCTGGACTCTCTCCAATTTTTCCACATCCTTCTTGTAGTGTGGGACCCAAAACTGGACACAGTACTCCAGATGAGGCCTCACCAATGCCAAATAGAGGGGAATGATCACGTCCCTCGATCTGCTGGCAATGCCCCTACTTATACAGCCCAAAATGCTGTTAGCCTTCTTGGCAACAAGGGCACACTGTTGACTCATATCCAGCTTCTCGTCCACTGTAACCCCTAGGTCCTTTTCTGCAGAACTGTTGCCTAGCCATTTGGTCCCTAGTCTATAGCAGTGCATGAGATTCTTCCGCCCTAAGTGCAGGACTCTGCACTTGTCCTTGTTGAACCTCATCAGATTTCTTGTAGCCCAATCCTCTATATTTGTCTAAGTCCCTCTGTTTCCTATCCCTACCCTCCAGCGTATCTACCACTCCTCCCACTTTAGTGTCATCTGCAAACTTGCTAGGGTGCAGTCCACGCCATCCTCCAGATCATTAATGAAGATATTGAATAAAACTGGCCTCAGGACCGACCCTTGGGGCACTCCGCTTGATACTGGCTGCCAACTATACATGGAGCCATTGATCACTACCCTTTGAGCCCAATGATGTTGCCAGCTTTCTATCCACCTTATAGTCCATTCATCCAGCCCATCCTTCTTTAACTTGCCGGCAAGAATACTGTGGGAGACCTATCAAAAGCTTTGCTAAAGTCAAGGAATAACACATCCACTGCTTTCCCCTCATCCACAGAGCCAGTTATCTCATCACAGAAGACCAATAGGTTAGTCAGGCATGACTTGTCCTTGGTGAATCCATGCTGACTGTTCCTGATCACTTTCCTTTCCTCTAAGTGCATCAGAATTGATTCCTTGAGGAACTGCTCCATGATTTTTCCAGGGACTGAGGTGAGGCTGATTGGCTTGTAGTTCCCCGGATCCTCCTCCTTCCCTTTTTTAAAGATGGGCACTACATTAGCCTTTTCCCAGTCATCCGGGACCTCCCCCAATTGCCATGAATTTTCAAATATAATGGCCAATGGCTCTGAAATCATATCCGCTAACTTCTTTAGCACCCTTGCATGAAGCGCATCCAGCCCCATGGACTTGTGCTCGTCCAGCTTTTCTAAACAGTCCTGAACCACTTCTTTCTCCACAGAGGGCTGGTCACCTCCTCCCCATGCTGTGCCACCCAGTGCAGTAGTCTGGGAGCTGACCTTGTTCATTAAGACAGAGGCAAAAAAAGCATTGAATACATTAGCTTTTTCCACATCCTCTGTCACTAGGTTGCTTCCCTCATTCGGTAAGGGGTCCACACTTTCCTTGACTACCTTCTTGTTGCTAACATACCTGAAGAAACCCTTCTTGTTACTCTTGGCCTTCCTGATTTCACTCCTGCATGCCTGAGCAATATTTTTATACTCCGCCCTGGTCATTTGTCCAATCTTCCACTTCCTGTAAGCTTCTTTTTTGTGTTTAAGATCAGCAAGGATTTCACTGTTAAGCCAAGCTGGTCTCCTGCCATATTTACTATTCCTTCTACACATCGGAATGGTTTGTTTCTGCAACCTCAATAAGTATTCTTTAAAATACAGCCAGCTCTCCTGGACTCCTTTCCCCCTCATGTTATTCTCCCAGGGGATCCTGCCCACCAGTTCCCTGAGATCTCCTTCACAAGGAGACAGGATAATTGGCAAGGTTGTTAGCATTCAAAGATGTCAGGCAGTTTGCCCTTCCAAAAGAAAACATTAATAATTCTCATCAATAATGTGCTCTGGTGTCTCTCTAATAGCTTTAGTAAGCAATGAAGGGTATTAACACATTCCATGGGTTGTTAGGTACAAATTTTCAAGAAAACCTAAAATTTCAATGTATTAAACTGGCTGAAATGCCCTCCCCGCTACGCACACCCAGTACCGACTGTGTTTAGGTCCCTTCCTGGTGAGAAATTCTCACAAAATTGGTCCTAATCTATGTTTTGTTATCACTCAAAATAGTTATAATAAATATTGGAGTACTCTTGGACAAAAGCCATCCTGCTTCTTGCTGTGTTCTCCGAGAAAATGTTGCTCACTACTACCTCATGTTATCCAAAAACAAACGCACAGCTGTAATTTTAAGGATGGATAGAAGACCCGTCCCCACTAAATTTCAGCCTTGATAGAGGTGATAGTACTGCCTCTGTACCCCACAGCTTCAGATCCCTATATGTTTACTCAGAGCCCTGGAAAGGGTCAGATAGGGAGATTCAAGACAGAAGATGATCTACAGGGAGACATTTTGGAATGGAAGGATAGAGAACTCCATAATGAGATAGGAAGATATTTGAGGAAGGGGAATACACGGAAGGAGGAACAAGTGAATTCTTGTTAGAGGACGGGGTAAACTGAGGACAGCAGTAAGAAGAAAGAGGAGATCCTTGTGGGGGTAGATGATGGGGAAGACAGGGAAAGAATTCTAGGCAATGGTGATCTTTGGTGGGGGAGAGAAAAGCAGAGGGAGCTTAAATTAGAGGAGGAAACTAGTTGAAGGGGGCTTTGGGGAATAGGAAAGGAGGGGGAGGGTAGAGGATCTGTAGAGATGAGGGAAAAATCAAATGCCAATGGAAAGTGGCTTGGGGATTATTGGTATTAGAGAGAAATGGAGGCTACCAGGAGAAGATGCAACATGATGTAGGGTAGAAGCCAGGGCAGAGTGTGATAGAGGGGATAGATGCCAGGATAGAAGAAGAGGGAAGAAGGATACTAGGGGATAGACGATTTGGGGGTTGGAAGAAAGGAGGAAAAGATGGACACCAGGAAGAGGAATGGTGATATTAGAAAGGGCAGGAAGCAAGAGAGGGCAGCAGGGGGAAGGGACAGGAGATCCTGGAAGTCAGGAAGAAATGAGGAAGGGATGATAGACGAAACGGATCGCAGAGAAGTGAAGGCTACCATGGAGAAAGGGCAGTGAGAAGAAATGCACAGGGAGGAAAGAATTACATAGTGGGGAGTTTCAGGGAGATGGGGGGCTTTCAGGTAATATCAAGGAGATTATGGAGGAAAGTGGCGATATCTGAGGCCAAAGAAAGAGGAATTAAGAGAGGAAAAGCTAGACATTATTAGAATCTAGAGTACTTTTGGGAAAGAAGGTGTTTCTAGATTAAAAGAGATTAGAGGATGCAGGAGTGTGACTAGTGTTGGCACCTGTCTGGGTTTTACCTGGACAGTCTGCTTTTTGGCTTCTGTGTCTGGGTGGTAAATAAAAAGAATCCAACTACATAGTATTTCTTTTTAATGGGGGCTCAATCAACTTAATGTTAATTTGAGTGTTTGTACTGCATAGTTCTGATTGATTGCCACTGAACTCACTTGAATAAGAGTAATTTTACCAAGTGTCCTGTATTTAAGACCTCCTGCAGGTGTCCTGACTTTTTGTTTAAAATGGGCAAATTGTCCCGTATTTTCTGCCTCCCCCGCCCATCAGTACTGGCAGGTCCAGCTGCTGGCTGGATCCCTGCTCGCCAGCTTCCCACCCACCAGCGGTGAGTGGGGTGGTCCAATGGCTGACAATGGGGAAGGGTGTGCAAGGCTGGTGGTGGGGCAAAGCTGCAGCACATATGGCCAGGCCTGTCGTCCTTCCGTGGCTCCCGTCCCTTCCCTCCCACACAGTGCTGAAAGGCTGCTGCTGGCCCCATTCTGGTATGAACCCTGGCAGAAGTCTGGGGTGGGGGACATGTGACTCTGCATTCCCTCCCCCCGATGTGTTGCCTGGGGAAGACGTGGCGCCAGGTACTGGGAGAGGTGGGTCCGTCCTGGGGACCCAGACAGGCATGGAGAGTGGAGAGCTCTGGGCAGGGAGGGTCGGTCTGTCGGTCATCCCCCTGTGTAAGAGTGGGGTATGTGGGGAGGGGGGGAGGGGTGTGTGTGTTCCCATGTGAACCTTAAGCCTTAAAGATAAGATAAATAAAAAGAATCCAACTATGCAGTATTTCTTTTTAATGGGGGCTCAGTCAACTTAATGTTAATTTGAATGTTTGTACTGTATAGTTCTGATTGATTGCCGCTGAACTTGCTTGAATAGGAGTAATTTTACTATGTGTCCTGTATTCAGCATAGGGAAATATGGTCACCCTACCTAAATGGCACCCGAACCAAAAGTCTGGTTACTGTGGGGCAGAGGGAGGTGCTGAGTCATTAATCTGTGCCAGCCCCTGCTCAGCTGGGGCCGCCTTCAACCTGCAGACAGGCTCCTTGAGATGATCCAGCGCGTGACAGGGGAAGGGGTAAGAGGAGCGAGTGATGGGCAGGGCCTTGGGGAGAGAGGCTGAACAGGGGCAGGGCCTTGGGGGTGGGGGGAGAGGCAAGGCAGAGGGGTAAGGCTGCGAGGGGGTCTGGTTACAGCAATTAGAAAGGTGGCAACCGTAAGTGTGATGGACAGCAGGAAGAGGAAGTAGAAGTAGGCTGAAGAGCTCTGAGGGCGAAGTAGAGAATGGAAGCAGGTTTTGTGGGAGATGAGACTGGGGTATAAGGACACAGATCTCTGCCAGTAGAAGCTAAGAGATTTGCAATGACTCCTGCTCATTTTCTCTCCGCTGTGTTCCATCTGCACTACTAACAGAAAGAATAAATAGTACAAAACAAAACCCCTTATTTGTCACTGCAGCCAGTGGATATGACGGTCTACTTAAAAAGAACAGAACTGTTAAACACTAAGACGCCATTTTAAATGTACGTTTTTCAGAGTAGAGTTGCACTTTAAACTGTCCAGAAACTAATACGCAGATAGTACAGATTACTGAATTGAGGTACGAACACTAGAACTGTCATTACCTGTGATAACTCAGAATAACATCCACAAATCCAGTCTAGTTAGGATTAAGATTGCTATTCAGAAGAGCGTTTCCAACTGTTATGGAACCTTTAATAAGCAACTGTTTAGGAAGCGTACAAGTAGAATTCTTAATGTAAAATCTTTATTCCCAAAGTAATCTTGAGTTTGGGCTAAAAAGCTATTGATGTCAAGAGCTGATCTGAATTTCCTGATCATGTAGAGATTCTAAAACAAGTTAAGTGATTAGACCACAGAAGTGCCAGGAAGGATGCAATATTCCAAGGGTGAAAATCTTGGAGGATAAAATACAACTGACATACACCACTATTAACCTTGGGACTCTGATGATTGTACAATGAAATTGTACAAGGGGAAGGGCAAACATGCATAATGACTTAAGTAATTCAGGTTATGGAAAATATGGCCAAATTCCATGCCACAGACTAAGTATTTTTATTCAAAGCAATTTACTAAACTAGTCACAAATGGAATTTGAAACAAAACAACAACCTACATTTACAACCTACATTTACAAAAATATCACTTTTCAAATTCAGCAATCCCTGCTGGCCTCTGATGACTTCTAAATCTGAGTGAGTGCATAAGAAAAACTTGATCTGAAGAGAAGAGTCAGGCAGGGGGCTCTACCTGCCTTACTTCAGTTTCCAATTATATAAAAACCAAACAACTGAAGAAAAATTACTTAAGGAAATTATTCTGGAGGAGTGTGATGCAACAGTGTAAATGTCTTGTTAGCAAATGAGTATTGAAGAAAAGGCTGAAACATTCTATGGACAACAGAAGTTTTGCCTATTGCAAAGACAATGTTATTTGCCAGTCTTATTACTTTTCACATTATTAAAGAAACGCCCAAGCATTCTAGGGGCAGTATAGTACAGCAGAGATTAAAATCTAAACAAGACAAGACACACAAAGGGAGTAAATAGGATGAAAAGGACTACAACCATCCTTGATCATGATTTGACTTTAGGTGATTCTTTTTCCTTTAAAAACAAGAATGTTAAAGGAACAGGATTAAGGTTTTTGTTGTTGGTGTTTTTTGTGCTCAGTTGGGTATAAATAGAGGAAAAGATAAGTATGAGGACGGTAAGAAGGAAAACTTGAGGGAAGTAGTTTGAGGTGAAAAATGAGGGACAGAAGAATGGAGAGAGGCATGATGGCTAGGGCAGAGGCATGAGATCGGTATGACACCAAACTGAGTGTGGAAACTGAAGAGAAGAGAAAAGAAAACCAATTACAGTAGCAAGACGCATGTAAATAACAGCTGAGTTCATGTTTTAAAATATAGGTCGTGATGACATCAGAATATGGCTGGAAAGGGCAGGTATTGCCCCAGTTCTCTGTGCTGTTGCTGGTGAAAGAAGTGAGGAAGCTCCAAAGGATATCATTTTTGGGGTATCCAGGACTCCTACACTGTTGCCCCATGAAGAGGTGTGTGAAGGAAACCATGAGGGAGAGGAGAAAGTAAACTATCCACCAGCTGAAAACAGTCAAAGTGATCAGAGTAATTCTTAAGCATTTAGCTGAAAGATGTACTTTTAAATCACAACACACAATATAATTTAGGTGGAATACTGTGTATCTGTAATTTGAAAAAGACAAAGCATCCATTTATCCAATAATTGTGTGTGTATCTATAAGTTAGGTAAATATATAATTTATTAAAATGTCACCTTTTTCATAGTTATCAGGAAATGATTTTCTCAAGTGTGTTCTTCAAAATAGTTTGGCAAAGAATTAGACAAGTTGTGAGCTGTTTGTTAACAGTACTCTTTGAACTATGTAGTTTTATTTTAATTTGGCATATAACATGTTTTTTGTTCCCTAGCTGGTTGACCATAACTCTTCAACTGATGTTTCCATTCAGACTTGAATTTACTAATTCAGCTTTGGCTTTCTCTGAATATTTCTCAATATCTGCTTTAAAAGTCCTGTGTTTCCATAAACATCTCTACTAGAAAACCAACTAATAGGCTATTCTCAGAAAGCAAACACAGAAGTCAAACTATTTGTTGCTATTTGTGCAAAACAGGTACAAAGAAGTACAAATAATTCCAATTCAACCGTGTTTTACATTCACTTTGAAAACAATTTTAACAGAAAGGAATGTATTCATGACATATCACACAAAAGTCCCACAGTAGCTAAAGCTACAGGATTAATGTGTTACTCCATGTCCACCCAACATGTAAATAAAAGAGGGGGACAGGAAAGCAATTCTTGAACTACAGCAAATGAAAAGACGGTTACTCACCGTTGTAACTGTTGTTCTTCGAGATGTGTTGCTCATATCCATTCCATTAGGTGTGTGCGCGCCGCGTGCACGATCGTCGGAAGATTTTTACCCTAGCAACACCGGCGGGTCGGCTGTGGAGCCCCCTAGAGTGGCGCCTTCATGGCGCTGAATATATACCCCAGCCGACCCGGCGCCCCCTCAGTTCCTTCTTGCCGGCTACTCCGACAGTGGGGACGGGGGGCGGGTTTGGAATGGATATGAGCAACACATCTCGAAGAACAACAGTTACAACGGTGAGTAACCGTCTTTTCTTCTTCGAGTGCTTGCTCATATCCATTCCATTAGGTGACTCCCAAGCCCAACTTAGGTGGTGGGGTCGGAGTGAGACATTGCTGTGTGCAAAACCGCTGATCCGAAGGCAGCATCGTCCCTGGACTGCTGCACTAGTGCATAGTGAGCTGTAAACGTGTGGACTGATGACCAAACCGCCGCTCTACAGATGTCCTGGATCGGAACTTGCGCCAGGAAAGCAGTCGAGGAAGCTTGGGCCCTCGTGGAGTGAGCGGTGAGGTGCGGTGCTGAGACACCTGCCAGGTCATAGCAAGTCCGGATGCAAGACGTAATCCAGGAGGATAGGCGTTGTGAGGAGACCGGTGAGCCTTTCATTCGGTCGGCCACTGCAACGAAGAGTTGCGTCGTCTTTCTAAAGTGCCTTGTGCGGTCAATATAGAAGGCCAGGGCCCTGCGTACGTCCAGAGAATGCAAACGTTGATCCTGGCGAGTAGCATGTGGTTTAGGATGAAAGACCGGGAGAAATATATCCTGGTTGATATGAAAAGGAGAAACCACCTTAGGGAGAAAGGCAGGATGTGGACGAAGCTGCACTTTATCCTTATGGAAAACCGTGTAAGGGGGCTCGGATGTAAGCGCCCTGAGTTCAGAAACGCGCCTTGCTGAGGTGATGGCTACGAGGAAGGCTGTCTTCCAGGATAGGTACAGAAGTGAACAGGTGGCCAGTGGCTCGAATGGAGGACCTGTGAGCTTGGAGAGAACCAGGTTGAGGTCCCACGTCGGAACGGGCTGACGTTGTTGTGGGTACGTCCGGTCTAAGCCCTTGAGGAATCTAACGACCATCGGGTTAGAGAATACCGAGGATGCGAGTTCCCCTGGGTGAAAGGCCGATATAGCGGCCAGGTGAACTCTAATTGAAGATATCGCCAACCCTTGCTGTTTTAGGGAGAGGAGATATTCCAAAATGAGAGGAATAGGTGCCTGCAACGGGGACGTGGCTCGTTGTTCGCACCAACAGGAGAACCGCTTCCACTTGGCCAAGTATGTGGTCCGTGTTGAGGGCTTCCTACTGCTCAGCAGAATCTGTTGGACAGAGTGCGAGCACTGCTGCTCTGCCTGGGTGAACCATGGAGCAGCCACGCCGTGAGGTGGAGTGATTGCAGGTCGGGGTGACGCAGGCGGCCGTGGTCCTGAGAGATGAGGTCCGGGCATAATGGAAGCGGGATCGGTGTCTGAACCGAGAGCTCCAACAGCGTGGTGTACCAATGTTGTCTCGGCCACGCTGGGGCGATCAGAATCACCTGTGCCTGGTCTCTGCGCAATTTGAGCAGTACCTTGTGGACCAGAGGAAACGGAGGGAAGGCATAAAACAGGTGGTCCTTCCAGGGAAGGAGAAACGCGTCCGAGAGGGAGCCCGGAGCTCGACCTTGCAGGGAGCAGAACACGTGGCACTTCCTGTTGTCTCGAGATGCAAACAGGTCTATCTGGGGAAACCCCCACTTCTGGAAAACGGAATGTATGATGTCCGGACGGATAGACCACTCGTGTGTTTGAAAGGACCTGCTGAGTCGGTCCGCCAGAGTGTTCTGGACTCCAGGGAGGAACGATGCCGTGAGATGGATTGAGTGGGCGATGCAGAAGTCCCACAGGCGAATGGCCTCTTGGCATAGCATTGACGAACGTGCTCCTCCTTGCTTGTTGATGTAAAACATGGCGGTGGTGTTGTCGATGAGAACTAACACACAGCGGCCACGTAGGAGATTGAGAAATGCCTGGCACGCCAGGCGCACCGCCATCAGTTCCCGAACATTGATGTGCAGGGCTATCTGGGGTGCAGTCCACAGGCCCTGGGTATGGTGTTCGTTGAGATGGGCGCCCCAACCCAGGGATGAAGCGTCTGTGACCAGGTGCAGAGAGGGTTGTGGGGCGTGAAACGGCATCCCCTCGCAAACCACCTTGTGGTCTAGCCACCATGTGAGGGAGGTCAGGACCGAGTTCGGGACCGTGACCACCATGTTCAGGCTGTCCCGATGTGGGCGGTATCTTGATGACACCCAGGTCTGGAGTGGGCGAAGCCGAAGTCTGGCATGCCTGGTTACGTACGTGCAGGAAGCCATGTGACCCAGCAGGGTGAGGCACGACCTCACCGTGGTAGTTGGGAAGGCCTTGAGTCCTTGAATGAGGCTCGTGATGGTGCAAAAGCGATTGTCTGGCAGGATGGCTTGTGCACGTCTGGAGTCTAGAACCGCGCCGATGAATTCTATTCTCTGGGTAGGTTCTAGAGTGGATTTGTCCTTGTTGAGTAGGATACCCAACTTGTTGAATGTGTGCACTATTATGTGGACGTGATCTCGAACTTGTTCTTTGGTGCGACCGCGTACCAGCCAGTCGTCTAGGTACGGGAACACCTGTATCCCTTGCCGACGAAGGTACGCTGCCACGACAGCCATACATTTCGTGAACACCCTTGGGGCCGAGGATAGGCCGAAGGGAAGGACTGCAAATTGGTAGTGCACCTTGCTTACCACGAACCGCAGGAAGCGTCTGTGAGGCGGGTAAATTGTTATGTGAAAGTATGCATCTTTCATGTCGAGGGCGGCGAACCAGTCTCCAGGATCGAGGGAAGGGATAATGGTCCCCAAAGAGACCATGCGGAACTTCAACTTTACTACGAATTTGTTGAGTCCGCGCAAGTCCAAGATGGGTCGCAGACCTCCTTTGGACTTGGGAATGAGGAAGTAACGGGAATAGAATCCCCTGCCCCTTAACTCCACTGGAACCTCCTCTATGGCCCCCATAGCAAGGAGCGTGGAAACTTCCTGTATAAGAAGTTGCTCGTGAGAAGGGTCCCTGAAGAGGGACGGGGAAGGGGGGGAGGAGGGGGGGATTGAAGAAAACTGGATAGCATATCCCCTGTCCACCGTGCGAAGGACCCAACGGTCCGAAGTTATAAGGGACCAGGTCCGGTGGAAATGGGAAAGGCGATCCCGAAAGGATGGGGCTGGATCCTGTGGGATGACTGGGGCGCCGTCCTCGACCGCACCTTCAAAAGTTCTGCCTGGGGCCTGAAGGTGGTCTAGGTGGCCCCTGGTTCTGACCAGGTTGAGGGCCGGTCCACCTTCTTCTACCACCTCGCCCTCGCCTCCGGGTCGAGTCCTGTCTCTGACGAGGCGGGGGGGGGTAGAAGCGCTGAGGCTGCGGTCTAAATGGCCTGCGCTGAGGGCCCACAACATGCATCCCCAAGGAACGCATGATCGTCCTGGAGTCCTTGAGGCTCTGCAGGCGAGAGTCCGTCTTTTCGGAAAAGAGCCCTAGTCCTTCAAAGGGCAGATCCTGCAGGGTTTGCTGCAGTTCCTGAGGCAGACCCGAAACCTGGAGCCAGGAGATCCTCCGCATAGCGATACCTGAGGCCAGGGTTCTCGCAGCAGAGTCCGCTATGTCTAAGGAGGCCTGTAAGGAGGTCCGAGCCACCTTCTTACCCTCCTCCACCAGGGCTCCAAACTCCTCCCTGGACTCTTGGGGAACCAACTCCTTGAACTTCCCCATAGAGTTCCAGGAGTTAAAGCTATAGCGGCTCAAGAGCGCCTGTTGATTAGCCGCTCTAAGTTGCAACCCTCCGGCTGAGTAAACTTTACGGCCGAATAAATCGAGGCGCTTAGCCTCCTTCGATTTGGGCGCTGCGGCCTGCTGACCGTGGCGCTCCCTTGCGTTCACTGATGCCACCACCAGTGAACACGGCTGGGGGTGGGTATACAAGTACCCGTAGTCTTTAGACGGAACAAAGTATTTCCTTTCCACCCCTCTCGCTGTGGGTGGGATAGAGACAGGAGTCTGCCATATCGTAGATACATTGGCTTGTATCGTGCGGATCAGGGGTAACGCCACCCTCGATGGGGCATCCGCTCCGAGGATATTCACGATGGGGTCGTGCACCTCCACTATCTCCTCCGCCTGCAGGTCCATATTACGGGCCATCCGACGCAGAAGATCTTGGTGAGCCCGAAGATCTATTGGAGGTGGACCTGTGCACGATGTGCCCGCCACTGCCTCATCCGGAGAGGAAGAGGAAGATGCCTCCGGTGGGACAGGATCCAAGGGAGGGTCCTGGGCTCCCTGCTCCTGGGCCGGAGCATCACCTGCGCTTGAGTCCAGGGCGTCAGGTGGTGCGGACACGGAAGCCTCCATGCCCCCTGGCGGAGGCCGAGAGATGGTGGACTCCGGGGCCCTTCTAACAGAGTGACCGGAGCGAGAGGTCGAAGCAACTGGAGCCCCTTGCGCCTGATGGTACGCCCACGGGGTCCAAAACGACCAGTGAGATGGGCCATGAGAATGGTCCTCTGTTATGTTCTGCCAATGGCCCAAGTCCTGTTCCTCGGCTTGCCCTTGAGGGGGGTATGCCGATCTCGAGAGGTCCTCCGAGGAGCGAGACCCCGATCTCGATGGCCATGGCGGTGCCGAGAGCGTCGAGACGAATCCCGTGGGCTGCGGTGCCGCACGGTGCCGGTCTGGAGATGATCTATCTCCACGCGGTGCCGGCGATCGGTGCCGGGACCGCGACCGGTGCCGATGACCTCGTCGGTACCGGGAGTCGGATCTGGACCTCGACGAGGACCTGGAGTATGCCCGGTACCGGGAGCGGCCTCTCGACGTCGAGCGGCGACCGTAGCGGTGCCGAGAACTACGTCTCGACGTTGATCGGTGCCGACGATCATAGCGGTGCCGAGACGTAGAGCGGTGCCGCGAAGAAGATCTTGGCCGCGAGTACGACCGGTGCCGAGGTGATATTCGGTGCCGGGACTGCGAGCGGCGTGGGGACCTGCTTCGGGACCTGGATCGGTGCCGAGGTTCCAGCCCTTGCGATGGAGGGCGCATCAAGGCAGGTTTCCCCCTCGACTGGACCGGGCGAGGCAACGGTGCCGTCGGTGCCGGTGGTTGAGGCGGTGCCGGCTCCGTGAGAGCTATTAAGTCTCTCGCCGCCGTGAAGGTCTCTGGCGTCGACGGGAGGCACTGTATCACCGCCTGCCTCGGTGGAGACGCCGTCTGCACCGGACTCAACGGCCTCGGCGCCGGAGTCGACGGTGCTGGAGGCACCTGTTTCCGGTGCTCCACCGGCGTACGCGGCTCTACCCCCGGCACTGGGGGAGCCAGCGTCTTCGGCACGGAGGTCCCCGTCTTATGGGCTTTCTTATGCCCTGGGGATAATGACCGGCGCCGAGGCACTTGCTGTGCTTTCGGTGCCGACGAGGTCCGGTGCCGGGAAGGCTCATCTGACGCCACTCGCGTGGTCGTCATGGCCGGTGCCGCCGGGGCACTGCGCACCGAGGCGCTAGGTGCCGGGGCCTGACTTGTAGATGGAGCGTCCGGACTAAGTGCCGCCTCCATCAGGAGTTGCCGGAGCCGAAAGTCCCGCTCCTTCTTGGTCCTTGGTCTGAAGGCCTTACAGATCTTGCACTTATCTGTTTGATGGGACTCTCCCAGGCACTTCAGACAGGAATCGTGCGGGTCGCTCGTGGGCATAGGCTTAGCGCAGGAGGCGCACAGCTTGAAGCCGGGAGCGTTGGGCATGAGCCCGGCCCCGCGGCCGGGGGAGAAAGGGGGAGACGACCCCCTTAATCCCCTGAACTATTATAACAACTAGACAACTCTTAAAACTATTGAACTATTTAACTATAAACACTAGGACTATAACTATAACTATAACTGCGAATAACGAACTAAGCTAGGGAGAGTGGAGAACAGCTAAGCAGCGCTCCACAGTTCCAACGACCGTCAGGGGCGGTAAGAAGGAACTGAGGGGGCGCCGGGTCGGCTGGGGTATATATTCAGCGCCATGAAGGCGCCACTCTAGGGGGCTCCACAGCCGACCCGCCGGTGTTGCTAGGGTAAAAATCTTCCGACGATCGTGCACGCGGCGCGCACACACCTAATGGAATGGATATGAGCAAGCACTCGAAGAAGAATTTGTTTTATTGTGTAATTTAAAAGCAAAGTTGATTTTTTAGTTCTGATCATATCATTACTAAATAAAATTAAAAAGTAACAATCCTTTGCAAATGCACTTTTTCCAAGTCTCATCATCCTAGTTCTGAGGGTTTTGTGTAATGTGATATAAGCACACAGCTATACTCTTCAAAATTAATTTTCTTAGTGAAAAATATAACTGAGGGATAGAGACTGGGAAACTTTAATTGCCATACACTTTGAGCTCAATTGTGACCAGTGAGATCAGACTCAAGCCTTTTATACTTATTAATACATGGTATAACCAAGCTATAGTCACCAACGATTACATTCGCCATCCTTTAGAATCTCTTCCTTGCTGAAAGGGACATCTATATTAGACAGTCTGTTTCTCTGGTCCAAAAACCATGATCAAAAAGGTATTTCCACCCACCCATTTCTCTCAGAAGAATACAACAGGCTCTTATGTAAAACAGTCTTGCACACTTATCTTTCAGAATGTTATTAATTCAATTCTCTCTAAAGGGAGGTCAGAATTTTCCTTATATTTAGGAATAATGGGTTTGGTTTTTTAAAAACATAAAACCCCAATTTAAAGGGTTAACACTCCCAGGGGATTACAGCTACAGCTCTGCCCCTGCAGGCCCAGCTTTGTTCCAGAAGATGAGCAGAAATAAAGAACTCAGAGCCTAGAGGCCGACATGTTAGTGGCTGGAGGCAGCTTGGAAGAGTCCAGAGACAATCTCTGAGCGCAGACAGGACTGTCAGTCATACTGCATTTGAATATCCAGATACTCCAGGCATTTGTCTGACCTTAAAGTTCTTTTAAAATTCTTGACACAGATGCTCCCAGACTTACGCAAGTGTTCTGTCCGGAACGCCTTGCGTAAGTCAAATTTTGCATAAATTGGGGACGTATACAATTACTCAAAAAACAAACAAAAAAACCCCACACACGCTTACGGAACTTTTTCCGTACGTCGGGTTTGCATAACTCGGGGAGTGTCTGTACTATCACGCTTCTTGATACTATGAAGTAATTGGTAAAACAGTCATCCGATTAAATCTTCCTACACACATTCCCTTTGATCCCAACTATTGAATCTTCCCTGTGAGGTAGATAATGTTGTCGATTTTATTTTGGAGCCAAACAAGTGAGTATGCTGCATTGGTTTATTGATCACCTGTAAAAGTTATACCTGATAATAGTGAAGCAGGGGAGACTGGAAGGCAACAGAGCGGCAAAATGATACTGGGTGATCAATGTAGCTTTAAAACGTCTTGTATCATAGTCTTATATTAAGGAGTGATGAGTAGCCATGCCAGGTAAGCACGCAACAACTATTTGGTGTAAACCTGAAGTTTCAAACCTCTCTAAAATCAGTTTGACTTAAAAATTAAATTTGATATTGGTATCATAACAGAAAACCAGATAATAGAGAGGTAAGGTGCCACTTCTCAATTAACAGAACCAAACAGCCTTAACCTTGCCCCCATTAGGGTGGCATAGTAACTGAGTACATAGTAGTTAAGTTCTCTCACAAAAAGTAGCCATTTCTCTAGACCCACAATTACAAACCAATATTCCTATTTACAGAGTCCCATGGAACTTCACCACTCTCTGATACAAGGAGTACTTTGGTGATTGTTAGAGATCACAATAGACAGATAGCTTGAGGAGTAAGGTGTGACCTGTGAGGAGCTTCTTAAGATCAAAAGAGGATATAGTTAATTAAGACTGTTGGATTCTCTTGGGTTGCAAGAATCTCCTTAAACTTTAGAAAACCAGAAAATGCTGAGTTATATTTTGTTTGATTGCAAGCTTCCCCTTAATAACCCATTAATGTAGCTCTAATTTTACTTGCAGGGACCACTTTTTGGAAGTCAGAAGTGCAGTCCATGACGTCTTTGCTGGGACGGCCAATATGAGTGCCAGATGTATAAACATGTCCACTGGAAACTGGACTAAGACAACCAACTGATTTCATATATGCTAGAGAGCCCATATATGCTAGAAAGCTATCAGGTGATCAGTTCATAGTAGCAACTAAAAGTTATGAACAAAAGGTGGGATTTAATTTCTCTTTTTGAGCCATCTAGTTCTCCAGTAATAAGACTGATCTAAAGTACAGAACAGTTAATGCATGTCTTACCAAGTCTTTCATTTTGTATGACAGGACAGCTGAATGCGGCCTAATATGTATACAAATTCTATTTAGTGAAAGGATGTGCTTCTGGGGGGACTTATAGTTTACTCTACCAGACAAAAGAATTAGAATGATGAAAGAATTAGAATTAGATTAGTGACAGAATCCATTAATGTGGTTCTTGCCAATAACCTGAAGAGATGAGCAAGTTGTTAGAAAGTATATACGGAGAGTTACATTTTGCTTTCTAAAGTCATTTTGAATTAGGTACAAATCAGTAGGTTTGTCTGATAGGTCTGTAGAATGGGATGATCACTCATAAGAGAGCTTTAGTTTCTTCTCCATAATTTTGGAATTATTTATATGTCTAGATGCCATATTTCCCTCAAATTTTTCCCTTTCAAAACATAAAATTGAGACACTTTAAAAAGTGATAAGCTATTTATTTTTGCATCATTTTAATAATACCTATTTAAAAGTGTACTGTTGCGATATGTGGAATTAATTCTGTTGCACAGTGTGCCCAGAAGTAATATTTGTACTATTCTAGACTCCACAAAATACAGCTATTAGAAGTAGATCGTCTCTATTTGTTTCTATAAAAAGGATCTTAGAGCCATTATTAGTTCATATACTAAAATACACAAATGGTCTATGAAAAGCCCATCACTAAGGTAGCAGAATGTCAGTGAACTACATCTGTTTAATGTATGGTTTACTGGCCAAATTGGACTGTCTAAGAAAGTGTTTAGGGACTTAAGTTTTGTGATCACACCAGAGACATGCATCCCAAATGTACAATATACTTCTATTGATGCATTATAAAGCATTCCCCTCTTCACAAAAATAAAACAAAAAACCCTAGGTTCAATTAACTACATTGTTAATTAAGTATTTTACCCAAGGGCCTGGAACTGTCATCCACCTTTTGAAGAATCAATCAATTACACTTGAAACTGCTGAATATGAGTATGTCTTTTTTCTATGGGCTCCTCCCTCATTATCTTTAATCTCAGACTAGTTCCTGGTTTTGCAAGGCAAACTGAAGGCATACTAACTGCATTTTTCAGAAACAACCAAAGCTCATACTGTATTATCAGATTTAAAACTTGCACAGTACATGATATACGATGTATACCAAGAATAGTACATATTACATAAGGAGGAACACTTTTCAGAAGCAAAATGTACCTTAAACCTTTATTTGTACTTAAATATTTTTCTCTTAACCAAATTTTCTCTCTCAGCCTCAGACGATATATCAGGTTTCAGGAGTCATTTTTTAGCCAAATTAAATTTACTTTCAGTAACTTACTGAGTACATAACTGAAATACAGATCCACCCAATGTTTTGAGAAAATAGCAAGCTCCCATGTAAATATCTCATTAAAGTGAAAATAACAGAATTTCAGAAACTTTATGCTCTAAGACCAATACACTCCTCTCTTTAAAAAAAGAAGATAATTTTTAGCAAAAGACAAAACACAAAAAAGTGTTATGGGCATGAGGGGAAAAAAGATTTTTTTTAAAAAGTTTAATTAAAATAAACATCACTGGAAATAAATTAATTCAACTAAAATTGATCATGTTTCTTAGCACCAAATAAAATACAAATAATTTAAGAAATCAAATTAATAAATACTGTGGGGTTTAACAGGCAAGAGATCAATATTCTGAAGGAGATGTTAGTCTTTCACTGCCAGTTGGATTCTTTGAATGATTTATGTGAGTTTACTTATAGGAATTATTGGTGAGAACACACAATGGTTGTCCTTTTAATACAGCCAATTTATGTAGTAGAATGAGGCTTTATCTTAAAAGCCTTACAGTACAAAACAACACCAAATACAGCTTCTGCAAGAGAACCTAGAACCTGGAATTAAGGCCTTAGAAAATAAAAAAGAGGGTAGGAAAAAATTGATTTTCACATTTTAAAATGCATTTAAAATGTAAGAATACAGCTGGATTTCAATCCTTAAAATGAGTATTCTTGCTTTTCTAACTTAAAAATACTGAGACCCTTACAATTATCAAACAGTGTTTCTAGAACAAAAAGGGCAGACAATAAGGTTGTCAACTTTCTAATTGCACAAAACTGAACACCTCTTCACCGCCCTTTCCCCGAGGTCCCGCTCCGGCTCTGCCCCTTCACCAAAGCCCCACCCCCGCTCACTCCATCCCCCTCCCTCCGTTGCTTGCTCTCCCTGACCCTCACCCAGTGTCACCAGCCTGGGACAGGGGGTTGGAGTGTGGGAGGGGGGTGAGAACTCCAGCTGGGGGTGTGGGCTCTGGGGTTGGGCCAGGGATGAGGAGTTTAGGGAGCAGGAGGGAGCTCCGGTCTGGGGCAGGAGCGGTGTGTGTGTGTGTGTGTGTGTGTGTGTGTGTGTGTGTGTGTGTGTGTGTGTGTGTGTGTGTGTGTGTGTGTGTGTGTGTGCGCGCACTCCGCCTCCGGCTTGGGGTGGGGCCGGGGATGAGGGGTTTGGGGTGCAGAAGGGGGCTTGGGCAGGGGGTGGGAGTGGACTCTGGGAGGGGACTCCAAGCTGGGGATGGGGTTGAGGTGCGGGAGGGGGTTTGGGGTGCGGGGTCCCAGTGGCGCTTACTGTGGCACCCTGGAAGTGGATGCCAGGTCCCTGCAGCCCCCAGATGCATGGGTGGCCAGGGAGGCTCCGCGTACTTCCCTCGCACCTGCAGGCACCACCCGTGCAGCTACCATTGGTCGCAGTTCCTGGCCAATGGGAGCTGCGGAGCAGGCCCTCAAGGCAGGGACACCGTGCAGAGCCTCCCTGGCTGTCCATGCAGCTGAGGGCTGCAGGGACCTGGTGACCACTTCTGGGAGCCAAGCAGAGCTAGGGCAGGCAGAGCCTGCCTTAGCCCCAGGCCCCCGCTGCACCGCTGACTAGACTTAACAGCCCGGTTGGTGGTGCCAACCGGAGCTGCCAGGGTCCCTTTTGACCAGGCATTCCGGTTGAAAACCAGACACCTGGCAACCCTAGCAGACAATGGACATGATCAGTAGCTGGAAATTTGTGCTTTCCATACATTTTTACAATCAGGTGCCTTCCAACCAGGTAATGCACCCCAATCTCATATCTATATTAATTTCTCAAGCTTCGGTAGCCAGTAGATACTACATTATAGTCAGAAAACCATTTGAACTCCTCCTCCTGTAGTCTGGTTAAATTACCCTAGTCTTACAAAATCTATTGCAAGTCATTTAAGGGTATAACTTATATAAATTTAGAAACAAACTGTAAGAACTTATCTTAAAACTGATTAACAATACAACATATCCCAAAATAGCAGCTAGAAGCAACCAGAAGAAACATTTAAACTCGGCCTAGTGAGGAAAAAAAAAATCTAGATTTGGAAGTCAAGGCTCTAGTTCACTGCAACTATAAAGGCTGGGGGAGCAATTTTAAAACAGTAAAAGGAAAACCATGACACTAATTTCAATTGATAAAGATATAGTCCTTACAGTGATAGTTAGAAGTAAAAAGAATATAGCCAGTGTCAGACAAGACATTTCAATAAAAAAAAATTGTATGCAAAGAATAGCAACTAGAATGAAGGGTAAGGTTTTATCATATGCATGAATAAAACCCATGGATTCAGTATCTTTTCAAGGACATCTTGATGTTGCAAACAAGACAGTGGAGAATGAATCTCACAAATATAACAGAGGAAACATTTGTGCCTTTACACTTCAGTTGCGCTTGTTGATAAGTGGAAATGATATATCTCAGCCATCTGAATAATGTACATAAATAGAACAGTAGGTGTCTAGGTCACCAAGTTTTGTATTGTAACAGAAAATAACATTTTTGTAAGTATACTACTCAGAAAACTTTTCACCAAGCAGACCAGCAGTCAGTTAACTGTTTATATTTGTTTTATATATGTTTTTATATTTTGTTTCATATTTACATGCAACAAATTCTTTAAAAGTGGAAAGCACTGTCCATTGACAGTTATGATATTAACTAAGAACATTTAGTTTTTACAGAAATTTCTTTCTCTCTCACACACACATTCTAAAAAGTTCAACTGTAAAATAAAGCATAGCTATTTTAGCAGCCACCAAAATATCTATGAAAACTTTTTTAAAACTATTATATTTAGAAACAACTCTGCTGATGTGTTATTCTACAGTCTTACTTGGCACTATGGCTATTTGCATAAAATCAAGAATATTTGGTAAGGATTAATCTGCTTCTGTTGCTTATTCTTGGATCTAAAAGTATGTCTACACAGCCATTAAAGGTGTGACAAAAGCACCTTTGTGTAACATACCTGAGCTAGCTTTGATCTAGCTCGCTTGAATAATTAATAGCAGTGAAGCATCAGCAGCTTGGGCAGCAGCACAGGCTAGCAGCTCGAGTAAACACCCTGGATCCTAGGTGTTGTATAGGCCTTGCTGCAGCCCTAACTGATATTGTTATTCGAGAGCTAGTTATATCAAAGCTAGTTCAGGTATGTCTACAAGAGGGGTTGTATAGGCCTTGCTGCAGCCCTAACTGATATTGTTATTCGAGAGCTAGTTATATCAAAGCTAGTTCAGGTATGTCTACAAGAGGGGTTGTATAGGCCTTGCTGCAGCCCTAACTGATATTGTTATTCGAGAGCTAGTTATATCAAAGCTAGTTCAGGTATGTCTACAAGTACTGCAGTCACATCTCTGGCCCCACTGCAGACATACCCTAAAGTCAGGTGTACACTAAAAAGTTAAGTTGATCCAGTTACGTCATTCATGGTGTGAAAATCCACACCCCTGAGCAACGTAGTTAAGTTGACCCTCAGTGTAAACAGCGCTAGGTCGTCAGCAGAACTTTTCTGCCGACCTAGCAATCCACCTCCCTGAGAGGCGATAAAGGAGAACTCCTTCCTTCAATGTAGCGTGTAACTACATTGAAGCACTACGCACTGCATCTGTGTTGCTGTAGCAGTTTATGTGTAGACATAGCTTAACTCAATGCCAGTATGATGTAATGTAATGTAACATGGAAGCAAAAAAGCAGATTATGGGCTGCATATACTGAAATACCAAGTCAAAGAACTATCTCAGTGATAATCCCTCTCTATATGACTCTTACACAACCATGCTTGGAATAATGCATGCAATTCTGGATGCCTCACTACCAGAAAGCTATTGACATAGCAGGGAGAAGAGCAACAAACTAGTTAAGAGGCTAGATGGACTGAATTGTATGAAAAGGCTAAGAGATTAAATAATTTAGCTAAGCGAAATGCAGGGGGTGGGATCTAACATCTAGAATTTTCTTAAGTGTTAACAGTTAGCGCTGTAGCACCCTCATGGATAAGAGACTATAATTAGGATTAATGGGATGAAATTTAAAACAGCCAAAAGAATATTAGGCCCCATCCTGTACACACCCATCCATTCACCCATCCATTATGATAATATACCAAGATGAGGAACAGTCTTCTCAAGTTAAGTGGCAGAAAACCCTCTTGTTCTGGAAGTTTTAAAAGCTCAATTGGATAAAGCACTAGAAAATATACTATCAGGAACACACCTGCATTGGCAATCTGATAAACTGGATGATCAAACCAGTCTTTTCCATTTCCAATGTCTGTTTTTTATGCAAAGATGTCTAGTTAAAAAGTTGTGGTATTTACACTAGATGGTCATACACTTCATTGCTTCTGTAGGCAGAGCTCATTGCACGCATGAGGTGCTTTCTGCATCCCTCCATCCACCCTCCTCCCAACTAGCTCTCTGTGTATCACCTTCCTATCAGCCTTTAGTTCAGGGATTCCCTGCAGCCCACAACCCCTTCTGCATGCCAGGGCTTTACGTCCCCTATTCTTCCTTCTTCCATATACCAGGATCTTTCATTCTCTCCCCACCCCAGGTCAAGGAGTCTCTGTGGACCGCTCCCCTTCATTAAGGTTGCCAAATTTCTAATCGCACAAAACTGAACACCCTTGCCTGCCCCAAGGCCCTGCCCCGTCCCACCCTTCTCTGAGCCCCCCCCCCACTCTCCTCCACCCTCACTCACTTTCACTAGGTTGGGGTGCGGGAGGTGGTGAGGGCTCTGGGGTGGGGCCAGAAATTAGGGGTTCAGAGTGCAGGAGGGGGTTCCAGGCTGGGGCAGGGGGTGTGGGAAGGGGTGCAGGCTCCAGGAGGGAGTTTTGGTGCGGGAGGAGGCCCAAGCTCAGGGAGGGGGCTCAGGGCTGGGGTAGGGGGTTCAGGTGCGAGCTCTGGGAGGGAGTTAGGGTGTGAGAGGGGGTGTGGGTGTAACACCGACAGACCCTGGTCGTCAGCAGGCGGGATCTAACCTGGGAGCTCTGGAGCTAAATGCATGAGCCTCTACGGCATGAGCTAAAAGCCATATGGCCGTTCGCTAAGGCTGTAGAGCAGACTCATTAATCTCTCTCTCTAAGTGGTCTCAGTGCCACTAGATGGGACAGAGCACCTCACCCAGGTGGTGTGTGGGTTACACGGGCTCCAGTCAAGCGGTGCTTATCTCAGGTGGTTCCCAGTTGGCAGCACAACGGGGCTCAGGCAGGCTCCCTGCGTGCCCTGGTCACGCACAGCTCTGTGAAGCGGGTGCCATGTCTGGCTCCTAGGCACAAAGGCGGCCAGGCGGCGCTGCGTGGTGAGTGCTACCCGCGCCTACAGACACTGCCCCCGCAGCTCCCATTGTCAACGGTTCCTGGCCAATGGGAGCGGCGGAACTGGCACTCGCGGCAGGGGCAGAGCACAGAGCCACCCTGCACCTAGGAGCCGGACATGGCAGCCGCTTCCGGGAGCCATGCAGAGCTAGGACAGGCAGGGAGCCTGCCTTAGCCCCACTGCACCGCCAACCAGACTTTTAATGGACCGGTCAGCGGTTCTGACCAGAGCCACCATGATCTCTTTTTGACCGGGTATTCTGGTCGAAAACCAGACGCCTGGCAACCCTACCTCGTTTCCAGACGGAAAACTAAGAACACAAAGGATGGGCAGACAGCTCTTCCTGACCATGGAGCACACTTCGGGAAAGCAGCATGCTAGGAGAGAGGAAGGAATAAAGCCCCTCTCTTTTTCTGGCTCTCCCTACTGGCTAAGCATCCACCCCACAGCTGTTAGGCTGCTCTCAGCAGAGAGACAGAGAAGTGTTATCAGGTTGGATGTAGGGCCAGGTGAAACAAGGCCAACAAAACTATAAATACCTGGGTCCATATCAATGAAATAAATGGAGAGTTCTATGTAAACACATTGGGATATAATGTGCGATCAGTTAAGTGATGTTTCCAGGAGTCATTAATGGATATGAAATATCACTAATGTTATACTATGTTTTCAGAACCCTTTCGTACTCGTAAATCTCATTTTGTCCAAATCCTAGAAAAAGTACTGTGGGTATTATCTTTTTCTCATGTATATTTTTAAAGCCTTCAGAGTTCTCTGTGGTATAAATTCCAATAGTAGCACAAGCTAGCATTCTATTATGCCAGATACTAAATTAAATACAGCATAGTAAGATGTAATATAGCACTGCTAGAAATATTAGGGGGCAAATCATGGATGATACTTTAGCAGGGAGTAGAGGAATTAGTGGTTTCAATTGGTAGCAACAGTTTAGCATTTTTGAAAGAAAGAAAACAGTACTGTGTGAAAAGCTTTTCTGGTATATGAAAATTTCAGATCCTGAAACAGCTGCTTTTAGTTTGAGACTGTAATAAACTCCAATCTCTTGAAGCAGTGTCGCAAGAAGTAATAACTGTGTGAGGAAACAAAAAGTACAGTACCATGGATGTAGAATGAACAGGGAACTACAGAAAGAGTGAGATTTTTTTAAACAATGAAGAAGAGAAAGAGGAACCTTACCTGTTTTTGTTTTTAAACAAACACCCTATTTTTATTTAAAAAAACAAAACAAAACACAACCTTCCTGCTGTTGGTCCCTCTAGTAAAGTACTGATTTCAGTAAGAGAAGATGGTATGTGCAAACTTTCACTTGCAGAAACGTGACAGGGATGGTAGCAGGATTTATACTTCCATGGGACTAGATGAAGACTGAAAAGTAAATAGCACTTCTGATTTTTCAGATTAAATTTTCTGAACAATGTGAACTATATAAACCTTCCCAACATAATAAAAGAAACTGTGCAAAGAAACTGTAGTAAGAACCACCAGTAAAAACTACAACAATACAAATTACAGACCAAAAAATTACATTAAAAGAATATTAAGGTTGCAAAGTCAAGCAGTCAAAAGCTAGGAATTGCCAGAATTAAGATTGCTTGTGGAACCTTAATTTGGGCCCCTTGTATGTATTCATTATGGTATAGTCTTTAATTACATGATCACATACAATTTTTTCCTCCTTACTCCTACATCATTCAGTACATAAGATGAACAGCATGCTTGCTGAAAAGGTAGCTAATCAATATTTATTTTTTATCCCCATCATTCAATGTGTGGCCCCAGGCCTTATTTACCACACACCATCCAATCCCTGCACTGAAAATCGTATTAACTTAATCATGAGCTTTGTTTATGGTGCTCATCACTATAATATCTATGTACCTCATAAACATTAATCAATCTTCACAACATCCTATGACAATAGGTGGTATTATCTCCATTTTACAGATGGGGAACTGAAGCAGAAGGAGATTAAAGTCAAAACTGTTAGAAGTGTCCACTAATTTGTATGCTACACTTGAGATACCTACACTTGCATGGTGGTGAGTTATATGGGCTCATGGGGCCCTTGCTCCACCAATATTTAGGAACGTGGGCCTGGCTCCACCAATGTTTGGGCTTACCACGCTTTGGGGGGGCCCCACACTTCAGGGAAATGCGGGGTCCAGGGCAGCCTGGGCGGTTAGCAGGGGGCCTGGCTCCAGCCTGCCCCTGCTGTGCCCCCTCCCCACCCCCATTCCACCCCTTCCCACCTCCTTCTGGCTTCCACCCCCTCCCCCGAGCAATGCTGGGAGCTGGCAGGGTGGGGCGGGATGGGGCCAGGTTGCTTGCTGCTGCTGGCGCCAAGCCCCCGCTAACCCCAGGCCACCCCGGTTGCCCCGGTCCGTACTACGAACTGGACAGGTCTGCCTGGACCCATTCTAGGCAATACCAAAAATTATACAAACCTGACGCCCATGTACACTTGAGGGCCTAGTTTTTAAGAGTACTTAGCATTTTATAAGTCCAAACTACAGCTCCAATTGAGTTCAGTTATTGTGAGCGATAAATACTTCTGCAAATCTGGACCAAGGTGTCAGTACCCAACCCGATTCATTCCCAAACACCCTCCCTCTTGTACACTGAATGAAGCAGGTGTCGTATGGGAAAAATAATATGTGATCATATAATTAAAGACTATCATAATGCACATGCACAAGGGGGGTTGAATTAAGATTACACAGGCAATCTGGCATTGCTTACATATGGCATTTCTTAACTTTTGAGTGTTTAATATTACAGCCTTAATGTTCTTTTAATTTGACGATTTTTAAATGTAATTTCCTAAATTTAAAAAAAAGCAAACTTTAAAAATGAATTCTATTAGATGGAACTATACTGACCCCCACACGGGTCACCAGCAGCATTAGATCAACAGCACAGATTTCCACAATTTGAGGTAACTGAATAACTGGCAGCAGAGGTAGGCTATTAGACTATGTGTACACCTACACTTCAAACTGAAAATGTAAATTCCAGTTTAAAGAGACACACCTGTGCCAGCTCTGTGCTAAAAATAGAGTGTAGGTCAGCAGGGAGAGGGGCTAGCCACCTCAAGTACATATGTAGCATCTTGGATGGGTATGTACTTGGGATGGCTAGTCCTTCCTGTCACTTGCACTGTCACAGCTACATTCTATATTTAGCATGGTAGCTCAATCAGAGCTAGTGCAGTATGTCTCTTCCCGCCAGGACTTACTCCTCCAGCTTGAAGTGCAGATGTGTCCTATATGAGCCAGCCACTGGTGGGAGGAATAAGACCCTTTGCTAGTGGGATTTAATGGCTATTTGCTTGACAACAGAAAAAATTTTGGGACCCAGGAACCCTGCTTTCACTTACAGGTACTGCAAGGGAGAGTTCTCCGGGGGTTATACATTCATCATCTCTTCTCCCAGCTCCCTCTTTTACTATCCCATTCTTTATTCCCCACAACTTCCCCCACTCCTTCCCTCTGACTCCTCGCTTCTCTGCATTGGGGTCAGGCTGCTTCCTCTTTCTCCTCAATGCTGCCTGGGCACTAGAAGGGGAAACACATAGCACTGCAAAGTGTCTCTCCAAGCTCTCCGTTCTAGTGCCTGATGCCCCAATGGCCCCAACATCCAGGAGCAAAAGTTGAAAGGACAGCCTTCCTCAGTGCTGGCAGAATCTTCAGAGAATTTTGCTTCTAAAATCTCACAAACCTCTGCTGAGTATGTGCAAATGGTGATTTTCAGAGTCTTAGAAATTGGTACATGAATCTTTCTTGCCCTGGGACAATCCCTCCAGCAAATCGTTCCAAAACATGGAGAACCTAGATCTTCTCAAAATAGTTAAAAAAAAATTTAAACATGAGCAAAAACATTCCCCACCCCCATTTCAGTAAAATGGTTCAGCAGTTTGAGGCTTAGGAAAAAAAAAAAAAAAAAAAGCTCAAGACAGACACCAGTCATGAACATTTTTAGTTCAAATACTTAAAGTTTGACAAAGTTATAAGTATCTGAAAACAGGACTTTATCAAGGAAAGCATTAGGCAACTTTAACTATAGGTGACACTACCAGCATCTTTTCCTAAATACTTTATACTAGCCATACTAGTCAAATGTTGGTCCTAGTAAATAAGAGTATTTACTTTTAAACAAATTCAGACAGCAATCATTCGGTTTGAATTGTGAAGTTAAAAGGAAAAGCCAATTTAAACAGATGTTTTTAAACTGAATGCAAAGAACAGATGAGGGCAGTATAGATTTTTGTAGATTAATACTTGGGAATATAAGGAAATCTTTTATGTTATTTTTAGAAGCTGCTTCCTGCTGTTTTCCAGATTTATAATGCTCAACTCAGTGTCACTTGCAGTGTAAACCTGCAACTATGACAACTTTCAGAATTTGAAGTTGTGCCAAAAACAAGCCCAAACAGGATCATTTTTACCCTTTGTGCCCAAATGGTCTAGCAAAAGCTCATCTGGATCAGGGTTTTAAAATGACCACATTTTAGTGAGGTATAGGAAGCTCAAATACGCAATGAAAGAGTTTCTATAAGTTAACCATCAGCGTAAAAAAAAAAATTGGAAGATGAAATAAGCAAATTGTTGTAAAACATCATTGTTAGCAAAGTTTCTAAGCAAAAAATCACTTGCCCACTAGCCAAAATATCCTGTGTAAAACCATCTTTAGACAAAAACAGAAATGTGTTTCACTTTAGTTAAAAATATGTATAGCTAGTTAAAAAATATCACTAACAAATATCTAGTAATGTCTTCTCATATGCAAACATCAGAGCTCTGTGTCTAGGTTCCATAACTAAAGGATAGCCTTTGAATGAAGGGAGGCTAAGCAAGGCATAAACTGCCCACTAGATGTCAAGTTGGCACTCTTCCATAACATGAGTTGCTGATTGCAATGCTGCTCAACATGGAGGGGAGACCAGGACAATCTAGTACACAGCTGTGGCAACTCTGCATGAGCCAGAGTAAACTGTTGAGCCTGGTCCAGGATCTGTGTTCAAGTGGACAAGGAGGCACGTACAGCAATGGATTCCTGAATTTACTTAGTGTGTTAGACTCTTTTCCACTGCTGCTTCCACTCACTAGCAATGATGAACAGTAGTGTATGCTAAAGGGCCAGTAGTGCTCTTCTCCAGGAGTGCTTGAGCTGCCTTAGCAAAGGGATATCTAGAGATTAGACGTGATGTCACAGCCGGGTCCACAGGATCATAGAATTGTAGAAATGTAGGACTGGAAAAGATCTTGATATGTAGGTGCTGACTCCGTGGAAGCTCCGGTACTCAAGCACCCACCGGAAAAAATAGGGGATGCTCAGCACCCACAGGGCCAGATTAATCTTTTGTGGGTCCCACCCCCTGTTCCGCCCCATCTTGGCGTCTTCCCTCTGAAGCCCCGCCCACTGCTCTGCCCCAGGCCCAGCCCCTGCTTGGCCTCTTCCCCACATGACCCAGCCCGCAGCCTTTCTCAAGACCCAACCCCCACTCAACCTCTTCCCCCTGAGGCCCCACCTGCAGTTTACATAGGGGAGAGGGGGCGGAGAGGAGCACCCACTGGCAAAACCAAAAGTCAGCGCCAATGCCTTGCTAGGTCATCTAGTCCAGTCCCCGGCACTGAGGCAGGACTAAGTATTATCTAGATAAGTGACTCTCAACCTTTCCAGAATACTGTACCCCTTTCAGGAATCTGATTTGTCTTGCGTACCCCAAGTTTCACCTCACTTAAAATCTACTTGCTTACAAATCAGACCTAAAAATACAAAAAAAGTGTCATAGCACACTATTACTGAAAAATTGCTTACTTTCTCATTTTTACCACATAATTATAAAATAAATCAATTGGAATATAAATATTGTACTTACATTTGTGTATAGTATATAGAGCAGTATAAAAAAGTCATTGTCTGTATGAAATTTTAGTTTGTACTGACTTTGCTAGTGCTTTTTAGGTAGCCTGTTGTAAAACTAGGCAAATATCTAGACGATTTGATGTTCCCCCCTGGAAGACCTCTGCATACCTACAGGGATACATGTACTCCTGGCTGAGAACCACTGGTCAGGGATGATCTAGATCAGCGTTTATCTAACCTGTTCTTAAAAATCTCCAATGACAAAGACCCCACAATCTCCCTAGGTAATTTGTTCCAGTGTTTAACTACCCTTACAATTAGGAGTTTTTTCCCTAAAGTCTAACCTAAATCTCCCTTGTGCAATTTAAGCCCATTACTTCTTGTCCTGTCCTCAGCAGATAAGGAGACACTTTATCACCCTCCTCTTTAAAACAACCTTTTACATACTTGCAGACTTACGGTGCCCTTCAGTCTTCTCATCTCCAGACTAAACAAACCCATTTTTTTCCCACATAGGTCATGTTTACTACAACTTTAATCATTTTTCTTGCTCTCCTCTGGGCTCTTTCCAGTTTGTTCATATCCCTCCCAAAGTGTGGTGTCCAGAACTGGACACAGTACTCCAGCTGAGGCCTTACTAATGCTGACTAGAGTGGGAGATTTACTTCTCATGTCTTGCTTACAAACACTCCTTCCTATCCTTTCTCTGAATAAAACCAGATCTTCAAATTGCTGCTGTGTGTTGATTCCTGTCAGAAAATGGGGCTTCAACCAGAGGTGTAATAGGTTGGTTTCATCTGTCATAGCTCTCCTGGCAGACTTAACAGTAATGGCATCTTATCTAAGGTCTGACAGAGCTATGTACACTAGCACATACAAACTGGAGGTTGGGGTACAATGCAAGCAGCCACTAATAATACAAATGGCTGAATTCAACTCCATGTTGACAAGATGAGCATGGCAACTGCACCCCCCACGCTGCAGAGCAGTATTCAGTTGAAGCGAATACCAGGGCCAATACATGTGTACAAGGGACTGAAGGGTCTGCTCCCTAGGAGGTTCTTGATTGTTATTGTATCAAGCCAGCACAGGAAGAGATCTTCATTTTCAGGTGTTCTAGGTGAGGCTTGTATCTCAGGCTACAGTCAAGTTTTACTCCAAGTATGTGGCAATTGGTTGGAATGGAATGTAACTGTCCTTGTACATAGATCAAGATGGATTGATTGGCAAGATGACTGTTTAGAAAGAAAGTAGTTGCCCTGTCTTGGTTTCACTAAGGATTAATCTCCACTGCTGGATGTAAGTGATCAAAATATCTATGTCTTGGCTGAAAGTCTCTTCAATCCTAGTGCCAATTTCCAGTGCCATCAATACCGATATCATCAGTAAGGCTGTTTGTCACGGAGGTCACTGGGCCAGCAGCAGCAGTTTGGGTGTGTGGGAGGGAGCTCAAGGCTAGGGGCAGGATGTTGAGGGGTAGAGGGGGCACTTACTTTGGGGTGGGGGACTCCCCAGCTCCCACTGGCATAGGTGGAGGAGAGGCCAGGGGGCTCCGTGCACTGCCTGCTCCCGCAGGCCCTGCCCCTGCAGCTCCCATTGGCTGCGGTTCCCAGCCAACGGGAGCTGCACCTGCAGAGCCGGCGCTTGTGGCGGGAAGAGTGATTGGAGCCCCCCTGGCTGGAGCTGCAGGGACATGCAGACTTGGAGCCTAGGAGGGAGCCTGCGAGCCCCGCCAATCCTGCCCCCACAGCACCAGCAACGAGGCTTGGCCCCCTACTCCCCAGCACCAACAGAGGTCCCAGGCCACTCCCCCAGCACCCACAGTGTCCCTGGACCGCACCTGTGAGCACCACGGCCCCACCCCCCTGCCCAAGTTTTAGTTAGGGGTATATATTAAAAGTCATGGACTTTTGTTTACTGCCCGTGACTTTTACTAAAAATACCTGTGACTAAAACGTAGCATTAATCATCAGCATACACATACTTCTTGTCCTTCATTTCAGGTCGGTTATATATGTAGATACTGAACAAAAGGGCAGCCAAAAATGACCCTGTGGAAGGCAATTACAGACACATTTAAGGTGATTAGATTTTCTTCCTGGCTTTCAGGATGAAGCTTTGGTTACTGATCATTTCTTGGATGAATCGCACCATTGGCCTACAAGAAGTAACTGTGCAGCAGCTTGGCAATCAGCTCAACATTCTACAGTGTCTCAGATTGCTGTCAGGTCAACAAGAACTGTATCAACTTTCTTTCCTGACTCAAATGTATTTTCTATGTCTCGAGTCACACAAAGAACTTGAAGCTAAAGTTGACAAAATGCAAAATCTGAGCTCAAATTCTTATCATAAAAAGTGAAAGAAATACAGTCAGAAGGAATCATCATCCAAGGGAGCCCATATCAGAGTCAACATTACAAATCTTAGCACTACGATTGGCTCTCAAGGTGCTGCATCTCAATATTGGAGGAATTTCAGTGGCCAAGAGAAATATCCTCCCTTCAGCTGACAGAAGAACTTGAAGCACATGTCATCTTGCTTCAGGAAACACACACAGTTACTAACACTAAACTATCAATTCCCGGCTTTGCCTTTGTGACTCACCCCCATCATAGGCAATATTGGAAGGTATTCCAGCAACACCAGTCTCATCATCATGTTCAAATAATGTTATCAAGTGGAAAGCTATAAAAGTGAAGGATCTGATTCTACAAACCTCCATCAGCCAACTGCTGTCTTTCCCATCTTCTCAGGACCTTAAGTTCACTGTGGCAATTTAAAATTCACACTATTCCCACAGGGGATACCCTGATGATAGTGTGGATGGTATAAGGCTTGGGGAGTGGGCATCGATGGTCAACCTGCAGCTTCTGTAGGATCCTAAGTAGCCACCCCCAGAATAAAAGATGGACCTCAGGTTCCTTCCTTGAACTGGACAGCACCCTCTAGTGGTCATGCAGCCTCAAGTGCTTGATACGTTTCCTTGTTCCCTGCACTAGCTATGCCTGATAGCTATGCCTGATCACAGCAGACATGCAAATTCCAAGTAAAAGTGACCCCCCAGAAACCTTGGTGCAATTTCCAGAAGGCAAGCCGGGATCTGTTCCAATCCAAGTTGGAGTCTCTTGTGGGTAAAGATTTGGAATCAGATATTCGGAACCATATCAGTGCTGTCTACCAAACTTTCATCAATAAAGTTCTGGCTGATGCAAAGAAATGTACGCTTCACTGATTTAATCAACAATTAATTCCTGGATGGTCATCTGATAAAACCAGACTATATCAAGAATTTAAATCCACCAAGAATTAATAGGGTGTTTGGGGGGGGGGGGGGGGGTTGGACAGAAGTAGAGACCATCTAGATCAAACCAGGCAAGAGTGATGGAAAGAAACCCGTCTTCAAATTGAACTTCATGCATTCCAGTAACAAACCCTGGCAAACTGTTAAGAGACTGAGTGGACATCTAGTCTGATCAAGAGGGAAAATCCAGTCAGACTAAACTTCATCGCATCACTGCTGGTGGCCGATTCCTTCTAATCAAGAATGTTTTAAGCCATGCAGTTAAAATGATTGTTGCTGACAGATGGCAGACTCCGAGTGGGGACATGAATCTGATGGCTCCTTTTACTGATCAACAGCTCGACCTGGTTATACATCAATTGTAGCTTAACAATGCTCTTGGGCCAAATGCTTTTGGCTGCTCCAATTTTGAATTGTCATAGCCAAGACTATCGCATCCCAAAAGTGTGGTACAGAGAAAAGACTGTAGCTGTTCCCAAGCAAGAGAAACCGCTGACAGACCAAAAGAACTAATGACCAACGTCTCTGCTGTATGTTACCTATAAACTGATAGAGAAACTAATCCTGATGCATATTAATTAATCCTCAACTGCCTTCTGTTCAGGCTGGATTTGAGAGGGGACAATGCACCCCAATTCTAGTGGCTGAAATCAAATAACCTGTTTTTTTATTATATAGTGCTGCTTCTTGGATTTGCAGGTCTAATTCCAGCCATAAGTACTAACATACAATTGGAAATCCTAACTTTCTGCATCAAACTCAAGATATATAATTTGAAATTTGTACAAATTTCAGATTAATAAGGCTACAAAATGCAATATTTTTCAGATTATGTAGTTTTAAAGAGGAAGTCATAGTAAATTCACAAACATAGTTTAACTGTTATATCAGCAACAGACACGTACAGAACAAAAGGTGGAAGATGTACTATACAGCAACTGCCAATGCCACAAAAGTATGAATTTATGGACAATAATATACATTACTGGTCTGCATCAATCATGGAAGAAGTTTCTTAAATGTATAAAATGCAGGTTTGAAAAACCAAAATTTAAATATTATAGATGGTATTCTTAAAAAAGGAGGAGGCAAAGGTGATAGACATTGGGAAAAATCAGCCAATTATCTACTGATCAGTTTGGATCATCTTTTTTTAAAAAATGAGGCGAAAATAAGTTTTAGGTCAAATGGCGATGTACAGAAAGTACTTGTTGTGGGTTTCAAGTATTGATTGGGCCTTCACTGAAGTGGTGGTAAAAAGTGAAGCTTGTATTGACTTGAATGAAATCTCTAAAAGAGAAGCTTAAACACTGAGGGCACGTCTTCACTATCCGCCAGATCGGCAGGTAGCAATCGATCTATTGGGGATCGACTTATCGCGTCTAGTGAAGACATGATAAAATCGATCCCTGATGGCTCTGCCGTCGACTCCGGAAATCCACCACAGCAAGAGGCGGAAGCGGAATAGACGGTGGTGAGGCAGCGGTCGACTCGCCGCTGTCCTCAGAGCCAGGTAAGTCGACCTAAAATACGCAACTTCAGCTACGCTATTCACGTAGCTGAAGTTGCGTATCTTAGGTCGACCCCCCACACCCTCCCGTAGTGTAGACCTAGCCCGAGATCAACTTTTACACACCCACATTAGTATATAAAGGTTTTGGTTTTCTAAGTATATATCTTTTCAGTGCTTAACTCTGAACATCATAGAATCATAAAAATGTAGGACAGGAAGAGACCTCAAGAGGTCATCAACTTCCCCAGTCCTCTGTGCTGAAGCTTGACAAATAAACCTTGACTATCCTTCACAGCTGTTTCTCCAACCTGGCCTTAAAAACCTTCAATGATGGGGATTCCACAACCCCCCCTTGAAAGATAATTCCAGAACTTAACTACATTTATAGTTAGAAAGTTTTCCCTCATACCTAACCTAAAACTCCCTTGCTGCAGATTAAGCCAATTACGTCTTGTCCTCCCTTCAGCAGACATAGGGAGCAAGTGACCAGCAGGGATCCTACTTTTCCATGATAAAAAAAACAAAATTCTCTGATTTAAAAAACAAACAAACAAAACAAAACAAACAAACAAAAAAAACACCATAAAAATCCTCCTTTTTCTGCAGTTAAAATGAAATGCTGAACTTTAATTTCCCTAGCCAGAATATATAGAAGTATCAGTTGAACACAATGTTTTATTGATATATTTACAATGTTTAAGGTAGTTCGACGCCTACCAGTGCCATCAATCCTTATAATAAAATTAATATTAATTAATCTATTCACAGTGCCTTTTCTTAACTGTTGTTGATGGCCCTGCGGTTTCAGCCTCTTGTTTTCATTTCTTTTCATTCAGTTTAGCACTTTCCATGTGTTCTACAATTGTCTGCCTTCAAATGTAATCTACAGCCATGCTGCATACAGTACAACACATTACCATCAACATGTCTTTGCCAAACTCAGTGACACAGTTTTTAGGGGTGATTTTTAAAGTTTTTGGCATCTTTTCATAACGTTAATTACAGTATGGAGTTACGAACACCAGAGTTATGAACTGACTGGTCAACCACACACCTCATTTGGAACTGGCAGTATGCAATCAAGCAGCAGCGACAACAACAACAAAATGCAAATACAGTACTGTACTGTGTTAAATGTAAACTACTAAAAAAGTAAAGGGAAAGTTTAAAAAAGATTTGACAATGTAAGGAAACTGTTTCTGTGCTTATTTCATTTAAATTAAGATGGTTAAAAGCAGCATTTTTCTTCTGCATAATACAGTTTCCAAGCTATATTAAGTGAATGTTCAATTGTAAACTTTTAAAAGAACAACCATGTTTTGTTCTGAGTTACGAACATTTCAGCGTTACTAACAACCTCCATTCTCAAGATGTTTGTAACTCTGAGGTTCTATTGTACTCACGTCTGGAGGCTGAAATGAAAGTTGAGATGCATTAGAACATGAACCTGGAAGTAACCACTACACACTGGAAACAGTTTATTGTAGTATGTTTCGCTATATAAATTTAACGCGCATTCAAAAGGGGTAGGTTGTGTGCTTTGAATAAGTGACACTGGTACTTTCAGTAAAATTTAGTTAAGAGTAATATATGATTTTATTTTTTCACAAAATGTAAAAACTAAAGAAACTCTGTAAAAATCACAAATTTGGAGTTTTTTTCATGGCAAATGGATTGCTAGGATCCCCGCTGATCACCACCCTCTCCACAACAGCCCTTAATATATCAGAAGACTTAACAGGTCCCCATTCATTCTTCTTTTCTTGTGTCTAAGCATCCCAGTGTTTCTAACCTTTCCTCATAGGGTAGGTTTTCTAAACCTTTTATCATGTTTGTTGCTCTCCTCTTGATTCTCTCCAGTTTAACCTCATCTTTCCCAAAGTGTGGCTTCCAGAACTAGACACAGTACTCCAGCTGAGATCTCACTAATGCTGAATACAGCAGGACAATTGCTTTCGATGTCTTACATATGACACTTCTGTTAATACATCCCAGAATGATATTAGCCTTTTTTGCAACTGCATTACATTCTTGGCTCATATTGAATTTGAGAGCCACTATAACCCCTGGGGCCTTAGCAGCAACACTACCATCTAGCCAACTGTTCCTCATTTTGTAGTTTTACAATCTGATTTTTCCTTCCTAAGTGCAGTATTTTGCACTGGTATTTACTGAATTTAATCTTGTTGATTTCAGACCAACTCTCTAATTTGTCAAGATTGTTTTGAATTCTAATCCTGTTCTTCAAAGTGCTAGCAACCCCTCTCAGCTCAGCATCATCTGCAAATTTTATAAGCATACTCTCCACTCCATTATCCATGTGATCAGTGAAAATATTGACTAGAAAGGGAATCAGGACTGCCTCCTGCAGGACCCCATTAGATACATACTCTCAGTTTGACAGCAAACCATCAACAACTACTCTCTGAGTACAGTCTTTCAACCAGTTGTGCACTCTTTACAATTTCATCTAGACCACATTTCCCTAGTTTGCTTATGAGAATGTCATGTGGAACTGTGTCAAAAGCCTTATTACAAATATATATCAATAAGATTTATCACATCTACAGCTTTCCCCCATCCACTATGTCCGTAATCCTGTCAAAGAAGGAAATGAGGTTGGTTTGGCATGATTTGTTCTTGACAAATCCATACTGGTTATTCCTTATAACACTATTATCCTCTAGGTGCTTACAAATTGTTTAATAATTTGTTCCAGTATCTGACTGGTCTATAATTCCATGAGTCGTCTTTATTCCCCTTTTTAAAGACAGATACTACATTTGCGATTCTCCAGTCTTTTGGGACCTCACCCTTTTTCCATGAGTTCTCAAAGATAATTGCTAATGTTTCCACGATTGCTTCAGCTAGTTCCTTAAGTACCCTGACATCTTGAACACATCTAACTTATTTAAATATTCTTTAATTGTTCTTTCCCTATTTTGTCTTGCATTTCTTCCCCTTTGTTGTTAATATTAAATTGTGGTGAGTATCTGGTCACACTAACATTTTTAGTGAAGACAGAAACAAAATAGGCATTAAACACCTAATTCTTCTTGATTGTCACCGTTATTGTCTCTCCTTCCCCATTAAGTAGAACATCTGCACTTTCCTTCGTCCTTCTCTTGCTCCTGTGACAGACCCAGACCAGTGGGGTACAGGAGTCTGATAGAGGGCAAATATATTGGTCACTGGATGAGTAGTTTTCGGTTCCCTGAGTGACCAGACCAGGGGCTGCACTAGAGTAATCAGGAACCTGCTAGAACCAGTTCAGGCAGGCTAATCAGGACACCTGGAGCCAATTAAGAAGAAGCTGCTAGAATCAATTAAGGCAGGCTAATCAGGGAACCTGGGTTTTTAAAAGGAGCTCACTTCAGTTTGTGGTGTGAGTGTGAGGAGCTAGGAGCAAGAGGCGCAAGGAGCTGAGAATGAGAGGGTGTGCTGCTGGAGGACTGAGGAGCACAAGCATTATCAGACACCAGGAGGAAGGTCCTGTGGTGAGAATAAGGAAGGTGTTTGGAGGAGGCCATGGGGAAGTAGCCCAGGGAGTTGTAGCTGTCATGCAGCTGTTACAGGAGGCACTATAGACAGCTGCAGTCCACAGGGCCCTGGGCTGGAACCTGGAGTAGAGGGCAGGCCTGGGTTCCCCCCAAACCTCCCAATTGACCTGGACTGTGGGTTCTTCCAGAGGGGAAGGTCTCTGGGTTGTTCCCCAACCCACATGGTGAATCTCTGAGGCAAGAAAATCCGCCAATAAGCGCAGGACCCACCAAGATAGAGGAGGAACTTGGACACATACCATATATATAAAAAAACAAACCTCTCTTATTGCCTTTTATGTCCCTTGCTAGGTGTAACTCATTTTGTGCCTCAACCTTTCTGATTTTGTCCCTATAGGCTTGTGCTAGTCTTTTGTACTTCTTAGCAATTTATCCATGTTTCCACTTTTTCTAGGATTCCTTTTTGATTTGCAGGCCATTAAAGAGCTCCTGATGGAACCATATTGATCTCTTACTTTCACCCAAAATGCCTTCCACCTTCAGATTCACAACCAATTACTAGCCATTGGTCAGAATCCAGTGTAAAACCCCTTGGTTACTTCCTCAACTTTCTGAAACAAAGTTGTTCCCAATATATTCTAAGAACTTACCAGAAATTTTGTTTTGCCATATTACTTCTCCAACTGATGTCCTGGGTAGTTAAAGTCCCCAATTACAACCAGGTCTTGTGATTTGTATGTTTCTGTTATTTGTTCTAGAAATGCTTCATCCACTTCCTATTACTGATTTGATGGCCTATAGGAGACCCCGAGCATAACATCACCTTTATTTTTTCCCCATTTTATCTTTACCCACAGACTTTCAACTTGTCTGCCTCTCACCTCCTTCTCGACCTCAGAACTAGTGTATATATTATTGATGTATAATGTACTTTATTCCTTGCATGTTCTTTCTGAACAAACTATACCCGTCTATATCAATAATCCAACCTTGAAATTTATCCCACCAAGCCTCTGGGATGCCATTTAAGTCATAATTTAAATTACATACTAATACTTCTAGTTCTTCCTGTTTATTCTCCATGTGTCAAACAATTCACAACAGCAGTTTCTCATTCATAGGTTCTAATTCAAAACAGATGTGTAAAAAAAGTGCATTATTTCCACACATTAAGCAGAACAACATTTCTGAAATGTGACAATTCAGTTGCACAGATATTAGTTGATACCTCCCAAAAAGTGAAAATGTGGCACTCGAGAAAAGTTTCAGAATTCTCTAATAGCTCTACTATTGCTTCTGTTTGCTGTTGCAAACAGTATTTTTATTTTAAGGCAAAATTTGACAATGCAGGAAAAAAAAACTGAGGAAAAGAGACATCTGTAGATGCAACTTTCTCAACACAGGTGAGGGGAGGATTTCCTGAACCCCAGAGAATGCACTGCATGGAGTCAGGATCCAGCCAGCAGATAGGGAGGGAACTGGGCTGGCCCTATGATAACCCTTCCTCCAGCTATGAGGCACACCTCATCCACTAGTAGATCCACAGAGAAAAGATAACAGCCTAGAGTAAAAAATTTTCTGGAGAGTCTCCTTCCCTTTGAGAGGTGTCCCTGGGGCAACCTGGGCCAAGAGATGCAACTGTACTTCCAGGGGTAGGGGAAGGAGGCAGAAGGGAAAAAATGGATTGTTGAGGACAGAGCTGGCACAGAGTCACAAGACTTACACACAGATTCTACTGTCATTTGGAGAATCCCAAGGATGGGCGGGGGGGGGCAGTTTTTCTGGCTATCAGGGGGGCAGAGAGAGCAGCACACTCCCCACCTGCCTAACAGAATTATGTAGTAACCTATATAGAATAGAATTATAGGCAGGGCTGGTCACCACCTATTAAGGTTGACTGACATTTCCCATTATAAGATTCTCTTTTCAGTGGCTTATTACAGTAACTCCTCACTTAACGTTGTAGTTATGTTTCTGAAAAATGCGACTTTAAATGAAACTGTTAAGTGAATCCAATTTCCCCATAAGAATTAATGTAAATGGGCAGGGCCGGCTCTAGGCACCAGCCCTCCAAGCATGTGCTTGGGGCAGCACTTTCTAAGAGGCGCCATTCCAGCCTCCCTTTTTTTTATTTTTTTGCTTGGGGCAGCATTGCCGGGAGCCGGCCCTGACCCAGCCACTCGCCCTGCCAGCGGGAGCTGGGATCCGCGCCCCCAGCCCAGCAGCGCCCTGTACAGCGCTGCCCTGGGGAGACTCGGCGCGGCAGCAGGACCCCATCTCCCTACCTGCATCCCAGGTGCCGCTTCCCTTCCCCCCCCCCCACGGCTGCGGCAGTGGCTAGAAGGGCTCCCAGAGTGTGTGAGGAGCGGGGGAGGAAGGGAAGCGACGCCCGGGATGCAGGGAGGGAGATGGGGTCCTGCTGCCCCTGCCGCGCTGAGTCTTCCCTTCCCTCCCCCCCCCCCCCACTCCTCACACACTCCGGGAGCCCCTCTAGCCACCGCCGTAGCCCGGGCTGCAGCGGCCGCGAGAGGGAGAGAAGCGGTGCCCCCTGGAGCCGAGCCCGGGCTGCGGTGGAGGCAAGAGGAGCTCCCAGAGTCAGGGCTGCCCGCGGGGGGGCAAGTGGGGCAATTTGCCCCAGGCCCTGGGTATGTCCAAGGCTCCCCCACCTCAGTCTTCCCCCATCCCCCGGCATTTCAGCCGGTGGGTGGGGGGCCGCAAGCTGCGGCCGAGCGGCGGGAACTCAGGCCCTGCTGGAGACACGAGGCGGCTGCAGCGATGTTTGGGAGAGGGGTAAGCGGCCTGGTAAGGGGCCGGGGCACCCCTGACCCCATCCCCCACAGCCCTGACCCCCAGCTCTGAGCCCAGCCCCTCTGAGCCGGACTTTCCCTCCCCCCCGCCCCCACAGCCCTGACCCCCAGCGACGAGCCCAGCCCCTCTGAGCTGGACACCCCCCGACCCCATCTCCCCACAGCCCTGAGCCCAGCCCCTGTGAGCCGGGTACCCCCCAACCCAGAGCCCAGCTCCCCACCCAGCCCTGGGCAACAGCAGCACCATCCCCAGGCAGCGACAGCCCATTGGCACCAACCATCACCCAGCAACAGCCCATTATGTAATTGCAAATGTATACATACCATTAAAGCATTTAATGTTTTTAAATGTATTGAGTGTATTTTCAAATTATTACAAATTAATTTTTGAATCTTTCACTAGTTTTTTTTTTACATTTCCAAATACGTTACTATAGTATTGCAACTTTTGTTTTATGGAAGGGGCCCCTGAAATTGCTTTGCCACAGGCCCCCTGAATTCTCTGGGCAGCCCTGCCCAGAGTGTGTGAGGAGCTGGGAAGGGAGGGAAGTGGGGTCCGCTGGAGCCAAGCCCGGACTGCGGCGGCGGCGAGAGGGGATCCCGGAGTGTGTGAAGAGGTGAGTGGCCGGCTGGGCTCATCGGTGCTGAGCAGGTACCCCCGCAGCCGGAGATCCTCGCCTTCCCGCCCGCCGGGGCTGGGCCAGGGCGCGGTGAGGCTGAAGAGCAGCAGGTGCGGGGGGCTCTCCAGGTCCTCAGCTGCCAGCATGTCAGGGGTGAGGGCGGTGAGCACAAACTGATCCACCTTGGCCACCAGCAGCGCCGCAAAGCGCAGGGAGGGGCCGTGTTCTCCGCACCACCCCGCAGCCGCACTGCCACTTGGAAGTACTTCTACTCTGCGCCGCCCAGCAGCTCCACCTGCATGGGGACAGAGTCACGGCTGGGCCAGGGCTTGGCCGCCGTGTGCTGGTAGCAGATCCCACATTTGGGGGGAGCCCCGTGCTGGGGTGGCGGGGGGGGGGGCACTGGTGGGCTGGGGGGGGGTAGCCAAAAATTTTTTCACTTAGGGCAGCAAAAAACCTAGAGCCGGCCCTGAAATGGGGGAGGTTAGGTTAGGTTCCAGGGAAAAAATTTTCAGACATACACACACAGTATAAGTTTTAAAGAAACAATTTAATACTGGTACACAGCAATGATGACGGTGAAGCTTGGTTGAGGTGGTGAAGTCAGAGGGTGGGATATTTCCCAGGGACTGCCTTACTGCTAAATGATGATCTAGCAATTGGCTGAGCCCTCAAGGGTTAACTCGTTAATGTAGCCTCACACTCTACAAGGCAGTATGAGTGGAGGGAGGGGAGACAGCATGGCAGAGAAAGACAAAGACATACACCGTGTGTGCGAGAGAGAGATGCGCATTGCTCCTTTAAAGTACGCTGACCGCACTCTAAGTACATTGCCTTTTTAAGTAGATCAGCAAGCTGATACCACAGCTGCTACCAGGAAGCTCTGTCCATCCTGAGCCTTGTCATGTGTCCCCCCCTGCTCTGTGGAAGATGGGGTAAGTGGAGTGCAGGAGCAGGGGGACACCCTGACATTAGCTCCCTTCCTTCCTCCCCCTGCACAGCAAGCAGGGGGCTCCAGGGAGCAGCTCCAAGGCAGAGGGCAGGAGCAGCACATGGCAGTGGAGGGAGGGACAGCTGAACTGCTGGCAATTGATAACCTGCTGGGCAGCTGCCACACAGGGAACTTAGGGGAAAGGGGAGCTGATGGGGGAGGGCGGGGGTGTTGCCGGTCCACCCTGGTTCCAAACCCCCACTAGCTAGCTGCAACGAGCTGCTCTTCCTGCAAGCAGTGAACAAAGTAGGTGGCTGCCAAATGATGTTATAAGCGAGCATTGCACAACTTTAAACGAGCATGTTCTCTAATTGAACAGTAATGTAACAACGTTAACCAGGATGACTTTAAGTGAGGAGTTACTGTACTTTGCCAAAGTTTAAGCATTTAGGCTTCATTTCCCTCCTCCAAAACTCAAGACTGTTGGGAAGCCTGCGTTTGTGTCAGAGAAGTTATTTTTGCTACCTGTGTGAAAATCCAAATTTAGCCAAGTTGTAAGCCTCTGAAAATGCTCTGTAAAGTTATCTTAGCATTTAATAGCTAAAATCTCCAAGATGCTCAGTGTGGACTGAATCTGTGAACCTCTCACACAGCTCCTAGTGCTGACCAAACTGAGAATGCCTTATCCCCACAGAGAGTGAGCATGATCCCTCCAGCTCAGGGCTACAGGTGAAGCACTGGACTTTATCTATAATGAGTGCTCCTAATTGCTTTAGGACTTTGTGGGGCCAGACACTGGAACTGAGCGAAGAGAATCTCTCTCTCCTGTGTTTGCAATGATCTTCGTGATGGCACTCAGGCACCGTAAAGGAGAAAGTTGTCTCCTCTGAATTCAGGGGAGACAAAAGCCAGACCGCAGGGAAGGAAAAGGAGTAGATTGGGGACAGGAGACTATAAGAGGGGAGAAGAATAGCTCAGTGGTTTGAGCATTGGCCTACTAAACCCAGGGTTCTGAGTTCAATCCTTGAGGGGACCATTTAGGGATCTGGGGCAAAAATCTGTCTGGGGATTGATCCTGCTTTGAGGGGGGTGGACGAGATGACCTCCTGAGGTCCCTTCCAACCCTGATATTCTAGATTGGAACTGGCAGGGGAAGAGACTGGGACTGGCTAGGCAAGAAGATACAGATGGTTGACCAAGGTGAGGGCAACAAGGCAAGGGCTCTGAATTTGGACAAGAGGATGGCAAGAGGAAGGGAGAAACTGGGATTGGCTTGACAAGGACATTGGTACTAGGAACCAGTGTAAGGGAAATGGGGATGAGGGGAGAGGAGACAGATCTGACAAGGATCTGGAATGCGGTGGGAAGAACTGGGACTGGCTGGGAAAAGAGCAGTGGTGGATTAGCCACTGGGTCAATGGGGCCCCAGCCAATTGGGGGGGGGGGGGCTATGGAAAAATGGATGCCCCCGTGCCCTGACCTGCACTGCCCAGCGCTCCTGCCATGGAACAGGGTTGGGGCATGGGGGCTTGCCTGCTCCGCCTACCTGGTGCTTCTGCTGGGGAGCAGGGTCAGGAGAGCGGGGGGTGGGAGGAGCAGAGGGGGCAGGGAAGGGCCCCCACTTGCTCTGGCCCAGGGCCCCACAAATCCATAATCTGCCTTTGGCAAAGAGACTGGGACAAGAAGCCAGGGATGGGGTGGGAAAACAGATTGGAGGAGGAGCCAGGAGGAGGAACTAGGACTGACTAGACAAAGAGATTGGGACTGGGATGAAAAACCTGAGAAGTGGAGAATGGCAAGATCCAGGGTTGGGAAAAAGATAGGACAGAAGGGAAAGGGCCAGAAGCAGTTAAGCTTGGGGGAGACAAAAGAATCTGTGTCCACTATAGCACAGTCCTCACAAGAGCCTGGAATGGAATCCAAGATTCCTGAGTCTCACTATTCCCAGCCATCAGCAAACATCTGTGAAAACAACTGGCAAAATGTGTGTCATTCCCCTCTAGTGCTGGTCTTTAGAGAGGATAAGCAACCTACTACTGTTATCAGTTATTCCATTAGCTCAAGTGACTGAGGTCTGTGTGATCTAAGGTTTCCAGCTGATGAACCATGTAGGAGCCAGTGCAATGCCACATAAGAGATTTTCTGTTTTTTCAGTTTGTCTTTGAGACCAGGAAGTTTGCAAAGTCACACACTTAAGTTAGGAACTGTCAGGATTAAGGTTGCCTGTCTATCCTTAATTCAGTCTCTTTGTCTATATGCATTAAAATAGTATGTGGTATGTAATACAAGACTTTTTCCCCCCACAGGACCACTGCCTCATTCAGTGCACAAGATGGACCTGCTCTGGGAATAAATCTCAGCTATGCATGAAGGAGGCTGTTGTCTGTAGGACACCAGCCTTATTTGTTACAGAACTTGGAAGGTGCATAGTGATTGAGGTAAATGATTGCAGGCAGAGAAATATGGTCTTATGGTTAAGGCAGCTGAATGCTGCCCTTGAGAAAAGACGGTTACTCACCGTTGTAACTGTTGTTCTTCGAGATGTGTTGCTCATATCCATTCCATTAGGTGTGTGCGCGCCGCGTGCACGATCGTCGGAAGATTTTTACCCTAGCAACACCGGCGGGTCGGCTGTGGAGCCCCCTAGAGTGGCGCCTTCATGGCGCTGAATATATACCCCAGCCGACCCGGCGCCCCCTCAGTTCCTTCTTGCCGGCTACTCCGACAGTGGGGAAGGGGGGCGGGTTTGGAATGGATATGAGCAACACATCTCGAAGAACAACAGTTACAACGGTGAGTAACCGTCTTTTCTTCTTCGAGTGCTTGCTCATATCCATTCCATTAGGTGACTCCCAAGCCCAACTTAGGTGGTGGGGTCGGAGTGAGACATTGCTGTGTGCAAAACTGCTGATCCGAAGGCAGCATCGTCCCTGGACTGCTGCACTAGTGCATAGTGTTCTGTAAACGTGTGGACTGACGACCAAACCGCAGCCCTACAAATGTCCTGGATCGGAACTTGCGCCAGGAAAGCCGTCGAGGAAGCTTGGGCCCTCGTGGAGTGAGCGGTGAGGTGTGGTACTGAGACACCTGCCAGGTCGTAGCAAGTCCGGATGCAAGACGTAATCCAGGAGGATAGGCGTTGTGAGGAGACCGGTGAGCCTTTCATTCGGTCGGCCACTGCAACGAAGAGTTGCGTCGTCTTTCTAAAGTGCCTTGTGCGGTCAATATAGAAGGCCAGGGCCCTGCGTACGTCCAGAGAATGCAAACGTTGATCCTGGCGAGTGGCATGTGGTTTAGGATGAAAGACCGGGAGAAATATATCCTGGTTGATATGAAAAGGAGAAACCACCTTAGGGAGAAAGGCAGGGTGTGGGCGGAGCTGCACTTTATCCTTATGGAAAACTGTGTAAGGGGGCTCGGATGTAAGCGCCCTGAGTTCAGAAACGCGCCTTGCTGAGGTGATGGCTACGAGGAAGGCTGTCTTCCAGGATAGGTACAGAAGTGAACAGGTGGCCAGTGGCTCGAATGGAGGACCTGTGAGCTTGGAGAGAACCAGGTTGAGGTCCCACGTTGGAACGGGCTGACGTTGTTGTGGGTACATCCGGTCTAAGCCCTTGAGGAATCTAACGACCATCGGGTTAGAGAATACCGAAGACGCGAGTTCCCCTGGGTGAAAGGCCGATATAGCGGCCAGGTGAACTCTAATTGAAGATATCGCCAACCCTTGCTGTTTTAGGGAGAGGAGATATTCCAATATGAGAGGAATAGGTGCGTGCAACGGGGACGTGGCTCGTTGTTCGCACCAACAGGAGAACCGCTTCCACTTGGCCAAGTATGTGGTCCGTGTTGAGGGCTTCCTACTGCTCAGCAGAATCTGTTGGACAGAGTGCGAGCACTGCTGCTCTGCCTGGGTGAACCATGGAGCAGCCACGCCGTGAGGTGGAGTGATTGCAGGTCGGGGTGACGCAGGCGGCCGTGGTCCTGAGAGATGAGATCCGGGCATAATGGAAGCGGGATCGGTGTCCGAACCGAGAGCTCCAACAGCGTGGTGTACCAATGTTGTCTTGGCCACGCTGGGGCGATCAGAATCACCTGTGCCTGGTCTCTGCGCAATTTGAGCAGTACCTTGTGAACCAGAGGAAACGGAGGGAAGGCATAAAACAGGTGGTCTTTCCAGGGAAGGAGAAACGCATCCGAGAGGGAGCCCGGAGCTCGACCTTGCAGGGAGCAGAACACGTGGCACTTCCTGTTGTCTCGAGATGCAAACAGGTCTATCTGGGGAAACCCCCACTTCTGGAAAACGGAATGTATGATGTCCGGACGGATAGACCACTCGTGTGTTTGAAAGGACCTGCTGAGTCGGTCCGCCAGAGTGTTCTGGACTCCAGGGAGGAACGATGCCATGAGATGGATTGAGTGGGCGATGCAGAAGTCCCACAGGCGCATGGCCTCTTGGCATAGAATTGACGAACGTGCTCCTCCTTGCTTGTTGATGTAAAACATGGCTGTGGTGTTGTCGATGAGAACTAGCACACAGCGGCCACGTAGGAGGTTGAGAAATGCCTGGCACGCCAGGCGCACCGCCATCAGTTCCCGAACATTGATGTGCAGGGCTAGCTGAGGTGCAGTCCACAGGCCCTGGGTATGGTGTTCGTTGAGATGGGCGCCCCAACCCAAAGATGAAGCGTCTGTGACCAGGTGCAGAGAGGGTTGTGGGGCGTGAAACGGCATCCCCTCGCAAACCACATTGCGATCTAGCCACCAGGTGAGGGAGGTCAGGACCGAGTTCGGGACCGTGACCACCATGTTCAGGCTGTCCCGATGTGGGCGGTATATTGATGACACCCAGGTCTGGAGTGGGCGAAGCCGAAGTCTGGCATGCCTGGTTACATACGTGCAAGAAGCCATGTGACCCAGCAGGGTAAGGCACGACCTCACCGTGGTAGTTGGGAAGGCCTTGAGCCCTTGAATGAGGCTCGTGATGGTGCAAAAGCGGTTGTCTGGCAGGATGGCTTGTGCACGCCTGGAGTCTAGAACTGCGCCGATGAATTCTATTCTCTGGGTAGGTTCTAGAGTGGATTTGTCCTTGTTGAGTAGGATGTCCAACTTGTTGAATGCGTGCACTATTATGTGGACGTGAGCTCGAACTTGCTCTTTGGTGCGACCGCGTACCAGCCAGTCGTCTAGGTACGGGAACACCTGTATCCCTTGCCGACGAAGGTACGCTGCCACGACAGCCATACATTTCGTGAATACCCTTGGGGCCGAGGATAGGCCGAAGGGAAGGACTGCAAATTGGTAGTGCACCTTGCTTACCACGAACCGCAGGAAGCGTCTGTGAGGCGGGTAAATTGCGATGTGAAAGTATGCATCTTTCATGTCGAGGGCGGCGAACCAGTCTCCAGGATCGAGGGAAGGGATAATGGTCCCCAAAGAGACCATGCGGAACTTCAACTTTACTACGAATTTGTTGAGTCCGCGCAAGTCCAAGATGGGTCGCAGACCTCCTTTGGACTTGGGAATGAGGAAGTAACGGGAATAGAATCCCCTGCCCCTTAACTCCACTGGAACCTCCTCTATGGCCCCCATAGCAAGGAGCGTGGAAACTTCCTGTATAAGAAGTTGCTCGTGAGAAGGGTCCCTGAAGAGGGACGGGGAAGGGGGGGAGGAGGGGGGGATTGAAGAAAACTGGATAGCATATCCCCTGTCCACCATGCGAAGGACCCAACGGTCCGAAGTTATAAGGGACCAGGCACGGTGGAAATGGGAAAGGCGATCCCGAAAGGATGGGGCTGGATCCTGTGGGATGACTGGGGCGCCGTCCTCGACCGCACCTTCAAAAGTTCTGCCTGGGGCCTGAAGGTGGTCTAGGTGGCCCCTGGTTCTGACCAGGTTGGGGGCCGGTCCACCTTCTTCTACCACCTCGCCCTCGCCTCCGGGTCGAGTCCTGTCTCTGACGAGGCGGGGGGGGGTAGAAGCGCTGAGGCTGCGGTCTAAATGGCCTGCGCTGAGGGCCCACAACATGCATCCCCAAGGAACGCATGATCGTCCTGGAGTCCTTGAGGCTCTGCAGGCGAGAGTCCGTCTTTTCTGAAAACAGCCCTTGTCCTTCAAAGGGCAGATCCTGCAGGGTTTGCTGCAGTTCCTGAGGCAGACCCGAAACCTGGAGCCAGGAGATCCTCCGCATAGCGATACCTGAGGCCAGGGTTCTCGCAGCAGAGTCCGCTATGTCTAAGGAGGCCTGTAAGGAGGTCCGAGCCACCTTCTTACCCTCCTCCACCAGGGCTCCAAACTCCTCCCTGGACTCTTGGGGAACCAACTCCTTGAACTTCCCCATAGAGTTCCAGGAGTTAAAGCTATAGCGGCTCAAGAGCGCCTGTTGATTAGCCGCTCTAAGTTGCAGCCCTCCGGCTGAGTAAACTTTACGGCCGAATAAATCGAGGCGCTTAGCCTCCTTCGATTTGGGCGCTGCGGCCTGCTGACCGTGGCGCTCCCTTGCGTTCACTGATGCCACCACCAGTGAACACGGCTGGGGGTGGGTATACAAGTACCCGTAGTCTTTAGACGGGACAAAGTATTTCCTTTCCACCCCTCTCGCTGTGGGTGGGATAGAGGCAGGAGTCTGCCATATCGTAGATACATTGGCTTGTATCGTGCGGATCAGGGGTAACGCCACCCTCGATGGGGCATCCGCTCCGAGGATATTCACGATGGGGTCGTGCACCTCCACTATCTCCTCCGCCTGCAGGTCCATATTACGGGCCATCCGACGCAGAAGATCTTGGTGAGCCCGAAGATCTATTGGAGGTGGACCTGTGCACGATGTGCCCGCCACTGCCTCATCCGGAGAGGAAGAGGAAGATGCCTCCGGTGGAACAGGATCCAAGGGAGGGTCCTGGTCTCCCTGCTCCTGGGCCGGAGCATCACCTGCGCTTGAGTCCAGGGCGTCAGGTGGTGCGGACACGGAAGCCTCCATGCCCCCTGGCGGAGGCCGAGAGATGGTGGACTCCGGGGCCCTTCTAACAGAGTGACCGGAGCGAGAGGTCGAAGCAACTGGAGCCCCTTGCGCCCGATGGTACGCCCACGGGGTCCAAAACGACCAGTGAGATGGGCCATGAGAATGGTCCTCTGTTATGTTCTGCCAATGGCCCAAGTCCTGTTCCTCGGCTTGCCCCTGAGGGGGGTATGCCGATCTCGAGAGGTCCTCCGAGGAGCGAGACCCCGATCTCGATGGCCATGGCGGTGCCGAGAGCGTCAAGACGATTCCCGTGGGCTGCGGTGCCGCACGGTGCCGGTCTGGAGATGATCTATCTCCACGCGGTGCCGGCGATCGGTGCCGGGACCGCGACCGGTGCCGATGACCTCGTCGGTGCCGGGAGTCGGATCTGGACCTCGACGAGGACCTGGAGTATGCCCGGTACCGGGAGCGGCCTCTCGACGTCGAGCGGCGACCGTATCGGTGCCGAGAACTACGTCTCGACGTTGATCGGTGCCGACGATCATAGCGGTGCCGAGACGTAGAGCGGTGCCGCGAAGAAGATCTTGGCCGCGAGTACGACCGGTGCCGAGGTGATATTCGGTGCCGGGACTGTGAGCGGCGTGGGGACCTGCTTCGGGACCTGGATCGGTGCCGAGGTTCCAGCCCTTGCGATGGAGGGCGCATCAAGGCAGGTTTCCCCCTCGACTGGACCGGGCGAGGCAACGGTGCCGTCGGTGCCGGTGGTTGAGGCGGTGCCGGCTCCGTGAGAGCTATTAAGTCTCTCGCCGCCGCGAAGGTCTCTGGCGTCGACGGGAGGCACTGTATCACCGCCGGCCTCGGTGGAGACGCCGTCTGCACCGGACTCAACGGCCTCGGCGCCGGAGTCGACGGTGCTGGAGGCACCTGTTTCCGGTGCTCCACCGGCGTACGCGGCTCTACCCCCGGCACTGGGGGAGCCAGCGTCTTCGGCACGGAGGTCCCCGTCTTATGGGCTTTCTTATGCCCTGGGGATAATGACCGGCGCCGAGGCACTTGCTGTGCTTGCGGTGCCGACGAGGTCCGGTGCCGGGAAGGCTCATCTGACGCCACTCGCGTGGTCGTCATGGCCGGTGCCGCCGGGGCACTGCGCATCGAGGCGCTAGGTGCCGGGGCCTGACTTGTAGATGGAGCGTCCGGACTAAGTGCCGCCTCCATCAGGAGTTGCCGGAGCCGAAAGTCCCGCTCCTTCTTGGTCCTTGGTCTGAAGGCCTTACAGATCTTGCACTTATCTGTTTGATGGGACTCTCCCAGGCACTTCAGACAGGAATCGTGCGGGTCGCTCGTGGGCATAGGCTTAGCGCAGGAGGCGCACAGCTTGAAGCCGGGAGCGTTGGGCATGAGCCCGGCCCCGCGGCCGGGGGAGAAAGGGGGAGACGACCCCCTTAATCCCCTGAACTATTATAACAACTAGACAACTCTTAAAACTATTGAACTATTTAACTATAAACACTAGGACTATAACTATAACTATAACTGCGAATAACGAACTAAGCTAGGGAGAGTGGAGAACAGCTAAGCAGCGCTCCACAGTTCCAACGACCGTCAGGGGCGGTAAGAAGGAACTGAGGGGGCGCCGGGTCGGCTGGGGTATATATTCAGCGCCATGAAGGCGCCACTCTAGGGGGCTCCACAGCCGACCCGCCGGTGTTGCTAGGGTAAAAATCTTCCGACGATCGTGCACGCGGCGCGCACACACCTAATGGAATGGATATGAGCAAGCACTCGAAGAAGAACTGGATTCTATCCCTGCCTCAGCCACAGAGTTTCTATCTCATGAAGTCAATTAAACCAATCTTTCCCCACGTGGTCAGTAACTGTGTGTTCCTCATTTTCTGGTTGCCCAACTTAATATCCTGGGGTGTGAACTACAGACATGCTATTCACTTGCAGCTGCATCTGAAGTCAATAGGAGCTGTATTTTGAACACATAAAATGCTATATAAATGTTAAATTCTCCAAAAACTCAGCAATTAGGTATCTATTCTAGGAGCAATTCTCCAAAAACTCAGCAAAAATTAATGGAAACTTTTTACATTAACCTGTGTGCCTCATTTCCCCATTTTTTTAAAGGGAGATACCTCCACCTAACAGGAGGACTGTGCAGATTATTAATGTTTGTAAATGCTATATTGTTGAACACCATTGAAAAGCCTATAAGGACATTAATAATTCTGTATTCAGATAGGCTGACCAGGTGTCCGGTTTTTGACTGGAACACCTGATTGAAAAGGGACCCTGGAAGCTCTGGTCAGCACCACCGACTGGACCATTAAAGGTCTGGTTGGCGATGCTGCGGTACTAAGGCAGACTAGTCTCTGCCTGTCCCAGGGCACTGCGCCGTACCCCGGAAGCAGCCAGCAGGTCCGGCTCCTATGCTGGGGGGCCACGGGACTCCACGCGCTGCCCCCGCCCCAAGCACCAGCTCCGCACTCCCTTTGGCTGGGAACCAGCCCATGGGAGCTGGGGGAGCGATGCCTGTTGGCAAGAGCAGCGTGTGCGTAGCCTCCCCGCACCCACTAGCACCAGACCTACTGGCTGCTTCTGGCACACGCACAACACAGTGTCAGGACAGGCAGGCAGCCTGCCTTAGCCCCCACCCTGCTGCACCGCTGACTGGGAGCCGCCCAAGGTAAGCCTGCACCCCAAGCCCCCCAAACCCGTCATCCCCAGAGCTCACGCCCCCAGCCAGAGCCCTCATCCTCTCCCGCATGCCAAGCCCCTGCCTAGTGAAAGTGAGGGAGAATGGGAGAGAACGACCACTGAGGGAGGGGAAATGTAGTGAGTGGGGGGTGGGGCCTCAGGGAAGGGGCGGGTCTAGGGTGTTCAGTTTTGTGCAATTAGGAAGTTGGCAACCCTATATTCAGAGCATGATTTGAATAGTGTGCAGTAAATAAGGAGCTAGGGCCATTCATTGAACAATGAGGATAAAATAAACTATCAATAGCTACTCAGTAACTGCGCACTATCCATAAAGTGCGCTAAATGAGGGAAGGGTCCTCTAGAATAAAACATGTGATCTTGTAACTGAAAATTATCATAATGCATACACACAAGGGGGACAAATTAAAGGTGCACAGGCAACCTTAATTCTAACATTTCCTAATTTCGGAGTGCTTGATTTTGCAACCTTAATAATGGTGGTTCTTTTAATGTAGTTTGGTGTGTTTATACAGAGAAAATACACAAGCATGTCCTTGCAAAGTTTTCCTCCTCCTAAGTGCTCCCCAATGAGTTTTACCACAAGAGATAGTGATCCAGTCGTGGAATAAGATCTTCAACTATTATAGTTGGTTGCAATACGTTTTTCAAAACAAATTATGATTACTTGGCAAGATTCAGATGCCAACAAGGTACTGATCTTAATTACTGCAAAGAAGTAAATTATGGTCATAGCACATAGCATATTAAATTTTAGTATCAGAGAAACTTTTAATGTAAATTAAACAGGAAAAGAAAGCCACAAACTTTAAGAATACTTCTCTGACCAGACATGCAACTGTTCTATGTATATTGTAACAGATGAGAAAATTGGGTGGAGAAACTGGAAATAAACCAGTTCTAACCACCTGGGACTAGGTCATCTCTTTTCTACCTCTACAATATGAATAAGGAACAGGTGACAGTGACTCACAAACCACACTTCATATGCATGCTAGAGGCATGACTAATTTTGAATCTCCCTGCAAAAATATAGTAACCTTCTGTTCAAAATAGGTTTCAAAGTATGTCCATCATTTTGGAATAAATTGTCATAATTTAAGTTAGTTTTTACTTGATAAGATGTCCATTGGTAGCACAGTTTTGCCATAGTTTAAAATAATGCATTTAGTAATCAGTCTGTATTAGTTTAATTGGCTCAAAAAAAAAAAAAAGTAACGTTGCATGTAGAGCAAAATGAGTGGAACTTTATTTTAAATACAAATCTTAATTTAGGAATTGTCCTGCCATATGATTAATTTAACTGAAAAGTGTCTGCTAGGTATGTTTTTGAATTTTATTACTGCACTGTAGGTTAAGGTGGCTTTTTAATAAATACATAGCAGTTTCTTCTTGAGCACTTTGCATAATATGGCTTGTGCTTGGATGCCTGTTTGGGAGGCCTCTTCAATCCCACTGAAGTCCACAAAGCCAGAAAACATTTTTAAAGCAAAATCTTCTAAAGCAACGGGCAATGGGAATGAGAAACTTAAAGGAAAGGAACAGTATGTGTCTTATTGGCCTTGAAAGAGAGAATTATTTATAGACGTCAGCTGGGCTCAAGTTGCAGTACTCCTTGGTTCAGACAAAGAACTGTTAAAAATCTATTGCTCATGATTTTTAATCGTGTGTCTAGTTAAAGGGGAAAATTGATTTGATGTTGGATTAATGTGTTATTTTGGCTTTTTTGTGGGTGAAGCGATTTTGTGGCAGCAAAGAATATTTAATGCAGCCATATTTCATGTTTTCCTTCTTTCTACCACCAGTTTATAGGGATTCAGCTCTTTGTACAGTTTCTCTTGCAAATTATTTCTTCTCTGCATTATACTTTTAGGTCATACTCATTTTAGATCACATTATGGTGGGTGAGGACTTTGTTAGAAGGATGAGATTCTTTCGATATTTGTCCATGTGTAGTTTGCTCATTATGATAATTTGCTATACACTAATAAGCATAAAATACATTAATCGTGCATTTAGTGTAATTTTGATTGATTTTCATGGTGTTTTACTGCATTTAAATCTTTGAGATGGAGAATATCACAGGAATTAAGAATTATTTGCTCCAAAGAAAGGAGCTCTCTGTTTCAAATATAGTACTTTGATTTTTGTTTTGAGAGCAGTTTATATTTAACTTTAAAGAAAAATCATAAAATGTAGTATATTCCAGTTCCCTCTCCCTTTTCATCCTCCAGTTCTTATGCTTATGGAAATGTCTACTAATAACAAATGTCTGAAAACTTATGTACAGGTTTCTGGTAATAGCTCACTAGGCTAGATGACAAGTTCTTACAGTAGAATTCTGTTCTCAAAATTGACTTTGTAAAGGTGATCTTTACATTTGACCATTAGTGATTTCTATATTGCTCAACTTGCAAGTAAAAAGATGGTTTACTTTCAGCAAACTCAACCTGGGTCTGAGTCAAACTGTGTTCTGATGCCACCTGCATTTTCTTTTCTTACTTCTACATCTGTACCTTACCATATGCTGTTCCCTGGGATTGCCCTTCCAAAATTTGTAAGCCACTTTCCCCCTCCTTATTCAAGGCTCAGCTAAAAAATTATTTTGGCTGTAAGCCAGCCAGAGACTCCAGCCAATAGGGGCAGAAACAGCCTTAGCAGGGACTGCTATGCTGGGGCCCAGCTGGAGCCAAACCTCCCCCAGCACCACTACCTGAGCCCACAATGGTGCAGGGGAAACCTCACACAAATATTCGAGGGCAATGGTTCTCAACCTATTTACCATTGTGGGCCACATATGCAGCCCACAATGTGTTATGTGGGCCGCATCCAATACTACCTGTATGGTCATGAGGTAGTCACATGGGCTGCAGCTCTGTGCTGATTGGGCCACAAGTGGCCCACAGGCCACCGGTTGAGAACTACTGCTGTAGGGGTTTTAGCATTCAGGAGGTGTCTCCCTTTCTCCTCCCCATGTGGGCTTGGGAGAACAGTGTAAAAAGAAGCCAAAACACAGATTCCAGCCTATAGTGGCAGAAGTGGCCAAAGCAGGAACATTTGGTCCTTTGGACATTGGAAAACTTTCTATAGTTTTGACTGAACTTTCTCTGTCCTGTGCTGATTGGCTGTTTACTCCAATCCTCCCACTCCTACTCCCTCACAGTCTCTTCACCTCAGCTTCTCTCCACACCTGCCCCTCTTTTCCTCTGTCCTGGATCATCACTCTCCCTTTCCCATTCATTGAACTTATCACCTCCCACCAAAAACCATAGAACTAATGTGACTTTTGCTGCCATCACACTGTTCACTCTGCTGGATGTTCTACCCCTTCCCCCCACCCTGTGTCTGTCTTTTCCATCTAGACTGTAAGCTTTTCAGGGCAGGAGATGTCTGCTACTGTTTGCACAGCACCTAGCACAATGAGATCCCAATCTTGGTTGGCCTTTAGGCATTACATGATAAATATGATTATTAACAATAGAATTATCATGTATATGTATTTTCTAGCTATAACCATAGTCCCTCCCTTTTTATCCATTTTTTTCATGCTCACTTGTTGTGCATGTCCAAATTTAGATTATAAGCACTTTGATGCAAAGACTGAGTCTTAATCTCCTCTTGTGAAGTACCTAACCGGTTTCTGGGTGTTCAACTATAAGTTTTGCAGGCTAAGTACTATCCCTAATTACTTGGGCAACCCATTTTTTCTAAAATTATGTCCTCAATTATATGGGTACAACCATGTTGCCTTCTGTTTGAATGCACATGTGTAATTGAGGCATAATCTGGAGACAATGCAGCTGAAAAGGAACCCAGGAACTTGAAGATAGTTAACAACTGAGGCCCTGAATCAGAAAAGCTTCTCTATTTAGGACAACACATAAATACATTTAAAAACTAAAGCATGTGCTTAAGTGACACTGCTTTGAAATTACACACATGCTGAATCAGGATCTGAGGACACCAGAGAAGAATCCAGTTCCCCCTTTCAGAGCCAAATTGATTCTGCATGGTTGATGAGGTTTTTTTTTATTCTCCAACAAAATATCAGTTCTCTACCTATTTTGCTAATACGAACGCAACTTTCTTAAAAAAAGACAGACTACTACAGCACTACATACCAGAAGTGTATAGTAAAGTAAATACTGTTGTGCTCATACAGGTGTTTGAAAACATCAGTTGAAAGTTATCATTAAGAGACTCATTTTCATTAAAGGGATGTGAAAGGTGGTCATTAAATATACACATTAAGATTAGATAGTACTCTATCTTATTTGGACAAGTGACTTAAATGGAACACTTACTTTGACATTAATCCATCAAAGAACTGTCATTCCATCTAGCAAGTAGCACCCATGTGGACAATTATGTAGCTGCTGCTCTGAGAAATGTAGACTGTTGTATGCTAGACAGGCCATAGATGTGCCCAAGGCCACATGCAATAGATCTGCTGTGCATTTCTAAGCATATCAGAAAACCTTTTCAATATTAATATCAACTACAGAGCTTAATCTTGCACACCTGACCAATCTTTTTCTACCACTGACATTGTGGCCCAATTCCCATTCACAATATGAAACATCTGACCTTTTTTGTGCCTTTACATAATTAGTGTGTACTGAAGTATGGATCATCAGTGGTAACACTTTAAAAGACACTTTAAGGCTTTAGGCCCCAACTCAATAGAACACATTTAACTTTATGCATGTAAATAATTCCATTGACTTCAATGAACTACACCCATGGTTAACTTTAAGCCCATGATTAAGTGCTCTGCTAAAATCAGGGCCTCAGAGTACAAGCCACTGTCTTTTTGCAAATATTTTTCAGTGTGGGTTAAAAGAGGCATTTTACCTGGGTTGCCAGGTGTCCGGTTTTCAATCACTAAAAGTCCGGTTGGTGATGCAGCAGGGCTAAGGCAGGCTCCTAGGTGTAGGGGAAGCCAGAAGGCTCTGTGCGCTGCCCCCACCCCAAGCGCCAGCTTCACAGCTCCCATTGGCCGGGAACCACAGCCAATGGGAGCTGCAGGGGCGGCACCTGCGGATGGGATATTGTGCAGAGCTACCTGGCCGTGCCTCTGCATAGGAGCTAGAGGAGGGACATATCTTAGGCGGCTCCCGGAAGCAGCGGCAAGCACGTCCCGGAGCCTGCACACCTTCCCCAACCCCCTGCCCCCGCTCTGATCCCCCTCCCACCCTTCGAACCCCTCAATCCCAGCCCAGAGCACCCTCACACCCCAAACCCCTCATCCCCAGCCCAGATCCCGCACCCCCACCTGGAGCCCTCACTGTCCCCTGTGCCCCAATCTGCTGCCCCAGCCCTAGCCCTGATCCCCCTCCTGCCCTCTGAACCCTTCGGTCACACCCCAGATCACCCTCCTGTACCCCAAACCCCTCATCCCCAGCCCCGCCCCAGAGCCCACACCCCCAGAGACCTTACCTCCCTCCTTTTTCCCCCCCCCACCCTCGCGCTGCCCCAGCCCTGATCCTCCTCCCTCTCTCCAAACCCCTTGGTCCCAGGTTGAAGCACCCTCCTATACCTCAAACCCCTCATCTCCAGCCCCACCCTGGAGCCCACACCCCCAGTCAGAGCCCTCACCCCCTCCCACACCCCAACCCCCGGAGCCAGCCCAGTGAAAATGAGCGAGAGCGTGAGGGTGAGGAAAGCGAGTGACAGAGGGAGGGGGGATGGAATGAGCGGGGGTGGAGCCTTGAAGAGGGGCAGGTCCTCTGACAAGGGGCAGGATGGGGCAGAGCAAGGGTGTTCGGTTTTGTTAGAGTATAACGTTTGCAACCCTACATTTTACAATTACAGATTCCAGATTGGCATTTAATGGCTACATGTTTTAAGCTATATCTACACTTACAGCACTGTGTAGAGTCCAGGCACTACATGTGTAGCTACACATGTAAAAGACCATGTACACCGTGAAAGGCAGACTGCATCCACACTTGTCACTGCATTGTATAGCTATACACCACAGGGAAAGGCTTCAGCAGCAGGGAGGCAACACGAAAAGCCTCCAGTAGCAGGGAGTCAATGTGACACTACGTAGCTAAAGCAGCAGTGTGGACATGTATACCAGAGGGTATATACCTTGGGAGTTCAGGTGTGTATGGCACTCTTCCCGCCTAAGCTGTCTACACTGCTATTTATACCCATGCTACCTGGGTAGCAGTGTCTGTACTCTGCATGCTGTCACAAGTGCAGACGTACTATTAGTAATCATTTCTACTGTAGCAAAGTTTTCTTTCTTTTCTGTTGTAGTCCAGTAAAATATAGCTTTTTAAAGATTATAGTGTATGGGGAGCTTTTGGTAAATAACTGTAAAGACAAAAACTAGTTTTCAGAAGAGGAGAAAAATTATTCATGCTCTTGTAAATATACTTACCCTGCAACTTTTCAGCCCTGAGCCACTCTAGAGCGTGAAATTTACTTGGAATGACAGACCTGACTGTGCCCTTTGCCTACAGTGCCAGAAGGAGTATTGTGTCAATGTGATCACCGGTGTTAAAGTGTACCATACTAGTTTTGGCAGCATTCAACAATGCCTTCATTGACTTCTAAATGTAGAACCACACTAACAATTGTAGGGGGCCCTTCCTTGGGTCTTTCCAGACAAATGCAGCTTTTGGTGAGGAAAGCTAACTAGGCTCTCTGCAGCAAGTTGGAGGAACTTGCCTGATCCATTCCAAGGCAATCCCTTGCTCCTCAAGGATATTCCTGAACAATAGCAGTGATAGAGGCACAGCCTTCTGCTCCTGTCTTTTTACTCTCACACAGACTGCTCAGAGACCTTCCTTTAATAGATTCCACTGTGCAGTTTATGTACAGCACTTCACCTCCCCACCTTTTACATGCTCATGCACATGATTCAGAGAGTCATTCAGCTTTACTCCCCCAAGAAGGGAGAAGGTCTCTTCACACAGGGGGCTCCCTTTATCAGGCCCAGCTAGCCTCTTCTTTTTTTCTTCAACTTCCCCCTCTGAGCACTTCATTCCTGTGATCTTTTTAAATTACGTGCCTGTTAATGGGTAATTAGCTCATTAACATCCTAACTGCAGTCTGGCCTAATATTCAGGCACACCCTGAGCAATTAGGCCTTCTCTGGGGGAACCTAACTGGTGCTAATAGTGACCAGAGTGCTAGCTCAAGCTCCCTCTCTTAGCACTCAGTCACAACCAGCAACAAATACTGCTGCACAGTCAAGCAGCAGAGGTGTCACCAAAAGCTTTGACAGAAGTCCCACAGACATACAAGGGGAAACCTGACTGTATCAGAGGTATGTGCTACTAAAGTGTCACTGGAGCCTCAAGCTGGGAAGGGGTGAATGCTAGAGGCAGCATTGAGATCACTAAGGAGTCTCCAAAAGGGATATATATCAATAGAAAAGGAGAACCATCATGCTTTCCTTTTTTTCCCTCCCTACACTCCTTTTGGAGTCCCTAAAACCAGGAGAACGAGGAGATCTGTATGCATAACTCACACCAATCAACATTGCAAGTGAGGACTCTAAGGGCACTGACAGAACATTTGATGCCACCAGCAGTACCGACACAGATGAGGTACCAGAGTAGTCAGTCAGTTTTAATGGAGCCTGAGGCATTGGACAGTCCTGGGTGGGAAGCTCTGCTACAGTAGGTATTTACCTTGGGGGGGTAGATCATGGGTCAAAATTGAGGACCATACAAAGGCTAGAGTGGCAGGTGCATCTCATGTCTCTTTACAGAAGTCCTTGGCAGACAAAGAGATGGATCTCAAAATTCCAAAAGAAGTGCTAAGATGTTCCAACTGAAATCTCAGAGTAGCCTAGTGGGTCTGCATTCTTAACAGTCTGTTCTTCCTCATCCAAGGAGTGAAGGCCTAGCAAATTGTGTATTGTGGGGCTGTAACTAGGGCAGGGCGGGGCAAAAGGGGCAGCCATCCAAGGCGCCGAGATGGCAGGGGCACAAAAATGGAGCAGTGTAGGATCGGAACCAGTGGCATCAGTGTCTCCCTCCCCCTCCCAGGATTGGGCCCAGCAGTGTCGGCCACAGTCCATAGGCGTAGTTTGGGGTGGGAGGCATTGCCCCCGCAGAGGCCCAGACTGGGAGTGGAAGGTGTGGCATGGAGCTGTTTCACATGCTGGGTGCCTCTGTAGCTCGATGCCACCTCCTGTGTCCTAGTGCCAGTCATCTTCCCCTTTTATGTGTTCTAGGCGCCCTATATGGCCACCATCCTGTTTTCTGTACAACGGTGAGTGCCTGTGGGGGAGGAAGGCGGGGTCGGGGGGCAGAGGCAATGGTGAAAGAAGGGGGATGGGATAGGGTAGAGGACAGTGGGGAATGGAAGGGGATGGGGGGGGGAGGGAAGTGGGACCCCTGCATGCAGCATCCCTGCAGCAGCAGTAGCAGCTGGGGCTTCCCCATTAAGCCACCCCCCCCCCCCCCCAGCACTGGCAGCCCACCTCTAGTGGGTATCCCTGTGGCAGATGCCTCCTCCAGTGCCCAAATATCCCTCCCAGTACACAGACACCCCTCAGTTCTCCCACCCCAAATACCCCATGCAGTTCTTTCTCCCCAGTACTGTTCTCTATTTGGGAACTTGAAATATGGTAACCCTAGGGGTCGCTCCATTCTCACATCCTTGGTTTCTGGAGCTGGTGGGAGCAAGTCTGCCCTGCCAACAGCCACCTGCCCCCAGTGCTTGGGCTGGGCGCTGGGCACTGGGCTTACAGGCTGCTTCCAGAGGGTGTCATGGGCTTGCACCAAGCTCCTTTGGGGCAGAGGCAAAAATTTGTTAGGGGTGCAGCTTGGAGCTTGTGGAGCAGCCGGCTGTGCAGATGCAGCCAAACAGCACCCCAGCTCTCACAGAACAGAGAGGCAGGGGCCTGAGCATTCCAGGCAGCTCCCACCAACTTCTGATCTGCCAGCTCCTGACAGGAGATGATGGTTTTCAAACTATAGGGCACATCCCCCTAGGGAGGCATGCCCCACAGTTTGAAAACCTCTGGGCTAAACGGGAGCTAAAATATTTAATTACAGCTCTGGTGTATGGAGATACTATGCAAGCCTCTCCCAAGCACACTGGGCACCAAATGTGTACATCTGGCTCTGGAAAGATGGCTGAGCAGGTGTCTTGAACCTACAGGGTTCAGGACCAGACATAGCCATGAGGATACCCAAGGAAAGTTGCCTAAACTACTCTAACTGTGCTATGAGTAACTAAGCAACAAACAAACAATAAGGCTAACCAGCTTGTGGACATGAGAAGTAGTTCTATTTAATTCTCTGCAGCAACAAGGGAACCAAAGAGGTTGGTAGATAGGGAGCTCCCTTTCATAGATGGAACAAATGGCATTATCCTAGCATGAGAACACTATTGCACCATCCACAGGACAAGGCTGTGTTATATAGTCCTACAGCTTGATGCTAGAGGCACTAAATCCCATACATGGGAATGCACAGAGGCCCTCAAAGATCATCATGCAACTTTCTCCCCTTCTTCCTGCACCCTCTTCCCACTTTTCCATTCAAGCTACTGAAGAAACATTCTGCCATCAAGCATTTCATTGTCTGCCTGGTTAAAACACTTAAAACCAAGTATTAGAAACCCCCATCCTACCGATACTACTCAACATAGTGTTTACTATTGTGAGAAGTCCCATTGACTACGATGGCTCACAGTAGTAAGCACCATGTTGGACAGCATTTGTATATCATGTACAAAATTATGGGCATTATCTTGATTTAAGGATCTATTACTAAGATATGCAGAACACTGATCTTAAAGAAAGTACCAGAGTTCTTCTCCCGTCTCTTCTAAAAGTCAATAAGTAATTATCGTTGTGGCTGATACTCAACAGGAGCACTTCCACCGACTGAAAAGGGACAGTGTGGGGGCTCTCAGCTCCGTGCAGATCCACCCAGGTTTCTTGCCTCCCTGGCTACTCACCTCCCTGAGCGGGGAGCCAAGATGGGGGTCAGCCATGCTCTAGCTGGAGCCCACCAACAGCCACAGGGTTTCTTGTCAATTTCAGGGCCCAATTTTGAAAATGTTGATGAAAGTGTATTAAAATATTTTTTTGTTCATGTTACTAGCGGTTTGCTCCGGAAATCTGCTGCCACTGTTTTACCTTCCACAGAGTAAAGGAAAAATTCCTTCATTTTAATTTTAGATAAAAGTTTTTAACAGGATTAATTTACTACTATTAATTCAGCTGTGGTATTTGGAAATTAACGTAATGAAATTCTTGCACAAGAGAACAGAAACAGTGTGAAAGACTGTTTAACTTGCTGTTGTGGCATTTCAGTTTCATTGTAGAGAGAAGGTGAAAGATCCACCTATGGCTAAGACATAATCTGAAGGAAAAAACATGCAACATTGAACATGCTGGACAGAAGGGGAAAGATCTTATGGGATTGCTGATCACCGGATCTCTCAATAGCAAGATGTGTTTGCACTGGTGAACTCCAAGTCTGTAAGGAGGTGAAAAAGGAGTAGGGGAACATTAGATAGTTGCCTACCACAATTCTGCCACAAAAGCCACCTTTCATCCCCTTTCTGCCCAGGTAAAATTAAACAAACCACTTAAGTTTTTAGTATGACTCTTAATAGTCTTTTGCTAAGCACAGGTGAATCCATCTATTTATAACAAATCATGAAGCTAGGATAGCCTATGAGATCCTGATTCATGCCCTCAAGCAGACAGAATTCCATTTGTTCTATCTAAACCTTAAAGTTCTGGACACAGAATGTTTCAAGGCTCTGCAGAGATAGTGCTACAATTTCTTTCCCCCATCTCCCCACCCCCACTTTAGGCTTACAGCAAAAGCTAGATGAAAAGAAAATACCCTGATTAATGAGAAGTCAATGGAAGTTGCAGGATCTCAGGACCCCTTTTTTGGGGGGGGGGGGGTCAGGGGAGAAGATATAGGGTAGAAGGTCAGACATTTTCTATACAGATGCCTAAATTTGGATTTAGGAGCCCAATAGTAGGTGTACATGTTTGAAAATTTTAGACCAAGTCTGTGGTTTTTATCTTTAAAAATTTGCTCTAATGGAAACCATGAAAGACAGTAACAAGCTCCAAATATTTTCCTGTATTTTTCTATTGCTCTGCCATCTTTTTTTATTCTTTAGAGTTTGTTAATCTCTTGCTTGGATTATTATCCTGAAATGAAATTAAACTTTCCATCAAACCACAAATCAAACTAAAAAAAATCTGATCGTTATTTTTTAAATGACAGTGTTGGGGGGGGGGGGGGGGAGAAGGGGAATTATGCAATATTAATGAATAACCAGTTCAGAGTATTAAAAATACTGTTATTTCTTTAAGTGATACAAAAATATTTAATAAATTGCCTAACAATTCAATAATAAAAAGGAACAGTTTGCATCTAAGAGTTAATTTGACAGTGAGTAATTTAGGCAGAAAGAAAACAGCTTTATATCAAGTACAATTAATAAGATTTTAAAATAAATACTCTTGCCCAACTGGATAAAAATCTAGTTGAATTGTTTCAGAAGGCATTTTCTATATTACAGTATTTCTGATAGACTAGTGTTGCTTACCTGAATTGTTTTAGGAAGTCCCTTTTTCAGTTGACCTTTTCAGATTAACGTCTCATGCTCAATCAACCTAATTTAAACTTCAGACCTGCCCACAAATATTTGTGTGTGGTGCAGAATGTGGACTATGGAAACATTATGCTGAACCATAATACTGACAGTAGAATTTTCAGTTTCTTGACTTCAGCTTTATGACTAAAACAGCATTTTTATTCCAAAAAGTCACACTAATAAAGAAATATCTCAAAGAAATAAATAACTTTTGAAATCAGAATGCAAGCTAATGTGCTCCAGGAGCTACAAAATGAGGATGAACTCCTAATGAGGAAAAAGTAGACAAGAATTACAAAGTAAATTAATGTTGACTATGTTAGCCATATACCCTTTCCATACTGAAGTGTCAGATACTATGTAAGCTCTTTTTACATGCATTAAGTAGCTTGCTTTCCTATAACCCAGTTGATGGAGGTAAAAGGACAAGTTAAACTAAATATGAGACAAAATGTAGAAGTCAGGGTTTTGCCTTAACAGCCTAACCTGTACCCTTTTCAAGGAGATGGGGAATGAGGTTATAAAGAAAACTTTTTTGTTCTGTACAGAGACTGATGCACTTTCCTCTGTCTTAAACTGAGAAGCTACTTGTTTCCATAGTTCCACCCTGGTAACTCATCAGTACTCTGTTCTGGTTGGGTTTGTGAACCTAATGAAGAAACTTCAAAGGAGTAGCTTTAGTTAGGTCTGCCTTCTTTACCAGCTTTTCTACATACATTATTATAAATGTGGGTGTTATAAAATTTCTCTCTTGCAGGGGCCTGTATAGTTGACATTTGTGACACTAAGGAAGCCAGACTTTACAAATAGACTTTAGACATTTTTTTTAAAAAACTACATTTAATTCGAAAAGCTTTGAGAAAGAAGTGTGTTGAAGATTTTAAAGAAAAAAAACCTGATTGTTCCCCACACAATATATATATGAGAGAGAGAGAGAGAGAGAGAGAGAGAGAGTGTGAGTGTGTTCTAATTGTGAGGGATGCCATGGAAGAGGACATGAACAGGACAATGCAAAAAGTATATAAAAAGACGCAAGTTTAGAAGAGGGGCATAGAAGAAGTGAAAGCAGCAAGATAGGATTAGCAGAAAATTAACACAGATGTAGAGGCAAAGTTGTACAGAGCCTTGAAGAGAATGATTAGATGCTCAAGTAGGTATACTGCGCTATAGAGCAAGTCCTCCAAAAAAGTGTAGAGATGCCTCACTTCCTGTACACTTGTTATGCAGTTTTTGGTTTCCCTGATTACCATTCTTGTTGAGGAGCAGAAACAAATAAGCCCAGGACAGGCCAGTCGCAGCTACACAAGGCAATGTGAAGATTGTTACCTCATTTCTGTACATAGTTCTTGTTAATAAGGAAGGGTTTATATCTTTACACCAATCTGCTTATCAGTAAGATACTACAAGGTAAAATAAGAAACTTGGAAATGGATGCTACAGAGGCTGCGCAACTGCAGATAACTACCCTGCCAGCCCTGAGAATCAGGGGAAAAGCTGAAGATTCCTGGAAAATGTTCAAATGGCAATTTGAATTGTATACAAAAGCCACAAGGGCAAATAAACTAGAAGATGCGCCAAATACCGCTCTGCTCTTAAAAGTGGCATATACAGAAGCCCTAGATGTATACAATGCATTCCATGCAGATAATTGTGGGGAAAGAGGAAAGCTTTCTGGAAATAATGAAAGTGTTTTAGATTCATTGTGTCCCTAGGGGAAAAAACGTTATTTATAAGAGAGATGTTCAGGATAAGAACACAGAATGAAGGGGAAACAATAGGAATTTGTCAAGACTCAGATCAAACTGTCTAAGGGTGTAACAATAAAAAGTTTGAATGGTTACTAAGAATGGTTATTAAACAGTAGAACACACACAACTAAAAAGCCTAGAGAAAGTGCACAGCATATGACTGAGTGCCACAGCTAAACCACAAAGGGAAAAGTCCACAATAATTAAATTGTCCAGAGGCAGAAAATTGAAGATCAGGAAACAATGCCAGCCATGTGGCAACCAGCATAAGTATACGAAATACCCAGCATCTGGGCAGATATGAAGAAACTGTAACAAGCCCAACTATTATGCTGAAATATGCAGAGAAAGCAGGAAAGTGCATATATAAAGTGCAAACATGGATTCCTCCATTAAAAAGGAAGAGCTGTTCTTAAGTGCAGTAATGGAAGAGGAGGAAAACTTAAACTGGCTAATTAAAATGTCTACAAATGGCACTTATGTGCCAAAGAAGATAATTTATTGTTTACTTGTGCCCCAGTACGTAAGAGAGCTGTAAGAAGCCATATGAAAGTACATGAATCAGAAGTGTCTGAAAGACTATAATGGAGGAATAATACCAGTTTTGGGCGTGTGAACATAGACACTTAAGTAAAAAGGGAAAATGATAAAAACAAGAATTCGTGATGGTATACGAAGACAAGCAACTGGTCTTGGGCCTATCCACATAGAAGGTACGTGGTCTCATTAAGAGAATGTATGCCACAGAGACAGTCAACACAGAACCAGGTATGAACGTATAAATCACATCATATGAAGATGTATTCACAGGAAATGGGTGCCTCTCAGTAACTGTAGTTAACAGAAGATGCAGAACCTGTGGTACATACTACATGAAAACTCCACAAACCATAAGAAAGAAGCTAGAAGAGTTGTGGAACATGTCTTCAGATGATATTCAAATAATAGAACCACTAACTGTTTGGATTCACTCAATGATTGTTTAAAAAAAAAAAAAAAAGGAGGGGGGATTACAGCTATGTATGGATCCTAAGGAGCTCAACAAAAATATAAGAAAAAAACCACACTTGCCTACAAGAAGTGAGACGGCAGGAACCAACTCTTCAAGCAAATTACATATATTGGCTGGATTTTGGCAGACCGCTTGGACAGAAATCTCTAAGATCTGTACTTTCATACACCATCAGCAGATACCGCTTAAGACTGCCCTTTGGAATACGTTCTGCTTCAGAAGTATTTTACCATACAATAAGCCAGATGCTAGAAGGCCTGGAAGGTGTGAAAGTGTACACTGATGAGACAATAATTTGGGGCAACACTCTCACTGAATATCATGAACAACTGAGGAGAGGACCAGAAATTGCAAAAGCTAACCACCTTAAACCGAATGAGGCCAAGTGTCAATTTTAAACAATGGAAATAACATACTTGGGAGAAAGATTGACCACTCAATGGGAATTTTGCCCAATGAATCAAAGATTCAGGCAATACTGAACATGCTGCATTCTGAAGATAACAAAGGGGAATTCGAAGGCTGCAAGGCATATTGAAATAGGTCAGCAAGTTCATATCTAACTATACAGTTCACACAACTCACCTAAGAGAACATCTCCACAAGGTCACTGACTGGGCCTGGATGCCAGAGCATGAAAGATTTCAATGATTTAAGCACATTTTGATATCAGCGCCAATGCTGCAATTTTTTGACCCATTGAAAGACATCAAGCTCTCCACAGATTCCTCAAAAGGAGGGTTGGGAGCAATACTATTACAGTGTCATGGAATGGATTGGTTGTCAGTCTGATATGCATTTAGGACCATGATAGCTGCAGAAATGATGTACACACAAATTGAAAGAAAAACATCGTCTGATGTATGGATGTAAAAGATTGTACTACTTTTACTATGGCTGTAGCTTCAAATCAGAAAGTGATCACAAGCCACTTATTACAATACACAGTAAGGGATTTGGAGAAGCACCTCCAGGGTTGCAGTGACTACTTTTGAAAATACAGAAGTATGATATGACCCAGGAGTTTCACAGAATCACAGAAATGTAGGACTAGAAGCAATTACACTTCCCATCTGCCACCTCTGAGGAGACAGGAGCAAGTAAACCTAAACCATCCTTGACATGTGTTTGCCCAACCTGTTCTTAAAAACCTCAAAGGATGGGATTCCACAACCTCCCATGGAAAACTGAAGTACTTAATTACCCTTATAGTTAGGTTTGGCATAGGAAAAACTTTCTAATGTCTATCTTGCAGCAGATTAAGCCAGTTACTTCTTGCCTCCCTTCAGTGGACATGGAGAACAACTGAATTGTTCTCTTTATAAACAGACTTTAATATGTTAACATATTTGAAGAATTATCAGGTTTCCAATCAGTCTTCTTTTCTCAAGACTAAGCATGCCCAGTTTTGTTAAACTGTTCCTCATAGGTCAGGTTTTCTAACCTTATCATTTTTATTGTTTTCCTTTGGACTCTTTAACCTGTCTGGTCATTCAGTGACAGACCTGCGGGTGGCTATATTACAACAGAAAAACTTCAAAAACAGACTCCAACGAGAGACTGCTGAGCTAGAATTGATATGCAAACTAGACACAATCAACTCCGGTTTGAATAAGGACTGGGAATGGCTGAGCCATTACAAACATTGAATCTATCTCCCCTTGTAAGTATTCTCACACTTCTTAACTGTCTGTACTGGGCTAGCTTGATTATCACTTCAAAAGTTTTTTTTCTCTTAATTAATTGGCCTCTCAGAGTTGTCTTACCAACTCCCACCTGTTTATGCTCTCTGTATGTGTGTATATATATCTCCTCAATATATGTTCCATTCTATATGCATCCGAAGAAGTGGGCTGTAGTCCACGAAAGCTTATGCTCTAATAAATTTGTTAGTCTCTAAGGTGCCACAAGTACTCCTGTTCTTTTTTCTCTCAAACAAAATGATCAGTTTCTTAAACTATTAGATACTGCAACAATAGGAAGTGAAAAAAAGGTAAATATTACATCAAAACATTTATTACTGTTCAAGTTGAGGGATTCTAATATCAGAATCTCGTTCTATGGGGTGTGGGATGGTGGAGAGGGAGAAATCACAAAATAAAATCATCAGGCAATGGGTGAGAGAGTTGGAAAGAGCTTCTGTAACAATGAAACCAAGCGATAGTGATGTTAGGATGGAGTGTAGGATAAAGTATTATGAAAAAATAGTAAAGGAGATCAGCCTTTAGAGCCAATCTCTGCCACCAAGAACATGACATGTGAGAAACTTGAGCTGAAAGGATACTGAGCATTTCAAAAGGCGCTTTTTTGTTAGTATGGACCATATTAATATCCCATAATTAAGACTAAGATTTTGTCACGGATATTTTTAGTAAAAGTCACGGACAGGTCATGGGCAAAAAAAAAAAAAAAAAAAAAATTCACGGAAGCCATGACCTGTCCAGTGACTTTTACTAAAAGTATCTGACAAAATGAGGAACTGTGGGTCCCCACACCACCTGAAGCGGGGCAGCTGTGCAGGGGCTAGGAGTCGCCTGCAGCCACTGGGGGCTGCGGGGTACCCCTGCAGCCTCCAGCTCTGGGGGTTCCCCACTGCCCATGAGACCTGGGAGCTGTGGGGTAACCTCGCCTCCCATATAAGCCGTGAGTAGTGGGGTACCCCTGCCGTTCCAGGGGCCTGCGGCACTCAGGAGCTCGGAGGTTCCCCTGCGGCAGCTGTGAGGTGCCTCTGCTGCCCACAGGGGCCAGGAGCTCTGGGAGTTCCCCCCATGGCAACTGGGAGCTCTAGGGTACCCCGCCGCGCACGGCTGCTTGGAGCTTTGAGGGCCGCCAAAAGTGGTGGGGGTACCCTGACATTCCCTGCCCCCACAGGCAACTCTGCAGCTCCCCACCACTGCAGGCTGAAGTCATGGAGGTCACTGGACGTCACATATTCTGTAGCCTTACTTTAATATGCAAATCTTTGAGTTATGGGTAACAAGCCCCAAACTAATCTGATAACTACAGGCTAGATAGAAACTGATCTCCCTTTGATATATTAATGAAAGGCAATCAGCCTCCAAATTAACTCAAAGGGAATGCCTCTTACTCAGTTTATTCTACAAGTTAATTTCACATGAGAGTTTTCAGGGTGAGAATATGTACCCAAACCCATCACAAACAGTACTGATTATACCAATTCATTTGGGATTATTTGCTATTACTGTTAACACAAACACAGCTTGCACACAACTCTTCCATCCATGAACACAATGATATTCAGTGCATCAGTCTAAAAGCTGCTGAAGCACTAGCTTTTGCCAACCCAGTTCCTGGGACAAAGCTCCTATATGTAATCAAAGCAGAGCTCAAAGCTCAATGTTGGAAATTTAAACAGAATTTAAACAGAAAATGTGAATGATAATTGGGAATTGTTTAAGAACACTTTACTAGATGCTCAAAAAGCCACAATCAAGAAAAGGTCATAATGGTTAAAAAAATACCTTGACTCACTGGGGAAGTGAAGACTGCTGAACGAATGAAAGAAAGGGGATGTCAACAGTAATGAATATAAATCAGCTAGGAATCGTAGAAAATTGATAAGGGAAATACAGGGACACGAAGTCATCGAATCAAGTACATTAAGAACAAAAATAATCCTAACAATGGCATTGGTCCATTGCTAGATCGAAATGGTAGAATTATCAAGAATATTGGAGAAAAGGCAAAAATGTCCAATAAAGAGATCTATTCTGTATTTGGGGAAAAACAGATGATGTAGTCATATTGTATGACGACAATGACACTCCTTCCATTCCAACAGTAACCCAGGAGGATGTTGAACAGCAGCTACTGAAGTTAGACCGTTTTAAAATCAACAGGTCCAGCAACTTATATACAAGAGTTTTAAAAGAGCTGGCTGAGGAGATCACTAGACCATTAATGTTGATTTTCAATAGGTCTTGGAACACCAGTGAAATTCCGGAAGACGGGAAGAAAGCTAATGTGTCAGAATTTAAAAAAGGTAAATGGGATGGCCCGGGTCACTATAGGCCTATCAATCTGACATCAATCCCAGGCAAGATAATGGAGGGGCTGATATGGGACTTGATTAAGAAAGAATTAAAGGAGGGTAATATAATTAATGCCAATCACTGGGTTTATGGAACATTGTTAATTTAACAGAATCTATCTTTTTAAAGAGATTACAAGATTGACTGATAAAAGGTAACAACGCTGATGTAACGGACTTCTGTAAGGCACTCGACTTGGTATTGCACAACATTTTGGTTAAAAAACTAGAATGCAAAATTAACATTAGTACACACTAAATGGATTAAAAGCTGGCTAACTGATTGGTCTCAAAATGTAATTGTAAACTGGAAATCATCGAGTGGGTGTGTTTCTTGTTGGGTCCTGCAGGCATCTGTTCTTGGCTTTGTGCTATTTAATATTTTTATCAATGACCTGGAAGAAAAACACAAAAATCGTCACTGAAAATTTACAGATGACAAAAATTGTGAGAGTGAGAGACCCTTGATCCCCTCAATAGGTTCACTATCTTAAACTACACAAACTCACTACACAGTTGTTATAATATACATTCCAAAGAGTATGTTGTAAGGTATCATATGAAAACTGGTGACACTGCTCATTAATACTTGTGTGTGATGTATGTACAGTTAGTGTGTAAAGAGTTATCTAGGCATACTGGAAAATGTGATTAAAATATGTTTGGACCAAGCAATCCAAGCAGAATTGATAAACAGAGTCCTACACAAAAGAACGTATATTGGCCAGTCTGCCTGGGTCAAGAATTGTAAGCCAGAGACAATGGATAATAAATATATTTGCATCTATTGTAAACACAATGATAAAGCTAACAGGCAAAGGAGGAAAAGTCATGGCTTAGTTAAAAACAAAAGACAACAAAGTACATTTGGATCCAAGGTAAACAGGGTGATCAAACAAGCAGGAAGACGGAAAACAAACAGCATGATTGGACTCTGAACTCAAGGGGGTCTTCTTGGCTTTTGAGGCAAGACAGTGAACTTTGGTGAATATAATGAGCAACAAAAAGACGTTCTGGCTATCGATCACTTAAGGATGAAAGGGGCCACTGCTCTTGGAATCTGTGAAAGGTGGATCCCCCAGCCATGTGGGTTGAGAACGCTGAGAACTAACTAACTGAGAAACTGCCTGAGACAAGGATTGTAATCTGTTACATTTTAGACACTAGAAAGAGTGTTTTACTTTTGTTTTATTTGTAATCATTTTCTGTTTGTTATCCTTGCTTACTATCACTTAAATCTCTGTTCTTATTTAATAAATTTATTTTTGGTTTTTCCTTAAAATCATCTCAGTGCGGTGTATAAAAGTAAGTGTCATTCCTCAGCTAAACTAATAGGCTGGGTGTATACCATCTCTTTGGAGGCAGCAGACTTGGTAATATCTGTGAGTGTCCGGTGAAAGGGGCTAGATACTGCAGAGGAATGCTCTTCCAGGTGGTTCGGGAACAAACATTCACTGAATGTTGCCTGCAAGGCAAGGTTGAAACTAGCAGAGTCTCAAGTAGTTTGCTGGTGAGGCAGACAAATTGGTGTGTCAGGGAGCTGACACATTTAATCTCCAACAAAGCTCTCTCTTGCTGAGGCAGAGGGTAATACAGTGACTTATGGTTTTGGGTGCCCCAAGAAAGCATTACAGATTGGTATAGAATTAAGAGGATAGGACACTGATACAGAGCAACCTGGGCACAAGCAAATATGCATTTTAATATGACTAAATGTAAAGTTGTACATCTAGGAACAAAGAACGTAGGCCATACGTACAAGATGGAGGTGAGATGGGGGCAGTTCTATTGTGGAAAGTGATGACTCTTAAAAGGACACTGGGGTCATGGTGGATAATCAGTTGAATATGAGCTCCCGATGTGACATTATGGCTAAAAGAGCTAGTACAATCCTTGGATACATTAACAGAAATCTTGACCTGAAGCAGAAGTATTTGGTGCGACCACTACTGGAATACTGTGTCTAGGTCTGATGTCCACAATTCAAGAAGGATGTTGATAAATTGGAGAGGGTTCAGAGAAGAGCCATGAGAATGATTAAAAGGATTAAAATTTATGCCTTATGGTGATAGCCTCAAGGAGCTCGATCCATTTAATTTAACAAAGAGAAGATTAAGGGCATCTTAAATCACAGTTTATAAGAGTAACTACACGCAGATCAAATATTTGATAATGGGTTCTTCATTCTAGCAGACAAAGGTGTAACAAGATCTAATGGCTGGAATTTGAAGCGAGACAAATTCAGACTGGAAATTTTTAAAGGATATGAGTAATTAAACCCTGAATAAATTTACCAATGGTTGTGATAGCTGCTCCAGCACTGGCAATTTTTAAAATCAAGACTGGATGTTTTTCTAAAAGGTATGCTCTAGTTCAAACGGAATTGTTTTGAAGAAGTTCTATGTCCTGTGTTATACAGGAGGTCAGGCTAGATGATCATAATGGTTCCTTCTGGCCTCAGAATCCATGAATCTATGGAAGTTCCTAGCCACTCGTTCATAAATCTTGTGCCAGCTCCTGTAGTGAAATGCAGAGGCCCCTTGTTTTTCAACCTTCAATTCCTTATGACACTTATTAATAAAATGAGCTTCCCGAGGTCACTGCAGCTGCTTTACGAGCTGCATGGCTACCCACTGATGCCTCAAAAATATCTTCTCTTTTAGATTAGTGTTTTTCCCCCCCTTATCTCTGGCATTTAGACCCCTATTGCTGTTTATTAAACACTTCTGTGAACCAATTCAGTCAACACAAACTATGTCAATTGATGCATCAAGACTTTGAGATCCATGGCTCCTACTTAATCTGTGAGGAAAACTGGGCTTTTCAGAATGGGAGGTGGGTAATGGAGGCTGGAGAGACTAAGCCTTCCCAAACCTCCGCTAATGCACCTCACCACAGCCCCGGGGTGAGGCCACATCAGGCTTCAGAGTTTCTCTGGGTGGGCCCAGGTTTGGCCCTTGCTGGCTGGCCAGGGCTCGGGGATACTCCAGATGCCAGTGGGCTGGCCTGGGCTTGGGGCTGCTCGAGGCGCCAGCTGGGGTTCGGGGCTGCACTGGCAGGCTGGCCATCAAGAGCGGGGGCAGGGCGTGGAGTGGGGATGGGGGGCCTAGCCTCCCCAAAAGGGGTGTGTGCGCGCGCGCCACCCACGCTTTTCAGCATTTTTCTTCTTCTCCGCCACACACCTTTTTTAATCTTAAAGGTCTAGAGAAGTCAGTCACCAACTTAACTTGAATAGTCTCACTGCAAATCTTTCTGTTTTGGGCTTTTGAGAGATCTGATAATACTGACTCTTTGTACTGCGTGACTACTCGACAGTAACTACTACACCAGAATATTGCTGCTACAGCTAAAGAGTGTATAATTGGAGTTAGTTTCATTTTTGTTTCCTGTTCACACAAGATTTTTCCAGTGCACACTGAAAGCATAAGGTCATAGCACCTACGATTTAACAATATTAGAAATCCAGAAAATATTTATATTATCAGTGTCTAAAGCATATTTGTATTTTAACATGTGTACCCATCTTGTTAAGTGTAGTCTGTTTTTAAGCTCCATAAGAATAATAGTTGCAGGTAAAACTGAAATTATGAAATAAAAAATAGCAGGCAAGTACCACATTTTAAGGTTATTATGCTTGTGGGCCCCAGACACAAAAGAGAAAATAAAATATTTATGACTATCCAGGGAATATGGCAGGCAACTGTGCTGAAGTATTAGTATTTGTATAATCAAGCGCATGCACTATAAATCTTAATAAAAATAACTTCATATGGGATATTTTGAGTATTCTTCTTTTGCATGTCACCTGAATTTAATGTTTTTTAAAACCGATTTCTCAATTTGGTTTTTAAAAATAAAGTTAAAAAGAGACTTAGTTTTTAATTTGTGAGGTCTGAAGCAAGTGCACACACTGCTACACCTCCCCACCCAAGAACAGAAAAGGGTTCACTTTCTTCACCTCATCATCTTACCTGCTACTTTTATAGGGAAACTCTTCTCTCTTTAAAAAGTTGAGTATATTAAATGCCCACCTCCATTCTCAAGAAAAAAAGACTGATATACCGGAGAAGATATTACCAAGATTGCCTGCTAACTCATAAAAAGGTTTACAACATTCATTGAGCACTAATTTGTGTCAAACTGGGTGAATAGTTAAGCAAAGCTTAATACGCACACCTACCTACCTACCCACACACACACAGTCCCAACCCTTTATATTGAAGTTACACCATACTGTAGATTGAAAATTCAACTCAGTACATTTTGCACGTTAGGGCTGTGTCACTTTCAAGAACTATGGCTGCAGTGAATAAACGGAAGCAGCAGTCCCCCAAATTCCTGTCTATCTTGCCAAACCACCTAAAAAGTAACCGTAAGACAAAGTTAGTCACATTAATTCAACTACCTACACCAATAATCCTAATTTCTTCAAACTAAATGCAAGAGTCTGCATATATCATCATGTACATGAAATTCCCTCAGTTTTGTATTATTAATTACAACAATAATAATAATAATAATTTTGGTGAATTTCTTCCAGTAGTGCTCCCATGAGATGCTACAGAATTACTATAGCTCTACCTGCACACGCATTTCCATAAGAAGTCCATTTTCTGAGCTTTAGAACCTGAATGTCTATCTCCTATTGGTATATTTTGCATCCAATATGTAAGGACGTACAAACAATCAATTTCCTAGATTGACAAAGTTAGAAATCTGTTTGGATTACTAAATCATAATTTCTTTTTTCCTTTAGTTTTGAATTAGATGTACTGGGTTGTTTTAGAATGGTTTTCAATTAACCCTAAGTGTTAGTAACTTGATTACCAAATAAACTTTTACTTTGCTTATTTGGATAACTAAAAACACCTTAAAAACCAATTATTCTCAGCTCTAAGTGCCTTTGCCACAATAAATACAAAAATCATACAACAAAATCCAGCAATCAAGTTACAACAAGAATTAAAATAACCAGTCAGACCCTTAAAACAATTTTTTTTAAAAGACTGAACACATCACTCACCTCCAGATTTCAATCCGAAAATTTTTGCCTGTCCAGATAAGCCCCAATGAAAAGATGGGTTTTTCTCTAGACTCTTAAGGGCAACACATTTAAAAAGCTTTCCACCACCAATGCTCTAGCGTTCTTATTGTTTTATATGTTGCAGACTATTCACACACAAGGGACAGACGACTTAAAAACCACAGTGCCAGTAGTTGAGGACAACAGAAAATCAGAATGTCTAAGCAAGCTATCAATAATACTCATCTGAACAGCATTTTTCTGCAGAGAGACTTCCAAACCCAATTGATTCTACCCATCTGGAGGCCAAGTAATTAAAACAGGCCCTATGCCACAAAAGGAGCAAAAGGTGAGCCCTGACCTCAAGTAGAGACCGTAATGGCAAAGTAACATAGACATCAGCTTTCCCCAAAAGCATCCCAAAACCCAAGATCCATGCTATGACTTGCTTTGTATGTTGAACCAGAAACCATCTAGGATCATCTCATGGTTGTTATGGAGACCATGAGGGGACTCAGAAGAATCATCATTTGCATGGAGATTTAAGTCACCCAAGGCAACAACCATCCTCATGACTATCCAATGTCACATCAGAGGAGAGAACTGAAGTGCAGCCTGTACACCATCTCTATCCCCATTCCTATCATCCAAATAACACTTCAGAAAGAATCATATAATGCCAAGCTGTGTAGTTGCATTACAAATTGAAAGACATTCTTGTGTGTTCTCCCCTTATTACTACGTATTAGGATTAAACTCTTGTCTGGTCTAAGGCATGGGAAAGATCAAAGTATAAACTTTACAGACTCAAAAATCTGTGTGTATCTGTCAAGCATAAGGGGAATCCGTTTCACATTGGTGATGACTTAGCCACTTTATGCATGGTATTTTAAAGTTTTGGTTATTTCACAGAATCTGTTTTGGCTCTATCCTTATGAAAATCATTTTAAAACATTAACACCACCCCATACTATATGACAGTTTTCCAAGGTTACAAGAATGTAACCTCAACAAAATAAAAGGCGTCAGCCAGCTATTTTGCATTTCAAAATTTACTTATAAATTATAGGTTGTGTAATTTACTGTAAGTATTCTTGTGGATTAAAAAGGCACCTGAAGAGATCCACACATTTATATAATTAAAGTACACTGTCATACCCAAAAGAAATAATGAAAAATAAGTAGTGGCATCAAAGCATGTTAACATAGGATTGAACAGCAAAGCTGGACTTGCTCAGATTTTTGTCTTTTGATAGAATGAACTCTTAACCCCATTACACATAAACCTTACATGATTTTAATGCAATTATTTTGACCTGGACAGGATTAAAGCGCTGAAAAATATACTGTAGAGAACAATTCTTTACTGGCAGGTGGGAGGGGTCTCAATTACATAAAAAGTCTTTTCCACCTTCAATTTCTATGATTGTACGGTTAATGCCCTTTTACAAAAAATAAAAACAATAAAAGCAATAAGACCGTTTAAGTTTAAAATGTAATAACAAATAACTGTTTTATTACATTGTTTTATCTCTGTATTTGCTTCTGTGTAAATTTCTGCTTACATGGCAGCCATACACAGAACAACAAAAAGGATTAACTCTTCTTCCTTATAGGAGCTCCACTCCATCTCCATATTTGGAAAGGTAAAAAACAAACAGGTTGAGTGCAGATCAGTTTGGCATAGCTTACTGTTGAATTCCTATTACTTTATCAACCAGCTAGGCAGAGCATCTCATCAGGTGGATGTAAAAAAAATATATGCTATAGAAAAGCTGGTCTCAGTTTGATATAATATTAGTTTAACAAATTAAACAGAATTTATTCTCAGACTGAACATGTATAGCGCTATAGAAATGAAGTGAAATATTCTTGATTGTTACTAACAGCACTTAATGAAGGAAGTTATTCAAAGTAAACTGCAGTTATTCAGTGTAAACTTTTGCTTCATTATCACAGTCTGGAATTTTAGTTTTTTCTCCCCCCTCCCCCCTCAAGTTTACTAATTTTAGATGCTATACCCTAGACAAGCGTATGGTCCTCCTGTTGCCACAACCCTATCCCCATTAAAAATGGCTCTCATTCATGTTTTCAGGGGTTCACTTACTGGAATCAAATAAAGATTACTTTTAAACTTGCTCAACATGCATGGCAGTTTGATTGTCCTACAGGGCTTTAAGTTCAATGCACGTTTACTGAGTGTATATTTTTCAGTCCCTTCACACACACAAAATTTAAAAATTCCATTCTGCAGGAGTGGACAAGCGAGTGCACTGCTGCTCAGTTCCAGGGCAACAAACAGACTTTAAGAGTCTTCCCAGAGCAAGCCTCCTTCAGCAGCTACCATATTCACGGCCATAAAAAACGTCACAGATCATGAAATCTGGTCTTTTGTGTGCTTTTACCCTATGCTATACAAATTTCACAGGGGAGACCAATATTTCTCAAACTGGGGGTCCAGACCCAAAAGGGGGTTGCATGGGGGGGTCCGCAAGATTATTTTAGGGAGGTCGCAATATTGCCACCCTTACTTCTGCACCACCTTCAGAGCTGGGCAACCAAAGAAAGGGGCGGCTGTTGACCAGGTGCCCAGCTCTGAAGGCGGCACCCCACCAGCAGCAGCAGCACAGAAGTAAAGGTGGCAATATCATACTATGGTATGCTATTGCCACCTTACTTCTGAGCTGCTGCCTTCAGAACTGGGTGCCCGGAGAGTGGTGGCTGCTGACTGAGGGTCCAGCTCTGCAGGCAGCAGCAAAGAAGTAAAGGTGGCAATAGCATACCATCCCATCCTTTCTTCTGCGCTGCTGCTGCCCAGTTCTGAAATCAGCATCGCTGCCAGCAGCAGTGCAGAAGTAAGCGTAGCAGTACTGCAGACCCCCTACAATAACCTTGCGACCACTCCCTCCCCCCCACACCCCTCCTTTTTGGGTTAGGATCCCTACAGTTACAACACCATGACATTTCAGATTTAAATAGCTGAAATCATGAAAATTTATTATTTTTAAAATCCTATGACTGTGAAATTGACTAAAATGGACTGTGAATGCACTGCTACAGGCTGGGGACCGACTGGCTAAGCAGCAGTTCTGCAGAAAAGGATCTGGGGATTACAGTGGATGAGAAGCTGGATACGAGTCAGCAGTGTGCTCTTGTTGCCAAGAAGGCTAACGGCATATTGGGCTGCATTAGTAGGAGCACTGCCAGCAGATGAAGGGAAGGGACTATTCCCCTCTATTCGGCACTGGGGAGGCCACATCTGGAGTATTGCATCCCGTTGGGGGCCCCCCATTACAGAAAGGATGTAGACAAATTGGAGAGAGTCCTGCGGAGGGCAATGAAAATGATCAGGGGGATGGGGCACATGACTTACGAGGAGAGGCTGAGGGAAGTAGGCTTGTTTAGTCTGCAGAAGATAAGATTTGATAGCAGCCTTCAACTACCTGACCGGGGGGGGAGTTCCAAAGAAGATGGAGCTCGGCTGTTCTCAGTGGTGGCAGATGACAGAACAAGGAGCAATGGTCTCAAGTTGCAGTGAGGGAGGTCTAGGTTGGATATTAGGAAACACTATTTCACTAGGAGGGTAGTGAAGCACTGGAATGGGTTACCTAGGGAGGTGATAGAATCTCCATCCTTAGAGGTTTTTAAGGCCCGGCTTGACAAAGCCCTGGCTGGGATGATTTAGTTGGTGTTGGTCCTGCTTTGAGCAGGGGGTTGGACTAGATGACCTCTTGAGGTCTCTTCCAACCCTAATCTTCTATGAATTTGGTAGGGCCCTAGGTATGGTGGAAGGCAGGTAGTAGTCCTTGCTGATATGGTGGACTTCTCCCCCTTCCCCCTCCCACATCCCCAATTTTCCTTTCTTGGGGAGAAGGCCCTCTAAATAGAATATTCATCTGTCCCTCCTTTCAAGCCACTCTCCTGCTTGTCCAGCAACCTCTTCTCCACCCAGCTTCCTTCCCCTTCCTCCTTGTGCTGCTGTTCTAAACCGGTGGGTGGGTGATGGAAGGATAGATAGATATATTTTTATAGGGGGAGGAATAGCTCAGTGGTTTGAGCATTGGCCTGCTAAACCCAGGGTTGTGAGTTCAATCCTTGAGGGGCCCACTTAGGGATCTGGGGCAAAATCAGTACTTGGTCCTGCTAGTGAAGGGAGGGGGCTGGACTCGATGACCTTTCAAGGTCCCTTCCAGTTCTAGGAGATGGGAATATCTCAATTAATTAAAAAAAAATAAAAAAAATTAAACAATGAGAGGGGCAGCAGATGTATGAACTGCAGAGGAGTGAAGGGGGTAGTAAACTCCCATTTGGGAAACACCCCTTGCACATCAGAAAGATTATTGCCTCTCCTACACATCATAAAATGAAGTCAGGGCCTCAACATAAAAGTTAAAATGACTAATTCAGAAGAGGTGAGTGGTGCAATTTAGCACTTACACATGGGTGGGATAGGTGAAAGTAGGTCTAGGGAAGTACACGTGAGCTTAACTTGCATCACTTCTTAATTTGGCCCAATGACTTTACCATGATGTAGATTTATACAAGCACAGACTGAGGATGGAAGAGATGACATGAAGATTCATAAAAAGCATGTAAACTTACGTTAGAGTTTTGATTAGTTTGTTGAACCTTTTAAATGTAGACTGGTGCACAGTTATGGCAATATACATTGCTGGAACTAATCAGTGAAAGGACAGAGAAACTGTAAATCACTATATTAAGAGTTTCAACCTGTTTTATTAAAGCCCCTTTTTGACAAATTGCTGGGTGGGCTATCTGCACCCTCATCATGCCCTAGCACAGGTGCCATTTCTCTACATTTCTGACCATTCTCGCTCACTCCTTTTTTCGATCTTCTTCCACCTCACCCCAAATCTTGTTTTCCCATGTCTTCTGCTTTCATTTTTAAACATTCTTTGCACTTCTCCTTCCTGGTTGCTCCCCTGCCCAGGGCCTCACTCATCTGAAAGCTATGCGCTACTCAGGGTGGGGGTATCCCATAGAGACTGTGTGGGGCTTGAAAACTCTCTTTGCAAGCTGAGCTGTTCATTGGAAGAGTAGAGACATAAAGCTTGAGGCTAATGAGACACTATCACTCTGCAACTCCATATCCATGACCTATTCAAGTGACCAACAATCTTAGAGTGCTACAGGAGCAGGGAGGGAAGGTGGTTTTAGAAAGCTACAACCCACTATAGCCAAGACACCATATTTGTAGGAGAGTAACAGAGAGCATCCAAAATATCAAGGGCCCCCAGGGGAAAAAAAACACTACACATTAATCTGCAGCTAAAACAAACAGCTACCTCATGCTGTGTCTTGCCATCCATCTCCTGTAGATCACCTGTTATTAATTCTATGCCTCACTGAATTTAAAGTGACCCCTTTTAAAAATTGGTGAAATTTAGTCAGTCTACAGCTAAGTACATCCTTCTGGTATCGTGCTACCTACTCTTCCTTTCCAGAAATAGTGTCTCCATCTATCTATAGTTTTGTTTCTCTTTTCAGCTTGTGACTATCCTTTGTACTGAATCTTTATATTTCTGTCTACAACAGCAACTGTCATTTTGTGAGGCAGAATTCATGCAGCACGTCACAAAGGACACACACCACTCTCTCTCTCATGGAGACTCGTTTTGTTTTTGTTATTAACTTAAATTTAAGTTAATTCAAAATGAATATATAAAACTTTTGGATAAGGAAAAAGTTTATAGATGGAGACATAAGTATTTAGGTATGCTAAGCCAGGTAAGTATCTGGATGAAGGACAATATGTGGTATATTTCACCTTTTTACTACATTTCATTCCTTTTGCTAATCATGTGCCCAACCATGTTACAAAATTACAGACTGTTTATTTTGCTTACTAGTAATACAGATACTGATTGCCACTGAGAAGCATCTTTGAGATGAGTGGTAACAATCATGGGAGGTGTCAACTCTTAAATTAAGAGCCAAAACTGTAGGATGTGTTCACTAATTGTTGGTGGATCACTTTCTGCCCTGTTCACTAGCCTGTGAACAAGTTGCCTTTGCTATACCAGCTAACAATTTATGAATGGTTGTAGCAGATTCTCCATCACAGACAACTTTAAAAATCAATATTGGATGTTTTTCTAAAAGATATACTCTAAGAGTTATTTGGGTGAAGTTCTATGGCCAGTCAGATAAGTTGACCACAATGATCCCTTCTGACTTTGGAATCTATGAATCTAAGTTATGTTGGGGGGGGGCGGAGGAAGAGAGGGGGAATATTTTCAAAGCATGAATGGGCAGTTAGATGCTCAACTCCCATTTGTGTCTTTGAAATCTCCCCTATGAGCGTATTAGGCTAATGGTGAAATCAACAATTGGGGCAGGTCTGTAGGTATTCCATCTACCTCAAGGTAATATATATTCAAAGCTACATAAACATACCAGAAGGTTGGGGCAGCTTATACAACTGGACAACAAAGCCAAAGTATCATAATTGATAAACACAAATCTTTTGTTTAAATTGGCACCTAGTGAGGTTCTTGCACTGGTAAAAAGGGAGCATAAACAAGGGTAAGGACTAAGGAGGGACAGAGTTAGTGGCAATGTTGGAATTCTTTCACCAATAGGGACCTTTACACCAGAACTACAGCTTTTCCAGTACTTCTTAACTCCAGACATCCTTTCAAACTTTTGGTTTTTAGAACTACCATGTTGCTAAAGTTTATTCTCATCATTATACTACCTTAATTTTGTTAGGGGCTTAAATTACTTTCTCAGAAAGTAATCTTCATGGAAGATGCACAATAACAGCCCTGAGCACATATTCCTTGTGCCTCTCATGACAGTAAGAAGGCTGTGCTCCTGACCACCCTTATTTTCCCAGCAATTCAAAGCCTGTAGAAGGCCAGGTTCTCTGCCACTGCTACAACCCCCTGGGGATGGACAAGTAGTTGGTAGTGAGTCAGGGACTGCTAAATCAGATCCTCTCTGGGGATTTTTAAAGTTTGTGTCTTTTTAAATTTTCTTTTAAAGTTAAATCTAAAGAGACTATTGAGGCAGTTCGGGGTATGCAATGGGAGTTTCAAGCATATGCATGAGTTGGTACTACTAGCATGGATCTACCATAAGACTAAGCATAGCCTTTTTCAAAAGAATTTTCCCTCAGATGCTGTGTATTTAAATGACACTTAAAGCTGACCTTTTTTTTTTTTAATGTTTTCATTGTTTGTGCACTGAGAGATGTGTTTATGAATTTAAACATCTAACTAGATAACACCAAACAAACATTTGTCTCTTTGGTCTTACCTCAATCCAGAGTGTCTCTAGACCCAAGTACTGAGGTCGGGTCTATACTTAAAATATTTTGCCAGTAGAGTGGTGCTGGTTAGGTGTGTAATGTTTTATTTAATTTATTTATTTATAACTGGCAAAAGTCCTAGTATAGCCGCAATTATATACTGGGAGAAAAGTGTTTTTGCCAATATTTTTTTTTTTTGAGGAGCTGGTGTAAGTTATACTGACAAAATGTGCTTGTGCACTGGGCTGGTTTGCTGGTATAGCTATACCAGCAATTCTTTTCTAGTGTATACTAGAGCTAAGAGTGCTTTGCTATTCAGCAGGGAATACTCCTCAGGAATCACAGAGCTTTACATCTAAAAAAATGCTGTGCAAACATTAAGAGGAAATGGCTGTGATTCAATTTCTATTCAACTGTGGTCATACATTGTTTTGACGTCTGTCCTGAAGCAGAGTTCTGAGAGTTAATGGCTACCTTGTTGATCTAACAGCGAGGCAGAAGAAAGCTACCAGTTTGGAAGTTACTATGGAGCCACTGTAGCTGGATTTAATAGGAGTAAGAAGTATTTTCTCACTCAAATACTGTATTTTTATTTTCATTTTCCTAAAGCCACATCTGGAATCCCTTGTGTGGTCTTCGTGTTCCAGAAAATTGAGGTAACATAGAAAACAAGAGTAATCTTGGTCATGTTCAGAGTTTATACAGTAGAACTTTAATGTTATGAACACCAATCTTACAAATGACCAGTTATACGAACCATTTATCCCAATGGGGAAAAGGTTTAAAAAAAACAAAACAAACAAACAAACAAACAACAAAAACCACACACGATGAAAGTGATGTCAAAGAAAGATCAGTCATGACATCCCTTCACATTCTGATGCCTTCATTGCATTGGAAATCACTTTGCAGTAGTCTGAATGACAAGAAGAAAGGGATGCAGTATACCATACTGCAACTTACGTCCCTAGTGACTGATTTTGAGATGTTCAACGTTATTAACTCCTCAATGCCCAATAGTCTGAAAACAGGAGTTCTACTGTATACAGGTGTTAAGGTTTTGCTGCTTTCCCGCAATGCAATTCTCAGCAGAAAGTAAAGTTATCTGTAGACCTATTCCCATACAATGCTGAGCAGCCTCAACTTCCATTTAAATAAATATGAGCTGAGAGTGATTTTCCCAAAAATTTTAAGATAGGGTGGGTTTACCCTGAGGCAAGATTTGTCCAATATGGCTGGCACTTATTCCCTACACTCTGGGGAAGACTGATAGCTGCTTCTTAAGGGTGTCTGGGTGTTTCCTCAATATAGGCAGCACTATAAAAATGAGTCATGGGACATTACTCAGGAACTAAATAGGGAAATGGCTGCACTGAGAAATAGCAACCGTGGACTGAGAAGCTGCTGGAACTCAACCGTATGCCAAATTTTGGGGAAGTTATTGTATATATTTCACTGGTGGAGATTTTAAGTTCTAATTATGCTTTAATTTCTCACATGCAAGAATTAGGGGAGCTTAGACTAAGAAGCTGCAAATCAACAAACAAAACATCCTTCACCACATTTCCTCACCTCAAACAGAAATCAGTATTGCTGGCCATCATGATTTTATCATGACTATTGCAAAATTAGATGGCTTTAAAAAATTTCACAAGACTTTGATTTCTGCCCTAAATCTTGTGAAGTTTTATCCTTCCCCGAAAGGGCTGCAATTTGCCACTACTGTCATGGGATAAAGCAAGAAGTTGTCCTCAGCAAGATGGTCACCATTTCATATTAACATTTGCTAGTGGCTTTGTATGGCCTTTCTAGGCAGCCAGTTTCTAGGTTTTTTTGTTTGGGTTGGGGGTTGTTTTTTTGTTTTGTTTTTATTAAAGATAGACCCAAAATCATGACCCATCTTAAGAGTTAATTTTATTTGCATCTTTTCCTAGCAAAAATAAAATACATAAATAAATACAAATAAAAACGATCCTTATAGCACAACAGTCTTAAAATTCCAGTTTTTAAGTCTTAAAACAAGAAGCCAATTATTCTGACCTTCAAAGTGAAAACCCTTGCGAAAGGCTTAATCCACTGATTTTATCTAAGCAATAGACTGTACATCAAGTTTGGAAACAAATGTAATCGCCGCTATAACAATATCATACAAAAGTCTGCTGTTAGTTTTTACCGGTTCGTAGATTTCTTGTGCCTGGAATCCTTTGAATCTTTAAACCAAGCCACTATTTGTCTGGACACTGTAGAAGTCAAATGGGGAAACTAAGGACTCCAGCTGTGTCTTATCTCTATGTTAGCACACCATCCATCTGGCTTACAATTGCCGCTTTAAAGACAAAAAATTGGTCCCATCACAGGGTTTCAATGCAGCCTGCCACCACTGAGTCCATTATAAGAGCTGACTTTCAATCCAGGAAACAGCCGAGGGCGTCTTAATTTTTTTTAAGACAGACCCAAGAATACATCACATCTGGAAACTTATTTATTGCTCCTCCAAGTTTTTATATACTCTCAGACAGAGAACACGATCAGTCTTCTAGAAACACTGACAAGGATTTACATCTTAAATGTAGTGCTACTCTGTCTCAACGTATTAAGCAAATACACATGCAGGTAAGTAGTCTTATCTGCATCAAGGAGAGACTCTAGGCTAAATCTAACATCTTCCTTCCTCTTTTGAAAATAGAGTTGTTGAAAAAAAATCACTCAAATTAAGACAAAAAATGGACAGATTTTAAGAACTCTCCCATTCTTGTTTCAATGTAAGTTAAGGAGGAAGAGATTGATGTAAAATGAGATGGTGACCATCCTCTGCCCGATTACAGGAGTCACATAAGCTAGCTGTGGCTTCTAAACAGGTTTGTTTTGTGCGCTCTGGATGCTTTATAGGGCTTTGCTTAAAACCGAAACCAGCTCTGCATGTACACAGGGTGGATGAAAAGGAAATGTGCCCTCTTATGCCCAGAAACACTTCTCTCTTTTCTGTTGTAAGGTGCAAGATGAGGCCTTTGAGCTACCATTTCTCAGGAGAGTCTCAATATGGCATCTATCACGAGCAGAACAGAAGGATCTTGCTATTGAGGAAGTCACAAGAGGTACAATTACCCCATATACTTCATGGCAGGGAAAATTAATCTGTTTTGCTATATAAGGACATTGAATAAAAAGGGGGGGGGGGAATACAAAGTCCTGTGCAAGAGGCAAGCGTAGCTGACATAATGCCAAAAAGACGGACATGCTTTTTGCTCCATCTGCCTGTTAAAAAAAGAGTGCATGCATGATAACCCAGCTTTCTGTACTGTCAATATCTAGAGTGCAGAAATTACTGGGAAAAACACATAGAAAAATTGCAAAGTACTATAGTAATCCCCTGCACATAACATGCAATACGGGCCATCCTCTGGGAAGTGAGCATTATAGAAGATAGACATCAGTACTATCAGTTACAAGATCATAAGTGTGAGTGACAAACTCAGAATTTACTGAAATGAAATTCCCTTATTTTGTCCAAATCAGGGTGGATAAAAATGAATGATTTTTTTAAGAAAAAAAAAAAAAGCCAGATTTTTTTGATAGGTTTTTTCCTCAAAAAGCATTTTAAGATGCATTATAGCTCAAAGATATCTCACCATGGAATAGGGATTATAAATTCTATAGCACGAGACAATATATTCATGTAATGTTTAAGAAAAGTTTTGTAAAGGAGTTCCAATAGTTCATTGATTAGGGACCCAATCTTATGGGGTTCCAGGGCTTCTGTATAGATTATTCAGGTTAATTTTTCTATCTACCCAATGGGACTCAGTGCTCAGTCTAGAAGATACCATCAGAGATGCTTAGTTTTGCAGTTCTCAAACTGTGGATTTGTATCTCCAGAGATCACATACTTGTTAACAGCAAAAATGTTTTTAAGTAAATAAATAAATAATATGTAATATAGAGGTGAGAAATAACAGACCTCAACCCTATTATCCCTCTGCAAATTTGTGTGTACAGAGTCAATCCCTTACCTCTCTCAAAGTACAAAGTTTCAAAAAGTTCAATGAATAGAAGATTGTTGGAGGCAAAATAGAGCTGGACAAGGAGAAGTTTGGAGAGAAATGTGAGAAAGAAGGGACAGACAATAGTAACAAAAGTGAAACTTTGAGCAGCATATTCCAGAAGTCTTGAGGGCTTTCTGAGTGTAGCCTTCACTGATTTAAGATCTACCATACTATTCTCTCACTAGAAGGGAAAACCTATAATGGCAGCAGGCTGTAAAAGAGACCCAGTTTGGGAATATTTTAATTAGGGTTACCATATGTCCGGATTTCCCCGGACATGTCCGGCTTTTTGATGCTCAAATCCCCGTCCGGGGGGGAATTTCCAAAGAGCCAGACATGTCCGGGGAAATAGGGAGGCATAAGCCAGGGTCCACCCAGCACGATCCGCCGGGTCCGCAGCGTAGCCCAGCTGCCCCAGCTACAATGCTCAGGCGGGGATCAGGAGGGCTCGGGCTTCCCTTGCAGGCGGGGACCCCCCGGCCACTGGGGGACCCTTCCTGTGGCCCCGCTGCCCCGCGCAGCTTGGAACCCGGCGCCACGGGAGCTGTTTCCGGCGGGGACAGACAGGCCGGGGAACGAACTCGGCGGCAGGAAGGAAGCTGTGTCCGGGGCTGCAGGGACCCGCGCTGCCGACCGAGCGTCTGAAGCCCCCAGCAGGCAGAAGCTGCCGGGTGAGCAGGGGAGCAGGGCAGGCGGGGGCATAGAGGCTGCAGGGGCTGCAGGGCGAGTGGGGAACACGGGTCACAGACGCTGCAAGGACAGGGCAGGCAGGGGGGTGCAGGGGCTGTAGTAGGGTTACCATATCTCATAAATAAAAAAAGAGGACCCTCCACGGGCCATGGCCCCGCCCATTTCCCCACCCCTAGCCCCGCCCCAACTCCGCCCCTTCCCCCACCCTAACTCCGCCCCCTCCTCCCTCCCACTCCCAGCCAGGGGGAAAGGGCTGCCCCAGTGCTACCAGCTTCACAGTTTGCCGGGCAGCCCCCAGACCCTGCGCCCCCGGCCGGCGCTTCCCCAGCGCAGCTGGAGCCCCAGCGCGCAGGGTCTGGAGGCTGCCCAGCAAACCGTGAAGCTGGTAGCGCTCGGGCTTTGGGCAGCCCCTATGCCTCCGGACCCTGCGCCCCCAGCCGGGCACTTCCCCTCCGGGGCTCCGGCGGCTCTGCGTAACTTACACTGTATAAGTTACACAGAGCCGAAGAGGAGCAGAGCCCCCGCAGCTGGAGGCTCTGCTCCTCTTAGGCTCTAAGAGCCGGGCTGCCCCAGCGCTACCGGCTTCGGGCAGCCCCCGTGCCTCCGGACCCTGCGCCGCCGGAGCCCGGGAGGGGAAGTGCCCGGCTGGCGGCGCAGGGTCCGGAGGCAAGGGGGCTGCCTGAAGCCGGTAGCTCTCGGGCAGCCCGGTTCTTAAACAGAGCCTCTGTGTCAGTTACACACAGCCCAGGGGGCTGGAGGCTTTGCTCCTCTTTGGCTCTGTGTAACTGACACTGGGTCAGTTACACAGAGCCCCGGGGGCTGGAGGCTCCAGCCGCCCCCGCTCTGTTTAAGAGCCGGGCTGCCCGAGCGCTACCAGCTTCGGGCAGCCCCGTGCCTCCAGACCCTGCGCCGCCGGAGCCCGGGAGGGGAAGTGCCCGGCTGGGGGCGCAGGATCTGGAGGCACGGGGCTGCCCGAAGCCGGTAGCGCTCGGGCAGCCCGGCTCTTAAACAGAGCGGGGCGGCTGGAGCCTCCAGCCGCCGGGGCTGTGTGTAACTGACACAGTGTCAGTTACACAGAGCCCCAGCCGCTGGAGGCTCTGTTTAAGAGCCGGGCTGCCCCAGAGCTACCGGCTTCGGGCAGCCCCGTGCCTGGAGACCCTGCGCCGCCGGAGCCCGGGACGGGAAGTGCCCGGCTGGGGGTGCAGGATCTGGAGGCACGGGGGCTGCCCGAAGCCGGTAGCGCTCGGGCAGCCCGGCTCTTAAACAGAGCCGCCATTTTCCCGGACATGTTCGGCTTTTTGGCAATTCCCCCCGGACGGGGGTTTGACTGCCGAAAAGCCGGACATGTCCGGGAAAAAGAGGACGTATGGTAACCCTAGGCTGTAGGGCAAGTGGGGAGCAGGGGTCACAGAGGCTGCAGGGGCAGGGGGGGTGCAGGGGCTTCAGGACGAGTCGGGAGCAGGGGTCACAGAGGCTGCAGGGACAGGGGGGTGCAGGGCGAGTCGGGAGCAGGGGTCACAGAGGCTGCAGGGACAGGGGGGTGCAGGGCGAGTCGGGAGCAGGGGTCACAGAGGCTGCAGGGACAGGGGGGTGCAGGGCGAGTCGGGAGCAGGGGTCACAGAGGCTGCAGGGGCAGGGGGTGCAGGGCGAGTGGGGAGCAGGGGTCACAGAGGCTGCAGGGCAAGTGGGGAGCAGGGAAGCACTTAGCAACCCCCAACCAAGATCAGAGTGGGAGGTAGGAGGGGGAATGCAGGGTGCTCAGAGGAGGGGGCAGAGTTGGGGCAGGGGCTTTGGGGAAGGGGCGGGGTTGGGGCAGGGCCAGGCCCCCGCCCCTGTGGAGTGTCCTCTTTTTTCAGTGTTGAAATATGGTAACTGTAATTTTAATGAAGTTCCTCTACCTGTGGGTAAGACAGGCATGAGTGCAAAATGCAAACAGTGCAACAAAGAAATGCAAGACCTGGTTGCCCAAGTAAAACAACATCATGAGAAGTGTTCCTTCTCAGGAGGAAGCTGCGTTGAAGATGATGAAAGGAACATGTTTGAACATGCAGGATCTTCAGGTTGGTAAACTTTTTTATTTCATACTTCTTTCTTAAGGACTGCCTGTCTTCCTTCTGGACTATTCTTGAATTCTCATGTTTGAGCAAAAAAATATAGTTGTTACTCTATAGTACTATCATTTTAGATGCAGTTGTGATAAAAAAAAATAGCTGAAATAGGCAGATCTTCCTTTTACAATTTCACCTTTAAAGTAGTACTGAGTGTCAGAGAATGCAATGAGTAATTCTAAATGAGCAGTATGGTAATAATAATTAAATTAACTGCACTGACTTATTTTGTTTAAGATAATCCATTCTCAACACATAGGATTCTGAAGACTATCCATCTTCAAGATCACCATCATTTTCTATAGTTTCAGAGCCAATGATAGTCTTTCAGTCACATCATGTATGTCACATAGCCACAGTATAGATAAGTTTGTGATAAGAACCAGATTACAAAAAGAGGTAATTGATGAAAAAAAATGCCCGGTTTGTTAATGCAACAAACTCTCCTTTCCATAGGATTGAGAACCCACACTTCATTAACATGGTTCAGTCATTAAGACCAGGATACAGTCCACACAACAGAGCAGATGTTGCAGACAAATTGCTGGATAAAGTGTATGAAAGAGAAATTGAGCAGTGTGCAAAAGGTCTAGAGGATGAAATTGTTAACCTGAGTCCTGATGGGTGAAGCAATGTCCACAATTATCCTGTTGAAGGGAATGTCTTCCTTGCAGAAACAATTGATACATCAGGAAATGCACACACAGCAGAATACTTACAAGAAGTAGCAGTAAAAGCTATAACAAACTGAAAAATTCAAATGTTTAATATGCAGCTTGGTCACAGACAATGCTGCAAATGTATCCAAGATGAGAAGAAATTTAGAAGAGACTCCCAAGCAAACAACATAAGGTTGCAGGGCTCATTTGATGCACCTCCTAGCCAAAGACTTAAGTGTTCCAGAAATAAAGGCTAATGTTGTTGAAATTGCAAAATACTTCGGTAACAACCAACCACTTTGCAGCAGCTGCTCTGAAAAAAGTGGGAGGAGCCAAGCTAACTCTCCCACAAGACGTGCAATGGAAATCAGTAGTGGACTGTTTTGAGCACTACATCAAGAACTGGCCTAATCTGATGAGAGTTTGTGAACAAAATCGTGACAAATCGTCACAGCCAAAGTTCTCAGCGTTGGGCTTAAGAGAAATGTTGAACACATACTGAGTACCCTGAAGCCTATTTCTGTAGCATTGAACAAAATGCAGGGAATTCGCTATTTTATTGCTGACTCTGCTGAAATTTGGAAAGAACTGAGTGAAATCTTAAAAAGAGAAATACGCAATGACAGAGTTAAATTACAAGCATTAAAAAAAAAAACCAATGGGACAAGCACTATCTCCAGCTCATTTTCTTGCAAATATTCTCAATAGTCGGCAGGGCCAGCTCTGGCTTTTTGGCATCCCCAAGCCAAAAAAAAAAAAAAAGCCACGGGGCAGCCAGAATGTCAAAGCAAAAAAAAAAAAAAAAACGGAGCGTGGGTGCGGGGGCGCGGAAGAAGAGGGAGCGGGCGGGAGAGAGAGAGAGAGAGAGAGAAGGGGGCAGCCAGGGCTACATTAGGGGCGCTGCCACACGGCCCCTCCCACTGTGCCACCTCCTGCCGCCTGCTGCGAGGGCTCCGCTCCAGTCGGTGGAGAGGGAAGGAAGAGGACTGCCCTGCAGGGCGCTCTGGTTCTCCGCGCCGCCGCCCTCTACAGGGCGGCCAGAGCAGAACAAGAACAAAAAAAAAAAGCGGCCGTGCCACCCTAGGATTGGGCAGAATGCCGCCTCCAACAATCTGCCGCCCCAAGCACCAGCTTGCTCATCTGGTGCCTGGAGCCGGCCCTGCTAGTCGGTACCAGGGTCAAGCCTTAACTGCTGAAGAAGAGGAATTGGCTATGACATGGACATCCAGCAATCATCCCTCCATAATGCCAACTATAATAAACTTCGGAGCTAAGGGTGAACCAGTCAAGAAATATAGGTTTGCTGATGTTTTAAAGAAAGTCACATCAGTGAACTGGTGGAAGTCACTTAAGCACTTGGATTCAGAGACTGTTGAAGTGCTAATCTCATTTTTAACAGCAATAGCTTCTTCTGCCGGTGTAGAAAGAATATTTTCTTCCTTTGGACTAATTCATTCCAAATTGAGAAATCGTTTGGGACCCGAAAAAGCAGGAAAGCTTGTTTTTCTTTTCCAGAATATAAACAAACAGGAAAAAGAAGGTGAAGATGACTGAGTTACCTGCAGAACTATTTTATAGTTAAACAATTTTAACAAAAACAAACCTGATTTTAACAAACTTGAATGTTTAACTAAATTCAAAATATCATATGCTTGTTTTGTTAAAATATGTTTGCTGTTGAAGAAAAAAAATCCACAATACATAATGTTGTTGTTTTAGTTAAATAAAACAATTTAAATGTCTGTCTGATGTTCTCTTCCTAATACAGCACAGCAAGAAAATCCTCCAAATATTAATGACTAACCTGTTGAATTGGAGATAGTTCACCTCCCAATAACTTCATAAATATCCGCTTCAATTACCTTTGGTAAATGAAACAACTAAACAATCATTCATTTTCTGATATAGCTGTAAAACTAATCTGAAAAGTTTTCAAAATAAATCACTTAAAAATGTATAGTTTGTACCTTCTAAAAATGAAACCTACATCTATCTCTGAGTTTTGAAGAATATGTATTAAGGTTATAACAACCAACAAGAATGCACTTTCATGTAGAAATCCATGATTAAATTGAGCCTTCCTGACTAGTGATTTAAATCATTTGATTTAAATCAATTCCACCCTGGTCCAAATTTTCCAGAAGGAGACTCTCATTTAGAAAAGTTATACAGGTACTTCAGAGTCACATTAATATCTCAAAGACTAGTTAGTAATGGCAGTGCTCATTCTATACAAGAAAGAATTTTTAAATGAGAATCTATCATGGCAACTCTATCTTTCATCTTAGCAAGTATGTATGGGCAAATAGTCATATTTTATAAAAATCAAAACCAAAACACAGAATGTGCCCTGTTTATGGCTAGAGTTTATAGCTAAAATGTTCTGGGGAAAAAACATCACCACTGCATTTTTGTTGAACGACCACAGTAAATTAAGTAGGATTTTCATTAAGTTTTATGATCAGATCTTAGTATAAACTAAGTGTACTGAGTCCGAAGAAGTGGGCTGTAGTCCACGAAAGCTTATGCTCTAATAAATTTGTTAGTCTCTAAGGTGCCACAAGTACTCCTGTTCTTCTTTTTGCGGATACAGACTAATACAGCTGCTACTCTGAAACCTGTACTGAGTCTGAACTTTAACATATTGCAATTCACCCACTAGGTTTCTACTGCATAAATGGAAAAAATATGGGAGCCCTCCAGTGGCCAAATATATCTAGATTTTTAAAGATATCTGTCCACTAGCTTCAGTCTTGCATTAATTTTAAAAGTCACAATTCTGTTGAGACCTATTATGTTCTAATCAGTGATATTAGATTTACTCTTAAAGTTACCTTTGAACTCCTATACAGGAAAAAATAAATCAAAGTGTTAATATGAATATTACAGCGATAAGTGAGGTCTGAATCTTTAAAAACAAGTTACAGTACATCTTATCTGCTCCTCATAATGAAAGGTAATAACTAAACCAAAAAAATCCTAACATGTCATTTGCAATGTTGTTGTAGATATGTCTGTCCCAGGATATTAGAGAGACAAGGTGAATTAGGCTGCTACTCTGAAATAGGTAATATCAGTTATTGGACCAACTTCTGTTGGTGAGAGAGAGAGAGAGAGAAGCTTTCAAGCTATACGGAACTCTTCTTCAGGTCTGGGAAAGGTACTCAGGAGTGTCACAGCTAAATATAAGGTCAAAGAGATAGTTTAGCATAAGTAGTTAGCACATATTCTAAGAGACCATTCAAGGTGAAGTGGTCTGTTAACACCCCTGTAGTCATAGGATAAAAAGGTTTCAGAGTGGTAGCCCTATTAGTCTGTATCAGCAAAAAGAACGAGGAATACTTGTGGCACCTTAGAGACTAAACTAGCGAGTTACAGATTGGTGTAATAAGCCTTAAATCCAGTGTCTTAATAAAAAGAACAGGAGTACTTGTGGCACCTTAGAGACTAACAAATTTATTAGAGCTTTCGTGGACTACAGCCAAGTGGGCTGTAGTCCACGAAAGCTTATGCTCTAATAAATTTATTAGTCTCTAAGGTGCCACAAGTACTCCTGTTCTTTTTGCAGATACAGACTAACACGGCTGCTACTCTGAAACCTGTCTTAATAAAGACTGTGGTTTTTCAAGTCTAGCAAAATTACAAATTTAAGTTCCCAGGCTTGTCTTTTGAAAGACTGCACTCTGCTAGCAGTTACATACCACCCTATATTGGAACCCATACAGGGCATCATCAAACAACTACAATCCATACATGATGGGAATCCCATCCTGAAAAAAATATTTCCTGAGCCCCCTCTTCTGGCCTTCGAACAACCTCTCCGCCCCAAATTCTCCAAGTTAAGCGTCAGGAGCTAACTCCCCACAGACTAGGACTCACCAACTCAAAGCCACACCAGACCCTGTCAGAACAACAGATGCAAAACCTGCAGACATAGCTCCACTGCTACAATGACCAAATACCCCCCTCTCCACACACACATTACATCTTTCAAGATCCATGAGTCCTGCACATGCCTGTCACACCACATGTTGTATCTCATCAAGCTCACTAAATGCCCCAACAACAACTACGTGGGTGAAACCAGACAATCACTATGCTCCAGAGCAGGGGTAGGCAACCTATGGCACGTGTGCCGAAGGCGTCACACGAGCTGATTTTCGGTGGCACTCACACTGCCCGGGTCCTGGCCACCGGTCTGGGGGAAGCTCTGCATTTTAATTAAATTTTAAATGAAGCTTCTTAAACATTTTAAAAACCTTATTTACTTTACATACAACAATAGTTTAGTTATATATTATAGACTTATAGAAAGAGACCTTCTAAAAACATTAAAATGTATTACTCGCATGCAAAACCTTAAATTAGAGTGAATAAATGAAGACTCGGCACACCACTTCTGAAAGGTTGCCGACCCCTGCGCTAGAGTGTACTCACACAGGAAAATGATAAGACAAAAACACCATATCACCTGTGGGTCAACACTCTTCACAAAGCGATCACTCTATATCTGATCTATCAGTTCTCATCCTCGAAGGAAACCTGGACGACAGCTTCAAAAGATGAGCCTGGGAACTTAAATTCATAACTTTGCTAGACATTAAAAATCATGCTAAACTATCCATTGGACCTTGTGCTTAGCTGTAACATTCTGAGTGCTTTCCCAGACCTGAAGAAGAGATGTGCATCTCAAAAGCTTGTATCTCCCACCAACAGAAGCTGGTCCAATAGAAGATATTACCTCACCCACTTTATCTCACTAAACATGTCACGAACAGAAAAAAAAAAAAATACTCATCTAGAGAGAATGCAATACCTAACATAAGAGGAGCTTTCTGATAGTACCAGGACACATGCTTTAAAAGTATGAGTAACAGTAGCAGTCACACCTTCATACGGCCAATTTTTTTTTTAATTCAGGTGTTTCGGATTAAATTCATTTATATATAAAAAAAAAAAAAAAAAAAAAAAATCACACAATACTACAGGTGAGTCACAACCTGTGACCTTCATATCACTTCCATTCAATTTAATCTAGGGAAGTGTCTTGGGCTCATGCATCCCAAGAGAAGTGGAATATTTTATGCAACTAGAAGAGTTATTTTAGCTGTACATTTTTCAAAAATATATTCCCAAATACTTGGTAAATCAGTGTCAAAATTAGAAGCATGATAATGTTTTTCTTCTCTACCCAAATGCCTGTTTTCCACACCCCCACAAGTTCCATAACCATCATTCTTAGCTCTTGCAGTTTGAGTCTAAAGTTCTTTGCTCCATCACCAGTTACTGTAAATCAGATTTCTTTTAGGTAGTGGCCACCACAATTACACACTCCAAACTAGTGTGGCAAGTTTGGTCTCTCTAGCATACATTAGCAATTAGTGCTGACTCTCCAATGCAGACTCGCCAGTATCCAGTCTAGAACGATAGTCTAGGAAAACCCTATTTTTTAAAAACAAAGTTTTATTTTAAAATATTTATTAAGGTCACACAATTAAACAGGAAAAGGATGTGTTAAGATCAAGGCACAGGTGCCCTACAATTTATTTTTTTTAAACATTCAGTAGTCACAGTATTATATGCTCTATACCCCAAACAAAGGGAAAAGAATGTTATTTTTTTTTAAATGACAATGTCACTTTTTAACATTTTCCCTAAATGTACAGTATGATTTGGTAAATGCTATCAATACAATGAATAAGTACAGACCATAAACACCTTGGTGCAAAGTCTAGCCAGAAACCCAACCTCATCGATTATCATTTAAAGTTCAGTAAAATGGCCTAATCTGCTTTGTTGCAGATTCAATTTTCCCACATTACCATCTGCCATGGTAATCTTCCCTGGGCTAAAGAACAGCAAGTCTGCATTTTAAAAGGTCCCAAATAGCAATGTGACCTAATAAAGAATATAATTCAGTCAGTTATTATTCTCATCTGCTCCAGGGTCTCTCCATTTGAGCCCCTTTGTCCTCAAGTAGAGATAGTACTTCCATACAGCTGCTAATTCATATAATATATACATAATAAATAATCTTCTTTAGGCTTATTACTTCATTTTTGGTCACCTGTAAGGAGAACTTCCAACACATCAAAAGCTGTAGCTTCTTCTTACTAGATGTATTTTTAAATCAATATCCAGAATGGAGAGAATGGGTACTATGGAAACATGAATATGCAACTTTCTTAAAGTATTATACAGCCCATGGCTCTACAGCAAGCAAAAATGACTAAGCAAGCTGTACTTTTAATGAGGACTCATGCCTAAACTGTATTCTGAAGGGATTGGAAGGTTTACAGGACATCCTAAGAAAAAGATTGAGTTCCACAGAATTTGTACTTCTTGCAGTCCTAGGGTTTTGGGTAAGAATGAGCTGACTCATTTTTGACACCTTGATTCTGAAGTAACACCGCATGAGGCCTCTGTCGGGGGCAGGGGGGGGGGGGAAACACAACGAAACACAACACACCTCTTCCAGGCGCAGAGTGGTGTAAAAGTCTTGCATTGTGATTGGCTGCCAGAGAATAGTGAATTTACTCAGTTTACACAACAGCAACAGAATACACAAGAATGAAATCCCAGTCAGTAAAATACTGAATGCTGATTTCATATTTCTGGGTTAAAAAAAAAAAAAAAAAAAAAAAAAAAACCACACCAATCTAGTCTAAAAAATCCAAGCCTAATACAAATCTGTTTAGTTCTCACTACACCATTCTGTTCAAAGTCAAAACTCACAAGTGGTTTCCAGTAAAGCATAACATGTTAATTAGTTTTAAACAGGTCATAAAAGTCATAGTTTACACATAAAGCAATCAAACCATTCACTAATACCCTATTCAACAGCCAATGAAGCTTAACAAACTACTTCTTCCAGAGGTCTAGCAAAGACAACTACCAAACTTTCTTGAAGTGAAGTGAGCCATTGACCTTTGTTATCAAAGCTGATCCAAATAGGAAGTTTAAGTTCAAATTGAATTTCTACCTTAAACTTGAACACTAGGTCCCTGAAACTATTTGTAATTCTGCGTTTGTCGACAAATTATCCAAGCAAATGGTGCATTTTAAAAAGGGAACATTCAAATAATTATATTTACAGTATCTGTTATATTTTGAGAGTGGCTTAATAAATGTATCTAACGCAATCAATCACTTGATCATTTAAGATAGTTGCTTTTATTTTTTCTAACCCTATGATTACTAGTTTGAAGTTGGGGGCAGGGGAGGGAAGATGGATATATGGGCCACCCATAAAAGATTTTCTTTTAATGCAGTATGCGCCATAGTTTCAGACATTTTGACCATAAAAATCTGGGTGTTTCCATATGATCAGCTTTAACAAGTGTTACTACAATTTTATAGAAAATTGTATATGCTTATTGCTCATGAGAATCTTCTCCTGTATTAATATTTGATTCTATGCATGTAGTAAATGCCCCATTACAAAGAGCTAAATTTCAAATTATCAGTTTATATTTAAAATAATTGGTTGTTTTGAAATCAACGTTAAAAAATGTACCCAGTTCACCTGGTATATTATCTTTTTAAATCCTAGAGAAGGGTAGGGGCACCTACTGTGAAAGGTGTGTCACGTAACCTATTGGGAAGGTGGCTCCCTCTGCCTAAAATTTTCTAGCAACACCCCAGAAACGAGAGAGAGAGCCTGCTTTGCTCCCTGACCCTCACAACGGCAGTTGACGAGAAATGAGTCAGGGCTGCCAAAGAAAAGCTGAAACTTCATGGCAATTTTTAAAATTTTATTTTAGTTACCGGTAAATATTTAACACATTTATATAACCTTTGCTAACAGTGATAGCTTCCTTTAACTCTGTATTGCCATACTTTCTAGCATCATGCCTTAAAAGGTAGGTCTGGCACTTTCAAAGCACCACAAATGCATGAGGACTTACAATGCACATCCATCCATAAGTCTATATCAATCTACTCAGATAGTGACAAAATACTAGCCCAAAACAGAAAATAGCAGTAAGTCAGATAAAGTCAATTATATTAATATGGTATTGAAGAAATCAAATTAAGTGTCGGAAAATGGTGACATAAGGATCTCGCTTGCTCAGATTAAAAACCAAACAATAACCCTCCTTGTGCATAAGCCTTATAAAACTAAGTTTGATTTTTCCAATTGAAAAACAAACATACGTTTGTCCTATGTTTTTAAACATAAGACTATTTAATTGTACTTCTACCATGTACAGTTCCCTCCAAAGACACTTTATAAAGTATATGTAATTTAACGGAACAAATGTTTTTCTTAAACTAATTTTAAAACCCTAGCCTTAGTTCATTTTCCCCCTCTGAATCAAAACACTGCTTTAATTCAGGTCGCATCTTTAGTTGCTAAGCAGTTTTCCAGAAGCCTGAGGGTTCAAAACTAGAATACTTTTATTACTCAGCTCCACAAACTACCTTATGTTAGCTACATATACCAGCTGCTCTTCTCTTTTCATATATAAAAAAAACTTTAAGCAGCATGTGGCCTTGACTATGCGTGTACGTCCTAGCAGGTTTAGTCTAAAAGGGTTACAGTCCATTTGTCAAGCTATATCACATTTCCTCCACACCCTTCCTCTCATGAGCAACTGAATGCTGCCAACAGCCAACTGGGGTTAGATGCAAAAGTTTAACAGTGACCAAATCAAGACTGTATTTTGTTTAAATTTAGTAAAATATGCTTACCTGCACATCTTTAATCACAATAGTATTAAATTAAGGATGTGGTAAACAAAAGTCAAAATTATTAGCAACAGGCTCATGTTAATCTAATTTAAAAATGATCTTCTCATCCTGGGGAGACAAAACCCCAGATCTCCAAAATAAGGACTGTAGCTTGATAAAGTTTTAAATTATCTGCCAAGATAATTTATATTACCATTAGCACCTACCGTATTTTCCGGCGTATAAGACGACTGGGCGTATAAGACGACCCCCAACTTTTCCAGTTAAAATATAGAGTTTGGGATATACTCGCCGTATAAGACTACCCCTCTTCCAACGCACACCAAATAAAAATTAAAAAAACAACATCAGATATGATTTCAATATGGTAATTTTAATTCAAATGCTTATGACATGCAGGTACTTAGCAGGAAAACTGTCACTTATAAACATAAGGCTGTTTGTCATCAAACATGTAAACATAAAACAGTGCAAGTGGATTAAACTTTTCCTAATTCACTCTAAAGCTGAAAGGAAGGATAAGACGACAAACCCATGGGAGCTGCCATGCTGTTTGTTTTCTAAGCTGTCAACCAAACTGGAACTGATGATGATAGGAGGAAGATAACAAACAATAGAGAGCGAGCAAGTGCCGGGCAAGTCCCTGGCGAGTTAGCAACGCCCATCATAACTGCAAGCTATGGTATTTTTACAGGTTTTGCTGGCATGACAGTTTCCCTTTAAAAGCCTTCAAAATCCTCCTGTTCGTCATCTGATATCATAAGTACATCAATGACATCTTGTAATACATTTGTAAGGCAGTCATCGTATGGATCGAATTCCGTATCAGATGGTGTGGTCTCAGCTTCAGCTTCCTCTTCATCTTGCCACAAGTAGTCGTCCTCCATACCATCTAATGAATTTGATATGCCACACTTCTTGAAAGACTTGCTTACTGTTTCTGCATCAATATCATTCCGGGCTTTTATGACAAACTTGCACAAAACATCCAACTGTGGAGCACGCATGTTTCCTCCTTTTGTGAATGACTTTTCGCCGCTAACCATCCATTCATTCCACTGTTCTCGAATGCGATCTTTAAATGGCTTGTTTAGGCACACATCCAGTGGCTGTACCAACGATGTCAATCCTGCAGGAATAACTGCCACATCTGTGTTTAGTCTTGCAAGCCTTTGCTTGGTGCTGGGAGTTAAATGAGCCCTGAACATATCCCTCACCAGTAGACTACATTTTTGAATAAGTCCACCTGGTCGCCTGCTCCATACATTATCAAGCCATAGCTTTACCCCTTCTTCATCCATCCAGCCTTTTTCATTCACATGTACAAAACAACCAACAGGGAACTTGAGTTTCGGCATTGTTTTTCTTTTAAAAATAATCATTGGTCTCAGTTTGGCGCCATCAGCTGTGCATCCTAGTACCACTGTAAAACTGGACTTCTCATGTCCTGTTGTTTTAATTAAAATTGTTTTTTCACCTTTTTGATGGACAGTTTTATTTCCAACCATATCAAAATTCATTGGAGTTTCATCCATATTTCCAATACTACTTAACGCATAGCCATTTTTAGTGCGCTGTTGTATTACGTATCGATGGAAACTATTTACTTTGCTATCAAGATCTGCAGGTAATTTTTGGACAATTTTCGTCTTTTGCCTCAGTACCATATTATGCCTTCCCATGAATCTAGTACACCAGGATACAGTGGCCTTAAATCTGTTGCTGTGATCTGGGTTAGATTTGGCCCACTGAAGTGCAAACAAACGTATTTTATTTCGCGTCACTACATAACCGTTTTGGCGATGCTCATTCACCATGTCTGCTACATGTTTTTCGAGTTCTGGCCAATGTGGGGTGCCTCTTCTTAATGCACACTTACCCCTTGGCATACTCTTTAATGCTTTTTCATTTGCTTTCCAGTCCCGAACCATCTTTTCTGTTACTCCATATTGTCTTGCAGCAGCGCAGTTATTATGTTCCATGGCAAAGTTTACAACTTTAAGTTTGAAACTGGCTTCATATTTCTTTCTTCTTGCTGGTGGAGCCATGATGGGGTTTTGACTGTTGGAAATTTGTATACTGTACTGTATGTACTGGTGCTATACTGTATGAACAGGTACAGATACTGGTGCTGTACTGTATGTGGTACCCAGTATACAACAGCGATGTACCTTACCGGTGATTGGCTGGTTGTTGTATACAAAGCCTGCTTGGATTGGTCAGCTCTCCCTGCCTGCCCAGTCCTCCCTGTCTCCAAGACTATCAGAGCGGTAGCGCAAACACGCCTCTTTCACCCGTCTGGCCCGCCCTTGTATCCTATTACCTCCTTCTCTGCCTCTCAGATCTCGCACATGCGTGCCTGTGCCGCTTCACTGCAGTCCTCAGGAGCGAGATCTGAGAGGCAGAGAAGGAGGTAATAGGATACAAGGGCGACGGGTGAAAGAGGCGTGTTTGCGCTACCGCGTGTTTTTCTGGGCACAGCGCCGCTCTCTCTCTTTTTTCCATACCCTGGGCGTCCCGGACGCCTGCAGCTTGCTCCGCCCTTGCTGCTTTCATACGGTCGCCGCATACGGCGGGGATGCGGCCGCGGCCGTTTTTGAGCTCCCCCCACCATATGCGGTGACCGCAGATTCTCCAGTCCGGCTTGGAAGTTTCAGCACCCGCCCTATAAGACGACACCCGGCGTATAAGACGACACCCGACTTTTGAGAAGATTTTCCTGGGTTACAAGGTAGTCTTATACGCCAGAAAATACAGTACTTTTCTCTCTCCTTTTGTTAGCAAAAACATGTCATTCCATCTTCTGAGTTCAGGTCTGTGAGCAAGCAAGATATGCAATTCCACTGGAATCCTGCTTCACTTTTTGTAAGGCCAAGTTGACTTGGAAGGCTTTGCTAGTATTGCTACCCTATAATGTTCCTTGCTAGGGTGGAAGCAGCTTGGCCAGTATATCTAGACTACATACAGGCTTTTGCCAGCACTGCTATGTCTGTCACAAATCACACAGCTGTGCCAGCAAAAGTTTGTAGTGTAGACTTTGCCTGAACTTCAATATCTTATCTGTTCTCAGGAACTGTGTAAACCATTAGAGTGAAAAGGAGGAGACATACATATGTACAAGACAGCTGGTAGGTTGGTGTGGTTCTATTACCATCAAGTGTTCAAGTGCACCCTATTTGTCTCTCACAAACGTTGCTGACTCCAACACTTGACACAATGGAAAACATTAAATGTAACTATTGTGCCAGATACTGGGGGAGGTGGAAGAGACACACAAGGCACATTTAAAGTTTCATTTTTCCAAACAGCACTTTTAAAATGAATTCTAGAATGAATTTAGTTGCAGGCAGCAGCATTGTGAGCTTCCCCATAGCACCCTGACGATGAGCATCCCCCCGTTTAGCAGTGACCACCTCTTGGAACGAAGATGGTTGACCAAGCCAATGCACTCTTTAGTCTCTCTGCTAAGAGTAACAAATACGGTGGCAATTGTGACAGACAGCTTTACTGAAACCATCATCTTGTTGCACATAGACCAATGAAAAGATGTTTGACAGCTAGTTTTGGTCACCATTATCCTTTCCAAATTTGTGCCTGTGACCTAGTGAAAGACTGCATGTATTACCAAACTCCTCAGCCACTATATCCTTTTTGTTTATAACTAATATATTAAGAAAGTTCCATAGAAGATTCTATACTGTGGTAAGATCAGTCATTTCAGAGCTGAACAGAAGTTTAGGATACAGCATTGCAATTCTACCATAGCATGAGTAGTTTCATGTAAAAATCATCAACTAGTTCAGGTAGGTTAATTACTGAATTAGATCATAATATAATCATGGGCACCCTTGGCTGAATTCCAATTCCACCACTGAATTCAATAGTTACATAATCTACTACATAATTAACAGATATTGGTCAACTCCTTTAAGAAATTTACACATGCAAACAAGTACAGTAGTAGTCCAAATACACTGGTTGCCTAACAACTGAAGAGTGCAATTTAATAGTACACAGTTTTAAGTTTCAGATTTGTGAAGCTATCTTTTTCAGCCACCAAAAATCTTGCAATACCAAGGCTAACAAATGAGATGCCTTAGGCTATGTCTACACTACGCATCTTTTAGCGACACAGCTGTGCCACTACAGCCATGCGGCTAAAAGGCATGCAGTGTAGCTGCTGTTTGATGGCAGGAGAGAGCTCTCCTGCCAACAAAGCGCTGTTCACACCGATGCTTTTTGTCAGCAAAACTTTTGTCATTCGTGGGTGTTGTGTTTTTTTTCACACCCCTGAATGACTAAAGTTTTGCCGTTCAGGTTTCAGTGTAGACAAAGCCTAACTCTGGCAAAAGTGGATTCAAAATTCACAAGCTATTTCATCCACCCATAGTACCTTTTCATTTCAAAAGATCTCTTATAATGTTTTAGACAGAGAGAAAACAGTTTTTGATATTTCCATTTAAAATTGTGTGTATATATATACACACACACACACAGATTCTATTATAAAATGTCTGTTCAAAAGACTTTCATTTGAACTTACATATCTTTTCAAAATACTTTCCAAAAAAGCATTTTATAAGTTGCTTTATACAACACTATTAAAATACAATTGAACTAGACAATGAGGTGATGTTTGTTCTTTGCTTTAAATATTACTAAGAGTCATTTTTATTTCATAACTCACTATTTTCAATTATAAATCAATACTTAGTATACTACTTTATTTCCAAAACGTCAGGATCAACCCAATGAACTTTGGTACTTCTATTACAGTGAATGCTATTGTGGATATAGGTGCTTGACTATTTTGAACTGGTACCACCATTCCAGGAAATACTAGTTTAAAATAAATTGCTTGTCTAACTATAATAGAGTTTCTGGATAATGAAGTCTAAGTATTGCATATAGAAAAGTAAAAAAGGGAAACAAATTAGTAGCAAGATGACTGCTCACCTAGCAAGTGTCTTGCACTAATCCTTTTCTTTTTACTTTTAATTTCTCTATAAAAATTATTTATTAGTGACTGGCCTTTAAGTTCTATATTTACTGGCATAACACTTGGTTTCATATAACAAATCAGTTACTTCAGTAGATTATTAGAATATCGTAGGTACTAAAAAACAGCTAGCATATCCTAAATTAAGGTGTTTAAAGAGGGAAATAAGAAGGAGGAAGCATGGAAATCCCATCAGTTAAATCAACAGAGCAGCAGGGGACCACAAGGGAGAAAGGAATCCTTGCTGCAGCTCTATATTATTATGACCCCTCTAGGTGTTCTGAGGCAGTAGTTCCTAAAAAGCTTTTATGAGTCTTCAGCTACAGGTGTCTTTCATGACTTGAATACAGACTTTAGGAAAAGGCTGTGGATATCTCATTCAATAGGATTTCAGACTTCAAATTCTGTGGCATAACTCAAGCTTATAAGCAGCTTAGGATAACTCAATCTAAAAGGTATCTAATTTAAAAAAATAGTTTAAGTCAATGGTCCTTGTTGAGATATCCTTCCCCACCATACACACACAAAAACCACACAACCCCCCTCCTCTAAATCCACGCCACACCCACACACACACTATGCCAGTTGTGAGATAAACTGGAAAATATTCCTACAAAACATCTAGAAAAAGTGAACAGCCCTCTATTTTAAACTCATGTCTCCCATATACTCTATCAGGCTAACCTCAACGTGATCAAAGATATTCTCAGTGAGAACACAAGATATGTAGGCAAAAAGAAACCAAATGTATCTGAAATTGCAGGGCAGGGGTGGAAGGGCAGGTCAAATTGTGATTTTAAACAAATATAATCACATTCTTCAGTATGGAAAGACAACAGCTTTATTATTATAAATGAGGTTGAAAATATACAGGGAAGTTTTATATTTTGAATCTTTGAACAAATTTTGAAGACCCAATTCTAATCCATAAGTCATCTTCCAATTACAAGATGACTCTAGCCCTTGAAGTTTTCCAAAAGAAAACTATATTCTGAATAATACTATTAGATCATCTTATCCTGAGATAGATTGTGAACTCTCTTGGGCAGAGAATTATCTTTATATGTCTGTAAAGCAACAGAACACCTATGACGGTATATAAACAGACAAAATGTGGTGTGAGAAAGGGGTGCAACATAAGAGACTTACCCTTTCCCATTTTTTTCTTTTGTGTTTTTAGCATTTACTACTGTGTTCTCTTTAGGTCCTTACACATGTGTCTTTTCATATGAGTTGAGCATCCTTTAGTGTAGCTTTTTCCTCTAAATTGTGTAGTTACTACAAATGTAAAAAGTAACTTGAACTCATTTTAATTAAACCTTAGCTGGAGACAAATACCAGACAAAGAAGAATTTCATAGTGCATTAAGTTTAACCTTTTTCACTGGTATAATTCTTTGACAAAGTATATAACCCTCTAGAAGTGCCTGGTATCACGAACTGGTACACTGGGGAACTGCCATATGAGGTGGGACGTGAAAAGCTATAGCAGGCATTGCTCCTGCTAGAAGCTAGTTTTGTGGTTCCTTTCCAGATATATGGGAAGTGCAAGTAGCTATCTGAAGAAAAGAGATGGGACTGCTCAGCCCAGAGCTCAAATCAGAAACCCTAAGAGCATCCAAACCTTGGGGGGGGGGGTAGTCTTGAGCTGGAAAAAAAAAAAACACCCCATAAGATAAAGCTAAGTCCCAAGAAGGTGAAATGTTTTTGACTCTACAGCCTGTAGGAAAGACCTAGGTCACACAAGAAGCAGTTTAATATTATTTTGGACATGTGGGAAGAAAGACAAGATGCAAAGGATGTGGTTTAATTAGGCCACAGCTTTTATTATCTCTGAACTATTCAGCAATAACTCGCAGAGCACAGGTCATGATTCCTTCCTTAATCATTTCCACCTGGTGGAGAGCTGACATCAGCCCCCTACCCCTCCACAGCTTGTTCCCAGACCCTTGCTGGAACCCCATGACCTCATCTTCTATGAGGGTTAAGAGGCTGGAGAAGGACTGTCTCCTCGCTGTACCAGACATTAGGAGCCCCAATCCCATTTCCCAGCTTCTTTAGGGAATGCCTTCCCCTGAGTCCACTTCCAATTCTGGTTTATCAAGGAATCAATTTCCTATACAATGAGTACCTGTGGGAGACACCTGCCACCTACTAAAATTGTGAAATTCTTACCTTCTGACCTACCCCACCAGGTCCCTCCACTCCACTCCCAGGACTCCAATCCTGCATTGGGAGTGGGCCCACTGCCACGTTGAACAGTGGCAGGTTCCTCTGATGCTTCTTTGCAGCTGGTAATCTGGGCAGCAGAAGGGCATCAAGCCAGAAGGACATGGTTTATATACCCTCCTCGCCCCTGGGTCCGTGGGGGTCAATGGCTTACCTGAGTCCCACATGCCTGCCTACCCACCCCTTCAGGTGAAGCCTCTCCCCACACACCTCCAGCTAGCCATCTTTCAAACTCCAACAGGTGGGAGAGGGGGCACAGGTGGGCAAGGGAGAAGAGACCATTAGAAGTAGCATCTACCCTTCCCCCGCCCCAGCAGTCTAGACAGAGAGGCACCCACATGCACATAGTTGTGAGGTTGCGGGGCTTGCATTCTGCTAAATGAATTAATTTAGAGGAAGAGAAAAAGGGTAGTGCATAAGCCCATTCAAACAATTAGCAAAGCTTTTAATTATAATCACCTTAAACGTCATCTAAACTTAAGTAAGGGCATATTTTCCCTCTTAAAGAAATTCAGAGGCTGGAAGTTAGAAATATTTTTACCTTCCCCACCCCCAAGTCCTATCACTGTGTAATGCTCCAATGGGGAGGGGAGGGGGAAATACCTCCCCACAAAATTACTTGAGTATTTCACTGTTGCATATTTTGCAACTACAGTCCTCCCTCAAACACATGAACACCTACTCTGCACAGAATTGGTAAGTCCCACAGCAGAGGTGTGAAAACAGCCATACCAACATTCTCAGCACAGCAATTAGCACTGTAGATTCTGTCCCACAGCAAACTACAAGCAGACCCAAGTCTCTTCAAATTAAGTAGAGTTCTTGGTGGCTCACTTCACCCAAGAACCATCATTGCATTTTTGACCTTTTCAAGCTCAACAATAATGGATCAACATGGCTCTACAGAAAAGCTCTATATAATGAAGTGCATTATACTATGTGGCCAGAAGGGAACGGATTGTAAACTCCTCAGGGCAGGGCCTGTATTTTTGTTGTGTGGTTGTACAGTGCCTAGCACAATGAAGTCCTGGGTCTATGCGCCCAACTCATAAGTATTACTATAGTATTTAAAAAAAAAAAACAACACACACCACACACACTACACTACCAGCTCTATTCAGTTTTGATGCAATCAACGTGCCTAGTATTTGCATGCTCAGATTATGCCTACGCTGCAGCAGAAAGGTACAAATCCCAGCTCAGATCAACCAATATGTGCTAGCTTTAAATCAAGCCTCTTGCACTAAAAAGAACAATGGTTGCAGAGGCTCAAGCTAACCACTTGAGTACAATCCCATCCAAGATATGTAATTGGATGGCTAGCCTGAGCTGCTACCGCCAGCTACATACGTATGACCTCTGACAGGATTATACTCGAGCAGCTAGCCAAGCCACCATGGCCACATTTATTTTTAGAGTGCATATCTCCCCAAGATGGGAATTATACCTCCCAGCTGCTGTGTAAACACATCATAGGAAGATGGTAGATGAAGTGCCATTTTCTTTACTGGGAGTCTGTGTACAACAAACAGTAGTTGGGGGGTCAGGAGAGAGAAGTCATTTCTTCTGGAGTAAGATTGAATGAATTGGTATCTAACTGGATCACTTTGAGCTGCAGATAAAGAACCACATGAGCATTTCGTAGAACTTATTTGGGTAAAATTTTATCTAGTTTGAGTTGTAGTAATTTAAACACATGAGTGTTTATAATCTACCTTTGCACTATTTGGTAGTATTTGTGGAAAATAGTTAAGAATTCTCTTTAAAAATTTTGTATCCTCTAAGCTTTGTTATGGAACAGGAAGTTTCCAGGAAGATTTGTGTTATCAATAGAAGTTTATTCAGGAAGTATTTGGGATGAAGTCATTAAGGAGTAAAGGAAAGACCTAGGCTTACAGCAACAGAATAGTAAACAATTTACTCTGAGGATTTACTCTTTCATATTTGTCTAACCAGGACATTTAATGACTGGAGATTAGAAGAGTTTCCCTGACAATTAGAAATTTGGAACCTGTATGTTTGAACTGTTTTGTGAAAAGAATCATTTATTTAATAGATTTTAAGGCCAGACGGTAGTATTTTTAATGTAAAATTTAGGGCTGTCGATTAATCACAGTTAACTCACGCGATTAACTCAAAAAAATTAATCACGATTAATCACAGTTTTAATTGCACTGTTAGAATACAAACTGAAATGTATTCAATATTTTGGATTTTTCTCTTCATTTTCATATATATTGTATTCTGAGTTGAATTGAAATCAAGGTGTATATTATTTTTATTACAAATATTTGCACTGTAAAAAAACAAAAGATAGTATTTTTCAATTCACCTCATACAAGTATTGTCATTCAATCTTTGTTGCAGAAGTGCAACTTAAAAAAAAAAATCTACATGTGTTACATAACTGCACTCAAAAACAGAGCAATGTAAAACTTCAGAGTCTACAAGTCCACTCAGTCCTACTTCTTGTTCAGTCAATCGTTAAGACAAACAAGTTTGTTTACATTTACAGGAGATAATGCTGCCCCCTCTTCTTACTTACACTGTCACCAGAAAGTGAGAACAGGCATTTGCATTGCATTTTTGTAGCCAGCATTGCAATGTATTTTCGTGCCAGATATGCTAAACCAGGGGTGGCCAACCTGCGGCTCCGAAGCCACATGCGGCTCTTCAGAAGTTAATATGTGGCTCCTTGTATAGGCACCGACTCCAGGGCTGGAGCTACAGGTGCCAACTTTCTAATGTGCTGGGGGATGCTCATTGCTCAACTCCTGGGTCTGCCACAGGCCATGCCCCCACTCCACCCCTTCCCAACACCTCCTCTGAGCCTGCCATGCCCTCGCTCCTTCCCCCACCCCCACCAGAGCCTCCTGCACTCCACAAAACAGCTGATCGGGAGGTGCGGGGAAGCGGCGCTGACTGGTGGGGCTGCCGGTGAGTGGGAGGCACTGGGAGTGGAGGAGCTGATGGGGGGCTACAGACTTATTACTGTGGTTCTTTGGCAATGTACACTGGTAAATTCTGGCTCCTTCTCAGGCTGGCCACCCCTGTGCTAAACATTCGTATGCCCCTTCATTCTTTGCCCATCATTCCAAAGGATAAGCTTCCATGCAGATGACGCTTGTTAAAAAAAATAATACGTTAATTAAATTTGACACTGAACTCCTTGGAGGAGAACTATATGTCCCCTGCACGGTTTTACCTGCATTCTGCCATATAGGTCATGTTATAGCAGTCTCGGATGATGACCCAGCACATGTTGTTCATCTTAAGAACACTGTCACTGTAGATTTCACAAAACGCAAAGAAGGTACCAATGTAAGATTTCTAAAGATAGCTACAGCACTCAACCCAAGGCTTAAGAATTGGAAGTGCCTTCCAAAATCTGAGAGGGACAGGGTGTAGATGCTTTCAGAAGTCTAAACAAGCAACTCTCCAATGCGGAAACTACAGAACCTGAACCACCAAAAAAGAAAATCTACCTTGTGCTGGTAGCATCAGACTCAGATAATGAAAATGAACATGCATCAGTCCGCATTGTTTTGGATTCTTATTGAGCAGAACCCATCATCAGCATGGACACATGTCCCCTGGAATGGTGGTTGAAGCATGAATGGACATATGAATCTTTAGTGCATTTGGCACACAAAAATATCTTGCGATTCTGGCAACAACAGTGCCCTGAGAATGCCTGTTCTCACTGTCAGGTGATAGTGTAAACAAGAACCAGGCAGTATTAGCTCCTGCAAATGTAAACAAACTTGTTTGTCTGAGCGATTGGCTTAACGAGTAGGACTGAGTGGACTTGCAGGCTCTAAAATTTTAGATTGTTTTATTTTTGAATGCAGTTTTTTTTTGTACACTAGTCTACATTTGTAAGTTCAACTTTCATGATAAAGAGATTGCACTATAGTACTTGTATTAGGTGAACTGTAAAATACTTTGGTTTTTTATAGTGCAAATACTTGGTAATCAAAAATAAAGTGAGCACTGTACAGTTTGTATTCTGTGTTGTAATTGAAATCACTATATTTGAAAATGTAGAAAACATCCAAAATATTTAAATAAATGGTATCCTTATTGTTTAAGAGTGCAATTAATCACAATTTTTTTTAATCGCTTGACAGCCTTAATAAAATTTTAGAATTAAATGACCAATCTCCACAGTCTAAAATATGGCTCCAACAAACTGATGTTGTGGAAATCTGGGACACTTAGTTGGAGAACGGACTATAAGGAGCGCCAATTGTAGTTCAGAATTCAAGCGTTCTGATGGAGCTTTATGAGGTCAAGGGGTGGATTTAGGCTATTTACATCTTGATAATGGTCTCATTTACCAGGGGGGGGGAAAAAAAGTCTTTAGGTCACTAAAAAGGCAACTGGTATCTGAAGGGGGAGAAAAAGTATGTTGTACTGTTTAATTCAATCTCTTGTAAAAATCTCAGATTTTAGGGCCTATAATCTTTTTACGGATCACTTGAAAAAGAATTATTTTAGTGGCCCAATAACAACTGAGCTAAGTGGTGCTAATTCTACTCCTGCTCTAACACAGGCTTCTTCAGTTCCATTATTTGTTTAAAGAAAAACCACAAAATTAATGCTGTATGAAACATACAATATAAAGAGGCAAGACTTTTAGAATGCTGATGTATTTGAAAATACTTTATATAAATTGATAAATACAGAGCCTCATAATGAAATGCATGCATTTAAGCACAGTTTAGTTTTCTTGCTTATTAACCAGTTCGAGACAGATTTTTCTGACCAAGTAGTCTGTTAACATTGGGGTTGCAGTCATGTCCAAGCTTTTGCACATCCAGACAAAGTTGCTCTTTGGCTAGGAAGGGGCCATTAAGGAAGAATGTGAATAGGGAGAAAGGAGTGGAGAGTTTAAAAAAAAAAGCTGCTTTTGTGCCTTGTGAATTAGTCAATTAAGCAATGAACTCACTTTTCCTTGATCTGAAACATCCATCAAGTTACCCTAAATACACTAAACTCAAAGCCATCCAATTTAAAAAAATTTACAGCTATTAAAACCCCTAGTTCTTCTTCATGTTGATACGCCACACTTCAAAGTAGCTTTCCCTATTAAAAAGATTAAAAGATATTCTTGTTACTAAATACTTATTCATGATTACAGGTTCAGTAGTTTTAGTCCTTAAAACATGTACATTAAAAATAAACCAATGTTTTTTGATAATATAGGAACTCTTCCCAACTGGCTTCATTCATCTTAATACCTCAAATGAAACTGATGCGCTGTTTGTCCTTTCACCCATAATTTACATGATTTTAGGTGGAAAAGTGCAAGAGGCAGGTGCAAGAAACCTTAGACGACATTATGGAGTAATATACCCAAAGGCAAAACTTTCTCACTCCTTGGTAACTGACATGCTTGGAAGAAGAGTACCATGGGTCAGATGAACGAGGAGATCTGACTGCCTCTACCTGTACAGAGAAACCAGGTGGATGGTAATATTAAGGATCTGTCCAAACACAGAAGGGTTTCTTAGGAATCCAATCATCAGACAGTAGAGAGTCCTCCACCACGATTTAATTGAGAACGGAAGGTCAGATTGTAGGGAGGAGGGGAGATACCAGAAATGCAGGTGGTGCATACCAAGGAGGAGCCACAGGTATAGGCAGCTCAATGCTAGGGAGGGTGGGTGAGTAACAGACAGCAGGGGAAGGGGCCTGAGGGAACAGCTAAGGAACACAAGGAGGAAAGCCATGATGCTTGCTAGTGTGGGAGGCTGCAAGGGCAAGTGGCCTGAAAGTGTTCCAAATTGGCAAGAAGCCCCATCACAGTTCCAAGGAGCATAATTGGGTAATACAATGGCAAATGAATTTCAGTGTAGGTAAGTGCAAGGTAATGTATATTGGAAGGAGCAATATGAACTACTCGGACTCTGATGAGTTTTAAGTTAACTAAAACCACTCCGAATGAGATCCTAAGATTATTATAGGCAGCTTAATGAAATTGTTGCTCAGTACACAGCAGTGTTCAATAAAACTGAAAACAAAGAGACCAAGATGTTAGAATACATGAAGAAAGGAACAGAATACTGAAAATATTAAAATGTGATTGTGTGCGTGCGTACATATATAAAATTAGCACATCTTTACCTTGAGTACCGTGTTCAGTTTTGGTCTTAGTGGGCAAAGTTACACTTATACCTGACTAATGCACTGTTGTCTAAGAACTTATAAGAAGCTATATACGCAAGTGACATGTCTAAGAATTTGTACCTATGGTAACTGCACCCTCATTAAAAATTGAGAGGACTGATTGGCAGACTGCCAGGTGCTAGAACTTAAGTACTAATGCTGTAGGTGTTTCCAGCACTTATTTCTATCTCACGGTACACCTGGCATATTACCAAATACTTGGAAGGATTTGGTGTACCATAGCACCCAGTGACTCCACAGAATTTGGGGGAAGGAGTGTGGAGGGGGAGGGAGAGAAGGGGGACCATTTACAGTAGCTAGATTGAGTCAGTGTTCAGAAAACATACTGGGGAACTAGTCAAGCCAGCATATTTTGGAATAGAATCATAGAATATCAGGGTTGGAAGGGACCTCAGGAGGTCATCTAGTCCAACCCCCTGTTCAAAGCAGGACCAATCCCCAGCTAAATCATCCCAGCCAGGGCTTTGTCAAGCCTGACCTTAAAAACCTCTAAGGAAGGAGATTCCACCACTTCCCTAGGTAACCCATTCTAGTGCTTCACCACCCTACTAGTGAAATTTTTTTTCCTAATATCCAACCTAAACCTCCCCCACTGCAACTTGAAACTATTACTTCTTATTCTGTCATCTGGTACCACTGAGAACAGTCTAGATCCATCCTCGTTGGAACCCCCTTTCAGGTAGTTGAAAGCAGTTATCAAATCCCCCCTCATTCTTCTCTTCTGCAGACTAAACAAGCCTAGTTCCCTCAGCCTCTCCTCCTAAGTCATGTGCTCCAGCCCCCTAATCATTTTTGTTGCTCTCCACTGGACTCTTTCCAATTTTTCCACATCCTTCTTGTAGTGTGGGACCCAAAACTGGACACAGTACTCCAGATGAGGCCTCACCAATGTCGAATAGAGGGGAATGATCACGTCCCTCGATCTACTGGCAATGCCCCTACTTATACAGCCCAGAAGGCCGTTAGCACAGACTATAAGCACAAACTGCAATCCTGTTGCTTTCTCATTATGAAATCTGGGAGTTACATATACTTAAAAAAAAAAAAAAAAAAGACGACGACAACATCTGGAGTGAAGTCTTGCCCACTTCTTCCAGGCAGGAAACCTGTGCAATTAGGTATAACATCAGTCATGGACATTCTCAGTGTAAAAACCAGGTACGTCTTAAGCAGGGGAACCAATCATCTGTGTTAAGTATAATAAACTTTCCTTAAGTGCCTGTTATAACTCATGGAAGGTCAAATAGGTTGCAATTATCTCACAAGCTCTTTTTCACCTGACGTTTCTTCATCTAATTGAAAATAGTTACAGGACGCAATTACTTGATGCTAATCCTTGAACCGAGCCTGAATAAGCTGGTAGGTCCCAATGAGATATAAACTCTCTGGTTTTCTTTTCCAAGGACTGCCATCAGTCTTTTTGTCAGATACTTTAGGGGAACTAGAATGGCCCTGTACTAAACGAATAGCCTCAGAAGCTTTGAAGAGAATCTGAAGACAGGCATCCTACAACTCAGATTTCATGCAGTCCTAAGGGCAGATAGCCACTATGACTGATGATTCTCTATTTAAAGTTAGTCACTTCAACTGTACTAAGATATTTCAAGTCCAACCTGTGTTTTATCATAGGAAAATAAGTCAGCAACTGCTTCAACTTTGTCTGTCTTTATGAAGAGAAAAAATACTAGGTAGAGAAAGGTTTCAGAGTAGCAGCCGTGTTAGTCTGTATCCGCAAAAAGAAGAACAGGAGGACTTGTGGCACCTTAGAGACTAACAAATTTATTAGAGCATAAGCTTTCGTGGACTACAGCCCACTTCTTCGGATGCATATATGCATATATGCATCCGAAGAAGTGGGCTGTAGTCCACGAAAGCTTATGCTCTAATAAATTTGTTAGTCTCTAAGGTGCCACAAGTCCTCCTGTTCTTCTTTTTAGGTAGAGAAAGTAACGGCAGAAGAATTTCAATAGCAGAGGGAAAAAGAGTACCTAAATAAAAATCAGCTGTGTTGTCCCTTAGTGATGAAAGGAGAAGTAACCAGTCAAAAATCACAAATTGGTGTGCTGAGGTGCACAGATGCAATTAAAAAGAAAAAAAAAACCACTATATCTGAATAGTGTGTGTTATGGGAGTGTTCTTGTAATTCTGTTCAGAACAGGATGACTCAATGAGAAAATTAGAGGCAGTATAGGAAAATCTGCTAGCATGGAAAACTAAGCTGAATTCCTACACCATTTTTCATTCAGGTGTTACTTTGCTTGAAAGTGAGCAGTTTCTAGGCATTCACGCTTTAAATGGATGAGGTTCTGCTCTGAAAGAAGTGGCAACATACGTCAGTGGATTTCTAGATCACTACTGCTCAGGAAAAATATTCCTCACTTGTAAACTGTCAGCCCTGCTGTTCATCTTGGGATCTCTCTCATATTAGCATTATGAAAGAATCTGCTGTTCTTTTAGGTGCTGTACATATAGGAAGCCCCTGACCAAAAGTACTTACAGCTATAAGTAGACAGAGGAAACACTAGTCCCATTTTACAGATAAGGAACTGAAGCAACAGGGGATTAAGTTACTTACCCAAGGTCACACAAGCCTGTACCAGAACCAGGAATTTAAACACAGATCACCTGAATCCTAGTTCAATGCTTTAACAGCAACACCATTCTTCCTTTCTTGTGTGGAAATTCTGTACTTATCTTTCACTTTATTTAGGAGTAAAAAGCTGGCGGATATTAGGTTTGATGCCCAGTAGCATTTTTGCAGAGTAGGAGCTTTTATTGGTTTATTTTAATTGCTATGTCGTGATTATATTATGGAGGTGCTGGTCATGACTATAGCTAAGAGAGCTCCATTTTGACTTAAAGCAGGGATTTATCTTTTGCTTTATATTAAGCATACAGTGCCTCCGCTACAAACTTCCAGCACTTAGAATAAGTACAGAAGTAATTTTCTGAGAACTGACAAGTAAATTCATTAATTAGTCTGAGATAGCATTAAAAACTGGGCCCTTTAAGTTCATTGGGGGGGGGGGGGGAGAGAAACAGATGCTAAATTTCTTAATGAAATAGATACATCAAACTTTCTAGAAAGTTTGAATTGAAATATTGTGCATAAGCTATATTTTAAGTTAGGTTGTAATTAAGCTACATTATTGACGATTGTATCTAATTACTGTGATTACATAATCTCTAGACAGGATCAAATCAGTAAGTCAGATAACCCTTAAGTGAGGCCATTGTGGTGACACAGCTAACAGAACCAACCAGCACCCTTCTTCTACAGCTAGTTTTCATACAACAATTCTATTGCGTGTACTGAATTAGCAGTATGAGGAAGACTGGACACACATCAAAACTTTGTGTTGGCAGATTACTTGTCCCATCTTTAAAGATACTGTGGCTGCACGATAATTTAGGCATCAGTGACTGAAAGAGTGCCAAAGCAGCAGTGCTATGGGTCCACTCTAGTTTGAGGCAACACTGCCAGGCCAAGAGAACCGAGACAACAGTACAGGAGAACACCTTAAAGCACAAAGACATTGGGACAAATTCTCCCTGTCCACCCCACATTCCTTTGTGCCAGTCTCATTAAGTCAACCCTCTAAACTGATAAATTGACTGCAAATTAAAGGCCAGATTTACTAGTATGCTTCAGGTGTTTTGCTTTGGTAACCCAAAGCAGCTGTAAAGCCTGCTTCACTGGTAAGTGCACTCTGGTTTTGTGCTACCAGTGAGCCTGCCTTTAAAATTTAATCTTAAAAGAAGAAAAATCTCTAAGTGTTACTACGTGTCATTAGAAATCTCTCTTGGTAACATTCTCCTTGGGGGGGGGGGGGGGAAAGGTGTGTGTGTGTGTGTGTGTGTGCGCGCGCGCGCGCATGAAAGAGAGAGAATGAACTTTTAAATAATCAAGACAAAAGGAAATTTTACCCACCACTCCCAAAAAAAGTCTATGTTATGATAAAGTTAAGATTGAGTGTACGTTTCAGTAATTTAATGGCAACAAAAAAACAAAAAAACAAACAAAAAAAAAAAACACATCACAGGGATGTTATAATCACCTCAAAATAAACATTACAAACCAAGGAAATTCACAGTAAAGGTGACACTTAAAAAGAAATTCAAACATGTTAAGAAAGAAATGCAGTTACTACACCCTAATCACCTTAACTCTACCCCATAAACACCAAGCTGGGGAGAAATATGAAAAAAATCAAATGTGATTTTAGAAGTCAGAATCTTGTCTGGTACTACAAATACTAAACGTATTTAATCGTAAAGTGATTGCTATTACATAACAATCACATGTTCAATGATGATTGAACCCATGGAAGCTTTCTGTTTACTAGACTGGTTACTGTACATTTAAGCTGTGTTCATCGCTGCCTTTATTCAATAGATTGAGCAAATTTTCTTGTTAAAAAAAAGAGAAAAAAGAAAAACAAGGAGACATTCTCTCTCTATCCAAATACGGACAATTGGAGAGTGTTCCCACCTCTAGCCAGACTTCATCCTCCACCCAAGCCCACCTAACAGAATGAGTAGTTTGAAAGGCAGCAACACTGCTCCGATATTCAAATCTCCTAAACTACTCAGGGTCTGGCCTGATGAATACCTAGTTTTAAGAACACCAAATGCTGCAAAAAGGTGTTTGCCACTCAATGAGTTGTTTTTTTCCCTCTGAATAAATATTAAGCAAGTGCACAGGCATGCTGTTATGGGCACTTTGCTGCTGGAGGTGGTGTCTTTCAGAGGAGACAAGAAATGGAGGCCCTAACCATATGTGGGTTAAAAATAAATAAAAGCACATTTTGCAGTACAGTAGTAGCCGTAGCTAGCCCTATCTTCGACTAAATGATTTTACCCACAAAAGTTCTCTCCGTTTTAGGATGAAATTGTGTTCGTACCTTTCTGAATGGTTATAGAAGAGGTGTCATATTCCACTCTTACAGGTGGTGCCTTTTAGTGTTGTGTAAAGGGCTCTCCAGCTATATTTCAACCTCTATTATCCATATTTCCAGTTTATCCAATTCAAAAATATATATACAGGCAGTCCTCGACTTTACAACGTTTGATTTATGACAAACGCACTTATGACGCTTCTGAATTGACACACTGATCTGACTTACGACAATTGGTTTCGACTTTACAATGCTCAGTCCTACAATGGAGTGGATTGCGGTTCCAAGTTATAACGTTTCGACTTATGACAATTTTCAGGAACAAGTTGTGTCATAAGTCAGAGGATTGCCTGTATATTTGTTTTTGTATCAATTATCAAACTGATTACACAAATACTTCCTGATAAATTCAGATAATTAGAAATTGACTATATTTATAAAGTTCAAGTGATTTCCAGAGAGGTGCAATAGACAGCTCAGTTTTTACTTATCACTGGAGGAAATACTTTGGATGGCAGTGACTCTGCAAATGGCAGGAGGCCTACAAGTGCCCTTTTTATTTATCCAGCAGGCTGGATATAGATTTAAATATTGTGGGTTGAAGGGCCTAAATTATAAAAATATAATAGTTCAGAGATAAGCCCAGGCTACGTTCAACACTGCTTTTATACATGGTAGCAGAAGACAGTTGGCTGGCATGAATTGCTTCAGAAAGCAGAAGCCTCTACAGAATAAATATTACAAAAAATTTTGGGGCCTGATGTACTCTGTAAAAACAAAATAAAATATTAGCAAACACTCATTTGTAGCAGGAGAGGTGAACAACAGGGAAGAAAAAGGAACATCACATGTGACAGCTCATTAATTTTAACAGTAACCAGGTTTGTTTTTTTTTAAATGGTGCAGAACAGAAGTTTTTGTTCAAGCCTGATAATAAAATGGAGTACTAACTTCCCCAGTGTACAAAAAGTTGTGAGGAAAGTTAAAATTATGAGCTATCAAGTTTCCACATACTGGGAAGCTAATACTGTGTTTTTACACAGAGTTACAAAATTCCCTACCATCCTTAGGATGCAACTTCCATGGGCATAATTTTATTACGTCCAAAAAACTACATGAAAAGAATGTGAAGGTTGCAAAGTCAACTACTCAAAGTTTAGGAAATACCAGAATAAAAGTTACCCATACAACCTTAAAAAGACCCTGTTAGTTGCATAATGATATGGTCTTTCATTACATAACCACACATTGACTTTCAAAGGATTGCTGCCTCATTTAATACACAGGATGAACTGTACTCATTGAATAAGTGACTATTTAATATTTCGTTTTATCCTTATTTACTCCTGAGGGAATTCTGCACCACTGTGTAACGCAGAAGTTGCGCAGAATTAGTGTTCTGTGCTGAATTACACCCCCCCCCCCCCGAATTGGCACTGCAGAGCTGCTGGCCGCCACTAGGGGCTCTTGGACTCGGCAGAGCCCCGCTCCACAGCTCGTAAATATAGGACAGTGTTGGGGGGAAGGACTGGAGGGTTCCAGGCAAACCCTGAAGGAAGGAGGCAGCATGCAGGAAACGCCATATAAGCATATAAGCCTGGGAACCCAGCATCAGGCTGTTTCTCCCTCTGGATCCCTGGGTTTTGGAGGGGGTAGGGATGCAGCTATCTGACCCCTCCCCAGGTTGGGCTCGGGGGGGGGGGGGGGGGAGGGAACAGAGAAACAGGAACTGGATTGTCACAGGGGTTTCTTTAACTATACTCCTAGGGGAAATTTGTGTGTGTGTCTAGTTGTTGACAAGTATTTTGAAATAAATTACCAAAATAATTGAAACTGTTAATTGAAACTGGCATGACTATATAGTGTTATTGTGGCAAATAAAATATACAGAATTTTAAAATACCATGCGCAAAATTAATTTTTTTTGGCACAGAATTCCCTGAGGAGTACTTACTGTTCAATATGTGGCCTCATCCCTTATTTCTGCACACTATTCAAACCCTGCTCTGAATACAGAAGTATTAGTTCCCTCATGGGATTTTCTATGGTGCTCATCATTATAGTATCCAAGTGCTTCAGAAAGTGAATTTATCTCCACAACATACCAGTGAGGTGAAGAGGAGGTATTATGCACGTTTTACAAACACGTAGCGCAAGATTTTTCAGAGTATTTAGTATTATAGAGTACTTCATATGTTCAAAGCACAGTTCCCATTAACTTCAGTTACAACTGTGAGTGCTCAGTACATCTGAAAATTCAGAACCCAGCCTCTCAACTAAGTCACCCAGAAAATGAGGAAGTCAATTAGCAACCACTTGTGAAGTTTGGTTTAAGTGACTTATATAGCATCACATAGCAATCCTGTGTCTGAGGCAGGGATACAATCCAATTCTCCAGAGAAGCATTCCAACTGCTTTAGTCATGAGGCCATCCTCTGTTCCTGCAGTCCCCTGCCTCATTTATTACCACCTTCTAACCTCTGCAACAAATGAGGCAGCACTGGGAGTACAAAAAATAATCTTCATGCTCTAAATTCTATTCGCTTGGCACCACAGCAGCCTATAGCAGCTAAAAGCAGCAATAATCCTATTCCACCCCTGCAGCCCTAGGCTGGAGTATGCCCAGTACAGTGGAATCTTTGGAGAATTTAGCTACCAAATTCTAACAAGTATGTACTGAGCATATGCAAATTTATTTTTCACAGGCTTATAATTTGGCCAAGTTTGGATTTTTTTCATCAGAACAGCAAAAGGCCCACCCAAAGCATATCCCTGCCACAAAGGGAAACACATATATACCTCTACCCTGATATAACGCGACCCGATATAACACGAATACTGATATAATGTAGTAAAGCAGTGCTCCGGGGGAGGTGGGGCTGCGCACTCCAGCGGATCAAAGCAAGTTCGATATAATGCGGTTTCACCTATAACGCGGTAAGATTTTTTGGCTCCCGAGGACAGTGTTATGTCGAGGTAGAGGTGTACCAAATTTCAAGTCCCTGCCCCAAAGCATGCAGACAGTAAAGATTCTTAAGGAAATGGTTGTAAGATTTTTTGTTTGTTTTTTAAAACCATGGGCAAAATAATGTATTTTCCTCAATATCCTTAGAAACAGTTGAACAGTTTTTGCTGAAGCTTTCCAAAAAAGTCAATTCAGTCTGAAGCAAACACCTGAGATATTTCAACCCAAAGTTATAAAAAACTGAAAATAGGGTCTTACAATGGCAAGTGATGGGCAATCTAACTGTAGGCGGAGCTATTAACTTCACGTATAGTTTAACATTGATGCAGAATAGACCCTTTTTTTTATTTACACAACTGTAATCCCTGCTGGATGGGGCAGCTGCCACCTGTAGGAAAAAAAAATGTTGCTTTTAAAGAAGAAGGAAGAAGTAGTAGGGTGGAAATCTATTATAATTTTAGAGGTATTGGATACTTCTTTCCAGCTGAAGCAGGGTTTAACACTTGTGAAGAACAAAAAATGTGAACCATCAAATGTATGCCACATTAAGTAAACACTATTGAATATACTTGTAACTCTATACAGAGTTACAAGTATATTCAATAGTCAAGAAATTTAAAGAATTATTGGGGGGAGGGGTTAATTTTCAGATCCCTCAAATGTACATGGCTTTGTTTAAATACTTGAAAGATTTACTAGTGGAATAGATGCAAAACAATCATAGCCAGTTTTAAGTAAAGAGTTATTAGCATTGTTAGTCTACACCATGGAGGCTGGAGAAAATATTAATCAACAATAACTGGCTTTTTGCTTCATCAGTTAAACAATTAAGGTTTCCTCAAGTGCCTTAGCACTTAACTGGCTCAGCTAGAAGCAATTTAGCTTCCACTGCCACAAAACCTTGAACTAAATAGGGTCGGGGCAGCCCTAGCTGTCAGTACTTTGAGGCACTGACAAGCTCTCCAGGATCGCTTAGCTCATAGCGCCACAGAGCAGGGCAACCAGGGTAGCCAAAGGCACCAGGATCCAAGCATAGCTCCTGACTTTCAATTTAAGTAAAATTTTGTGGTAAAAGAAGTTAACTAGCAGAGTCAGTTAACGGCTTAAAATTTAAGTGCACAAAACATTAAGACAGTTTTGCACAATTGCCAAGGAAATTTACCAATCTGGACAAGAGCCTACCTTACCATGAACATCAAAATGAAGAAACCCCTAGATTTTCCACTCGCATAACCACAGACAAGGAGAAACATACACACAGGCCACACCAACCATGACTAACTACTCAGCCGCCACCGCACCAACTCATACATACCCAGATTGTTCATTCACCCCCATTCATCCTCCACTTACACTCAGTCCTCTTCCCCTGCCCTAGTGTCTCAGACTGGACTGAACTTCACCGAGGCCCTAGACAAGACAATGGTGATGTCGGTTGGTTGAGGGAAGCAACCAGACAATAGGTACATCAGGGACGGACTTTCTGCCTTCCATGTAAAATCATCAGTACTCACATTATGGTGATGGGCAGTAGCATAAAACTCTAAGATAGATAGGACAAAAACAATTGCCCCTTTAATTGAGAATGCGTGTCTGCCATTTGTTGGTCAGATTCACAATCTAGGGATCTGGTTGGATTCTCTGCTGTTACCAGGAGATCAGCAGGCAGATCAGCCTTTTGTTCTCTTCGGTGTATGATCTGGAGGCTAACATTCCCTTTAGAAGCAGACTAATGGTCATCCATGCCATTGTCACTAAGATTGTATTACTGCAATGCTCTCTGCATGGGTCTACAACTGAGACCTCATGCACATTTGCTGGGTACTGTTATATCCCGTAAGCATATAAAATTGCAGTAATTCATGGCCTAGTGGCCCTCCAACTATGCTATTTTAGGACACTGTCACCTAGGCACATGTACATGATTCAGTGGGAAAAAAATTATATGAAAACATTGTATGTGGTACACAACAGTGTACCTGAAACATGATGCACTATTATCCTGTATTTTTAGTAGTTCAATCTACATATTTGCTTCTAGTGAGAGTATCTGGTATTGTAGTAGTCAGCATATACTAATTGATAATGCATTGCAATGACAGTTGTTGCTGCATAGTCTCCACAGAAAGTATTCCAGGGAGGTTGGTCCTTCCAGGCCTGTTAGGCAAAGAGAACCAGCATCAGTCCACTGTGTTGAGGATACCCAACACTCAAGGGGATTTTCTATGCAGGTATTGGGCTCCAAACACTGCAGACTCAGGAAACTCTTGAGGGAATTTTCTGTGTTGCACAATTCAAGATAGCGAACAAATGGGCACAATATTTTGCTTCTGACCTTATAAAAATGATTCGCTTTCTGAGTTGCCAGTTGTCATATGATGACAATGTATTAAATAATCGTGACTTCGTGCCAGATCACATCAAGAGTTGCTCTGAGAAGGAAGACCATATTTCCATTGATAGTTCATCTTCAGACAATCAGAAGCTCACGTTCAGACCCAATATAACACTGGGAGAGATGTAGTTGGGGGATCTACCTCAAAATTTTGAGTTAGATCTTCAGCAAACTGAATACTGGTGAAGAAGTTATGCTGGAACAATCCCATGAAATAAGCCACATACACCCAGTGAGATGCATCCATAACACAGCAGAGAAAATAGTCATCAATGTTCAGGTTTGCTGGGCCATTCACTCTGGTTTCTTATATGCCAAAGAAGGGCAAGTCAGTAATAATGCTATTGAAGATGCTTCATGACAAAGTTGTAGGAGGAAACAAAAAGAAACCCTATATAATTCTCCACTACAATGACATTAAAAGTGGTGGCAATAATATGGACCATCTTGTAAGAATGTACTCCTTCAGGCACAAGGTAAATAGGTGCCCAATGGTTCTTTTCTTCAACATACCTGATGTTGCTGGCATTGCACACTCGACTAAGACAAAGAAAGCACTTGTTCCCTGTCAATCTAGCGGAATGACTCGTAGACACACATATAAAGGGAAGAATCCATCATCTCGCCATGTCCATCAAAGCAGCACTCTTGTCCCTTGCCTACCATGAAAAACCAGCCACCACTGAAGCACCTAGCAAACTCAGCAGTTGATGCTGCCATGTTTGCCCAAAGTCAGCTGATCAGAAGAGAGACAAGCAACATGGAGAATGCAGTGATTTTGTACGTGCTGACCACTCCACATCAATGCTGATGTGTGAAAATTGCATACAGGTTCATCTAGAGAGACTCCTGCTAGTTCTTTCAGTTTGCTAGTAAAATAAAGGTTTTTTTGCATAAAACATTAAAGAATTGTTCTTAGTTTCTGAATGCATCTGGGGGACAAAAAAGTCCTTCACAATGCAATTAATGTAATTTCCCTCCCCCCCCCCAAACACTAGATTAAGGCTAAATTGAAGCAGTTCCTGAATGCAATAGTAAGTAGCATTCTTAGTACATGCAGATGAAGCCAGTGCTCCTTGCCTATAGGTTTCCAAATGAAGTTTAACCATTTTTTTGTTTGCAGAAAAAATATCTACTGGAGACGGCTTCTAACCTACTAACACAGAAGAGATGAGCTGAAGCACCCTTGGTATGAATGAGAAGAGGCTATTGTTCAGGTGTTCCGCAAATGTGCTATGGCTTGCATTCCTTTAATTCAGAAGAGCACATGCTTGTGAACTTAGGTTAGTAGTTTTGATGTAAGGTCGGAAAAAATCAGAGGGTGGCAGGTTGCAATGGGGAAAAATTGCAAGAGCTTTTATGGAGCCAAGGCCTGCCTCAGAGACAGGCTGGGTTTCTTAATCAGCCTCTTCTGGGAAATGTCCCTAAAGCCTAGTAGTATTAATCCTTTCCCAGAATTACCTTCTTAGACAAGAAAAGCAGCTATTGGTACAGATGGGCAGAAGATAAGCTTGAGGGTAAGAATACAAGAGTTCCTGAAGGAAGCTGCTAGCCAGGAATGAGCCTAGCTCTTTTTTCCCCCACCACACCCTTTCCCACTTCAATGCCAAAAAGAGGACTGCAGTAAAATAAATAAAAAACAAATCAATGACTGTAGGTGCAGAGAAAGAATAGTTACATTTTTAATCCCCATAATAGTTATATTTTGAGTGAAGCACACCTCTTAAGTGTACCTAGAAGCTTTCAGAAGAGTATTTTAAAAAAATTTATTCTCTGCTGTGCTAATGTAGACAAGAAACAAAAGTTGTCCCTTTGTTTTCCAAAGTAAATACCCAGATACAATATTGAAGTACGTGTACATTTTTATGGGGTTTGTGTGAAGACAACTATCAGGTTTAACAAGGCCAGCAGATGAGGTTTACATCCCAATTAACAAAAACTAGTTTTTCTTCCAGAATTGATTAAGACAATACTAAATTAGCTCTTTACATTTAAATGTGTTTTCCTCCTCCCAAAATTAAAGCAAGATTTTTAATCTCAGTGAAAGCAATTTCCTATTTCAGGAGTCCCTTGGAAAGGCATCTTTTCTGAAGAGTAAGTTTTTAAACTTAGTCACTAACATATTCCACCTCTTAGGTGCTCTTGATGTTTGATTTCTGTTTTCACTATCAAAGTGTCAAATTAGGAAATGCTCAGTCTAAATATGTTTTTTTTTATTATATATACACACACACACACACACACACACACACACACACACACACACCCCTCCTGTTTGGAGTCACATCCCAAAGGCATTCAATGTAGCTCTACACAAGTTGAAAACCCACAAGTTGGAGAGAAATTTCCCACAAGTCTTGTGTGTGAGGAGGCAGTCTTTCACTCAAGACACTGAATAGCGCTTTTCTTCTGAAACAAAGTGTACAAGGTACAGCGAACAAACTGTAAAGGTAACTAGGCCCTTTGTCATATAGTTCCTCCACCCACTCGTACTTTTCCACACAATGGCTAGTTTACAGATTCAGACCACTCAAGCTCAATACAGAAACCAATATCCTTTATTGCAAAGTCAATCTACTACAGGAGTAAAATCTCCAAATACTATTACAGAACCATGTAATAATTTAATAGGAGAGGAGCTCTACTATTTTTTTCCCCAAACGACAAAACCTTACATGCTTTGAAAATGTATTAGTTAGTTTTACTCAAAGTAGTGACAACCTGCAAAAGGAAGTGTAATGAAGATTACACAGTAAAAATGTATAGTAAGTTGGGAGTCTTTATAAAAATAATTTAAGATACTCTAACTGTTTACCTATCATTTTAATACACCACAAATACTCATCTCCCCGCCTTCAAGGCCAAGAAGAAAGCAGTGTTTAGTATAGATTTCTGCATCTGTTGCCCAAGGTTAAATATACACATTTGTTTACTTCACATAATTAGCCAATTGATGCTACTATTACATAACAGTGATGAGTAGAGCAAATAGCAATCATGCATATCAACCAGCAACCTATCTAGTCAGCCATACATTAGCATGTGTACATCACAGGAGACCAGCTAGGTTGTTGAGAAAAAAAAGTCTAGAAGAAATGACTGATAGCCTCCCTACACTCTGCTTGCACTTTCACCTCAGGAAGAATAGTTACCCCATCCCCCACAAGCCACTATAACAGAATAAAGATAAACGTGGGGATTATGCCAAATTGACCCCATGCTTTGTTCTCCCCCTCCAGGCACATTCAGTGAAAAGGTCTAAACACACATCTGATTTGACAAGCATTCAGGTTCACAAAGAACATGGTGAAAGTGAAATCATACTTGGGGCATTCATGGGTTCCTATGTCAAAGGTCATTTAGCAGTATTTCAGCTGCTGCTTACTCAGATTTAAAAAAGGGACTCTCTTAACCCTACAGTAATGGAGACACTGACATGGGAGCTTGAGCTGGCCAAGAATATTTCATGGAATGTTTGGTAAGTTTAATTCAAAGAATGTCATTTATATGAAGCAACAAAACTAGATTTCTTTTTTTAGCAAGTGGCACAATTTTGTCTAAGAAAATAAAAATCCCCAAAAAGATTGCTGTTAAAAGTGAAATCAAAAACTGAATTAAAAAAAAAAAAAACAACCAACCAACCACATCATCCCAATTTTTATTAATACAGCTCAGTTATTGAACAACTGATATTGTGAACTGGTGGAAAGCAGGCCCTGAATAGATAATTCAATTACCCCTTTGCCCCTTAAAATACAGAAAGCCTTTTCTGTATAAATGAAAGTTTAGTCAGTTGGATCAAGTATAAAATTCAGATGTAATGATCCTGGCTTACCAGACAGACCTTCGTTACTTTGATAGAAATGCAGAGCTGCAACACACTGATTTCTAACTAGAGTCAATTAAAAAGACACCTCAAATGTCAATTTTTACAAAACTGTTCAACACATTTTGAAGAAGCCAGTTAGCATGGAGCAATTTGAAACACTAGCAGGCTGGATGGCTACAAAGTTAAAGAGGAGGGGAGATGGCAAAACACAGTAATGCAGGAAAACTAATTTATTCTTTTTAATGCCTTTGTGAAGCACACACTCTCAGCTACCAAAGATGAGTGTGAGTTTAGCTGTCACTTCAGCAAATTGTAAGATTGTTCCCTGAAACCACAATCGTTAATTGAGCAAAGAACTTCCAGTTCTGATTTGCTTTTATTATAGATTAAAAGTGACTTCATTCGATTTTTAATAAAATGTATGTACATCTGGCTTCCAAAACTCATGCTTGACATAAAGGATTTGTTTAAATCTGTAGTTTCTATAGTGTGTGGCTACAATAGGCTAGAATCTGTACTGAGGGAAAGGCAGCTTTACACAACCTGAATTCTGGACTGCTCTTAATGCTAAAGTGGCCTCACCATGAGTTAAAGCAGCCCTGTGCTGCTTTAACTTATGACAGCTGTACTCAAGCTGTTCTGCAGTCCAGAATCTCCATCTGACCACATGCTATGAGAATGCCCTCTCCTGTCCCCAGCACACTCCTATTCTTGTGCCCATGGGGTGCTGCTGGGCAGCGCAGAGTCACTGGCATCCACCCTACAGTGAGGGAATTATTCTTCACACACCACAACTCCATATGCTGCTGGAGTAGAGGCCAGAATCTGACCCAGTTGTTTCAATTTTCTGAGGGCATTCTGCACCAAAAAAACAAAACAAAACACCCAAACTGTGCATAATATTTTAAAATTCTGCAAATTTGTCAAATAATTGTGGAGGCTTCAGCATGGCACTCTGCAGCTCCCTGCCCTGGGACATGGACTCAGTGGCGAGGCTGCACCCAACCCTGAAACTGCAAGGATGGGGTCTGCTCCAGAAACAACCCAGGGCCCTGTCCCTCTGTACCAGGCTCACCAAATGTGGGCAGGCAGGCTCAGACCGGCAGGATCCAAGTGTGGAGGGCCTTAGTGTGAGGGGATTCAGGTGTGGGCTGAGAGGGTTCCGTGTAGTGTAATCTGGGTGCAAGCAGCTCAATGGGGGGGGGGGAGGAGGTCTGGGTGCAGGGGGTATCTGGATGCACAGGGGCTTGTTGGGGGCGGTTCTGGGTGCAAGGGTAATGGGACTCTGCAGGGGGATCCAGGTGAAGGTGGTTGGAGCTCAGCGGGGGTGGGGAGTCGGTGTGGTAGGGATAGAGCTCAGCAGGGGGTTTGGGGGGA